>NW_027040531.1:3097500-3479864 GCF_037179485.1 Ochlerotatus camptorhynchus | reverse complement strand
CCAGATGATTGGGGAATCCAGAGCCATGGCAATGCGGCGTCTACAGTGGTTGGACAAGAGGCTGCAAAAGGATGATGAAATGAAGGCTCAGTATTTACGCGTTCATGGAAGAATATATCAGTCTCGGCCATATGGTTCTCGCTCCCCATGACGATAATAATGGATCAACCAATTGCTACCTCCCGCACCATCCCGTGGTGAAACAATCGAGCACGACGACCAAGGTTCGAGTTGTGTTCGATGGCTCAGCGAAAACTAGCACCGGAACATTCTCTCAACGATGCGTTGCTAGTTGGGCCAGTTGTTCAGGACGACATTCTGGACATTCATCTTCGTTTTCGGATGGTCAAGATCGCAATAGTGGCGGATGCGGAGGAGATGTACCGGCAGGTATTGAAGCACCGTACAGATCGGCCATTGCAGAAGATTCTGTGGCCACCCAGTAGCAGCGGAACCGTTCAAGCTTATGAGCTGTGCACCGTTACGTATGGACTCGCGCCGTCTTCGTTTCTAGCCACGAGAACCCTGTTGCAGTTAGCTGAAGATCATGGAAGTGAATATCCGAAGGCAAGTAAGGCACTGAGGAAGAATGTGTACGTGGACGACTTCATTACCGGTGACAACACAATCGTTGCGCACAGAGTTAATGCAGCTTCTGCAGAAGGGGTGGTCCTTCCTCCAGAGCTTCTCGGCACTCAATCTTCCATCAAGTTTGGCCCCGAAGAGACCATCAAAACCCTCGGCATCAGTTGGGAACCTGAGGCAGACGTTTTCAAGTTGGATACGTCAATCATCGTCAACAACCAAACGCCTACGAAGCGCACCATTCTTTCGACCATCGCTCAACTTTTCAACCCTCTCGGAATCATTTTTCCCGTCGTTGTTCAAGCGAAAATCCTCATGCAGCATCTGTGGCTGCTGACACTGGAGTGGGATGCCGAAGTTCCTCCAGAAATCCGTCAGCAGTGGGTTCAATTCACCGAGCAGCTACCTCAGCTTGCTAACTTCCGTATCGACAGGTACGCTCTCGTACCCAAGTATCAACGCATAGAGCTGCACTGCTTTGCAGATGCTTCAAAAGCAGCATACGGGACTTGCCGTTCCGAATCATCAGATGGCAGTGTGAAAATAAGCTTGTTAGCATCCAAGTCCAAGGTCGCACCACTGAAACCGCTCAGCATTCCGAGACTGGAGCTGTGTGCGGCACTCATCGCTTCCCGACTCTATGACAGAATTTCGAAGGCGTTGGACATAAACTTCACTGTTGTAGTTTTTTTTGGTCCGACTCTACAGTGGTATTGCAATGGATGAAATCTCCCCCACGATCCTGGAAAACCTTCTTTGCAAACCGTATTTCCGAAATTCAATCCACTACTCAAGGCTCGGAATGGTTACACGTAACTGGAAAGGATAACCCCGCAGATCTCGTTTCCCGAGGGATGTCAGCTGAAGAATTGGTCGCAAACAACTTGTGGAAGTATGGTCCAACCTGGCTGCAAGAGGATATATCACGGTGGCCGGTTCAAATTACGCAAGAAGACCAGAAGCAAACCCGAACGTGATACTTACAACCCAGACGCTCAAGCCAAATTCATTGTTCGAGAGATTTTCATCGTACCCGCTTCTGCTTGGTGCAGTTGCATACTGTTTTCGGTTCTACAACAACACTCACCGTAATAAGGAGCACCGGAAATCCAGTTTCCTAATTCCTGATGGCCTTTTAGATCGTTTCATGTGGAGGAGAAATAAGCCACAGCATCTGTACTCCGACAACGGCACGAACTTCATCGGTGCGAAGAAATGCTTTGCACGAACTCTATGCCATGCTTCAACCCGGACCAGACAACAACAAGATCTCCAAGCACCTCGCCGAAGACAGCATCCAATGGTATCTGATCTCTCCTCGAGCTCCCAACTTTGGTGGCCTCTGGGAAGCCGCGGTGACGGTAGGAAAAATTGTATGAACGAGGGATGCTCCGGTTGCAAAAAAATGCTTGGGAATATGTATGATAGAGGGTGCTAGTGTGCATGCAAAATACGCTTGACGATATTTTTTGAAGAATATTCTTCTAAGAGTTATGTCTGCTTATTTGTGATATAAGTATACATTGAAGATCGTGTAAAGTTATGAGTTACTTCATGGAATATTTTTAAAATATTGTATGAAAAAGTCAATTTGTGTAATTTGCAAGTTGCTAGTTTGCGTGAAATGAAATTCAAATACAGTAACATTCATAATTTTTTTCTGTACATGATACAGTTGCCAAGCACTATAAAATATGCAACCAACCGGAAAATGGACCCGTCACTGTTCCCTCTAAAATAAAAACACCCCAATCCATTTATCCGACAATCACAGCTTATCTCCGATCGACGATAATAATTGAAATTGACTGCATTTTTTCTCGGACCCAACAGGGCAGCAAGGGTACAATTTTCTGCAGATTTCCCCCCAAAGATGAAGGCGCGGGCACCTTAATCAGCTTCAATTCCGTGTTGGTATATTTTTTGTAGCCCTCCTCCTCAATGCATCGGTGAAATCAATTTGCAACCTTCAGGCCCAAATGAGGATCATCAATTTTTGCTTCGGTTTTCTGTGTGTACGATTTCAGACTCTGCCTCAATGCAAGATACAAAAAAAATTGGAACACTTTCCTGTCGCCCAAAATTGGTCCGTTATGAGGTAACAATTAATTTATAAAAAGGCATAATCGCCCATTCACCCATTTTCCAATAACTATTATAATAAGGCCCAACTAAAGGGAGATCGATTGATTTCCTCCCTCCTCGTCTTGATGATGGTCTCTTTACTTTCAATCAACAACATTTTTTTTTATCGCTGACTTCGCCGTGCTGGCCTTTGCGACCGGAGATGCATCGGATATATTTTTAATAACCATAAATTGTGGTAAATTACTGGTTGATGGCCGAGCCTACCACATGGACTGTTGCTGCTGCTCGATTGGCTTTTATGGGTTTGTTTTGATCTCGTTTCTCTCCGCAGTTGAGAGAGATTCTGGAAGAAGACCTACCGGAACTGCACCCGAATCAGATCTTCCCACAAACCGTCAACTAAATTATTTATGGCAACCATAATGACGGTTGACTAAATTGCCTGACTGGACGGCACCTCGTCCCATTATCTATTATCTTTTCACCAACGGGCAGCGGGGTTCCATCAACACCATTTGGTCGAAGATTGGTGATCTATCCGCAGAAGGACTGGGGGTCGATCGTCATTAGTATGCAAAAGGTTACAAATTACGACCGGATTTGACAAATTAAAAGGTGACAGATGTGTGTTAGCATCCGAAGAGCGCTGGTTTCTCACACACTTAAACACAGCCGAACGAGCGGTTGGGATTGGAAACGGGACTAATTTCACGATAATCATCTCGGATGATGAACGCCTCGCGGATGGTATCTATTACTGATGGCACACGTTCCTTCCTTGGTAGGACGATACCCAATCGACCACACGCAATGCATCCGGATTACGTATGGTTGCACAATTCTTTCTCTCTCGCAAAATAAAATCGGTCCGGCTGTTACAAAGTTGCAGAGAAATCTGCAACATGATACCTTCTCCATCACGGCATCAAGGTTGTTCGGACAGTCATCAATACCATCGTCGTCATCGTCGTCGTCGTTGGAACGTCTTGTTTTGTGGTCGTAAAAAAGAGATGTTGTAGGGTTGTAAAAACTCCTCTTGATGGGAAGGCGTATATCGGTAATGACACGAGGTTTGAATACGTGAGCTCGAGTTAAAGTGATTTATAGGGGCAATCATACGGGCGCTGGTGATGACCCTCCCAGTGACGATGACGGCGACGACGACGCTCTGCGCAGGGGGTAGTTCGTCACATTTCGGTCACTTTCCTTAACTGGTTTGTGTGTGGATTTAAGGACGGAGTGATGAACTTGAGGCTACTTTGTGGAGAAGTTGCACTTCAAATTTGTTATGACGTAAGACGCTGTTCTTTCATGTATTTTAAAGAAAAAACAGTTTGCTTTCTTTCGTACCTATGGGACAATTTCTAATTTTTTGTAGTGAATTTCATATTAGCATGGCTAATGAAATTGTGTGTACCTGAATATACTGAATTGTTAGACAGATATGCAGCTACTCCATAGCAAAACGATGCATTGGTTCTCAGAATGTCGTAAAAATTGGTAGTTTTGTTCCTTATCACAAAATATTACACCCGTATTTTTTTTTTGTCATTAATTTGATCATGTTAGGGTGGTCCAAAAAACGATTTTATATTAAATGACTTTTTAATAAAACTTATAATGAAGTAATGAAAATGTGTATGGACCATGCACATTTGACAACCCAACTTCATTTAAAAACAGGGTATTCGTGGTAATGAAATGTTTATTGAAATTTTTCGGAATATTTTGCTGCTGTTTCGCTTGTTTTTTTTTTTATTCGTTTCGTTTTGCAGAAACTTTCGAATTGAATTAGATCCATGTTTTCTAAATTTTGATGGAATTCAGCAGAATTTCGTTTATTCGAGTTGATGAAACAAAACAATTATCTTCTACTTTTCGAAATAGTGTCCGTTTGCCCAATATCAGATACAATGTGTGTCATTAAAGCGCAGGATTAGTATCTGCGTAACCCTGCTGCTGGATTTATCGTACTGAAGACTTGAGCTAATAAAGTTAGTTGTTGTTAGTTGAGTTAATAAACAATTATATACATTGATATTTTAAAGAACAATTAAATAAATATCATTTAAATCGTTATTTGATGATAGTCCCACCTCTTACTCCTACAATGCTTTGAGGTTTACGATTCATTGATGTTGTTTTCACATTTTTTATGATCAAAGTTCATAGTTTTATCGCATAATATGAAAGTAGATGCCAATTGATAGTGGATTGCATTGTTATCTCAAAATTGACGCTAATCCATATGGGACTGATATGCGATTATAAGCAGTATACATGTGTCAAAGGATTAGGCGTCAACATGTTATATCGGGAAGCTCCATCGAAGATAATACGCTAACCTCGTATTATCCGTATATTTGCCATGTTGAGACTCTGCTAAGGGCAAGTCCATTAAAATCTTGGATTTGTGATTGTTTTCTCAAGCGTTTCTGATGCGTATAACGTGGAAATGATTGAAAATCGATGCAATCCTAACGAAGTGAGAATCTTGCTATCGCAATATAATGATGATGACATCGATCATCCTCCTCCCTCGGCTGATCATGAACGTCCACGCTGGCATATGTCATACTGACACCTGTCATTTATTGAGCCCTGGTGGTGAAGTTGGCGGGGGACTCCCAACTGTTTCAATGTGCACTCACCTGATGGCACTGCGATCACATAAAGGTGGTGTATCCATTGTCTTGTTCGAGGAATTGATTTGTGGGATATCTTGTTAATGAAATATCTTTGACTCCATCCAGCCAAGCAGGCAACAACCTCGAACTTGCCGAAAAGATCGTGGAGCAATACGATGGCAGGCACGAGTTCGTGACTTACTATGGGACAACCGTTACAATGACTTCGGTGGTGTTAAAACTGGTGTTCGTGTCGCGCGTGTATTGGTAACGAAGAACATTCTCCCAGTGCACCTGCTACAACAAAACCTTCTGCAATGCAAGCTGTCATCCAACTCTCGCCGGCTTCTATCCCGATCGGCACCATTTTATCCCATCGCAACACTGATGGAAGCGGCTCACCCCAGCAGGCCTGTGTTCAATCCCAGTCGGCGCCGCCGGGATGTTCAGCATTGGTGCTCAGCACGGAAAACAAGATCGACGGAAAACAAATCAAGGAAAAAAACACACTGATGGAAACGATACGGACAGCTCACAAACCTCAAACAGCAGCCGACGTTCGTGTAGACCAATAAGGTATATACAGGTGTGGCACAAGAGGGTATTTGTTGGTATTAGTAGCAAAAAAGAGGTAGACAATCGATGATGACGAAAAACTCCTAAAAAATTGACGTGAAAAAAGTGGAGTTTGACGTCACGGAAGGTATACTTCACAAACACTATGACCTATTTTGCACTACACGAATACCATTTTACGATCATTTCCTCACCTGTATATACTTCATTGCGTGTAGACAACCACCAGGTAAGAATATGCGACACTCCGGAGAATACATCACCACCACCACCGAACACGAACACGTCCAAATTACCGCTGAAGATATGCAACAATGATGGAGTACGTCAGCTTCAGTATTGGAGCCATCAACATCAACACAATCACCAACCAAACCAAGCTAAACGCCCTTCGAACGTTCGTTCGCACGATGGAGCTCGACATCGTGTTACTACAGGAGGTGGAAAACGAACAGCTTACCTTATCCGGCTATAACGTTGCCTGCAACGTCAACCATGCAAGGAGAGGAACGGTAAACGCGCTCAAACACTACATAAAATTTTCCCACGTAGAGAAGAGCCTGGATGGGAGATTAATCGCACTGCGTGTACTCAATATTACGCTGTGTAATGTGTATGCCCCGTCAGGATCCGTCTATCCGAATGAGAACGGTTTTTCAATAACACCATCGCATACTACCTTCGCCATCGCGCACCGACCACATCGTCTTCGGTGGTGACTTCAATTGATCAATTTAGAAGGTCAAGTTTTGAACCCACCACATTATGCTTTTGGCGCTACTGTATATGGACGATGAAGTGTAAAAAACTGTGGTAGCCACAGCATAGTTCTGTCAAAACCTCAGCATTTTCATTGGTCCATTGTGTGATTCAAAAATGTGATGCGACGAGGCACAATTAGAGCCCTGCTCTACAAGCCACCGTTCAGCAGCTTCATCTATACGACGTGTGGCAACAGCTTTGGCCACTCGAAACAGAATACATCTACATCACGCACAACTCCTCGTCCATGCTCGATCGGCTCTATATAAGCGCCGGTCTCCGAGAACAGCTGAGATCAACAGCTGTCCATGGGTGTTGTTTCTCGGATCACAAAGCCGTCACCGTGAGAATCTACCTGCTTCTTCCCGAGAGAGCACATGGTCGTGGTTTCTGGTCCGTCCGTCCCCACCTCCTGACCACAGAAAATATCGAGGAATTCCAAATACGGTGACAATATTGGACTCGTCAACGTCGAAATTATCCGTCATGGATATACGAGTACGGACATGGACAGCACATATTGAGCACAAAATCATCTGTTATTCACTAGCTGATCGCACACAATTTTCTACACGCACACTTATTTTGCTTGCTATCGGAACGAACCAAAAATCATTAATTAATTTAAATACTTGACATCACTTTAAATTACATACTTTAACTATTTTAAACGCAAAACAGTCAGGTTCATTTAGTTATTTTTCGTATGAATATGAACTGCCATCTGCCTCATCATTCACTGCCTCGTGAGAGTCTGAATGATTGAGAGGTAAACAAGTCACTGACAGCCGAGCACTCAGTCAGTAGCTCAGTCAGCATGTTTATTCTGCCGTGCTGGTACTCAATACTTGTTTTGAATGACTGAGCGTACATTTTCTATGGAAAAATGACTCAATTACATGCTGTGTGAGCGAAGGCAGGCAAGCGGTGCACGCTATGTCTGAAGGCACTTTTTTTTGCAACTTTCATGTACCTGAGTTTTTTCATCACATGAAGTTTATATTGATTCTAACAATCAAATCTGTGAAGGTTTTAAAATATTTCATCTTGGGTTTTTTGAGAAAAAGTTTTTTGAAGTATACTTAGGCGTTTATGAAGGCGTATATGGACTATTGACGATACAAAACTGTTAAGGATAGAAACAAATGCAGTTGAAAATGGTTCAAAAAGAGATTAAAGTTGTCAAAATACTACGTTTCACTGGGACAGTAAGATTCCCCCTTCGGTACCGTAAGATATCGTAACTTTGTCATGTTTAAATAAATAAAATAAGTTAATAACAATGGTTTAGTCTCTAAATTTACTATTATTACACTAGTTTACAGCATATTTGAACTTTGTCGCTGATGGTCATTTCCCATGTAAAATCGTGCGATGAATTCAAAAATGTAGTCATAAAAAATGTCAGTCGGATAGTAGCATCCATATTGTCCAAAATCGTTAGATGATGATCAAAATTGCATCCTTCCAAAACTACACGTTTATCAAGCACCTACAATGGCGACCAGCGAATTCAAATTGCGTATGCTGAGTCGCATTTGCAGCAACCACCCAATTTGAAGCGTTATCGTCGATCACATTGCATAAGAGAAGCGTAAAAGAGAAACCGATATCACAACAAATTCTCTCTATCATACCTGTTTTCTAAGACATGGAGTGTAAGTTGTTCCACCAGCAACCCAATGAGACAACTTATAGAAATTACATTAAAATTCAACTCCATGTTCATAAGTTTTTCCTTGATTTCGTTGAACTTCGATGAAATTCTTCAAACTTTCCTGATGTTCTTAGAACATCTTTGAAGTTCACAGAACGTCTTTGAGTTTAGCATTTCCTGGAATTCTCAGATATTTCTTTAAGTTCCCAGTATTTCCCTAATGTTATCAAATTTTCCCTGTGGTTCACAGAGTATCTTTAAGTTTACAAACATTTCCTGGCGTTTAAAAAACTTTTTGCGGAGTATCATTGAAATTCATAAAATGTTGCTATAATTCACAGAACTCTCTTGAAGTGCGTAGAGCTTACCAGAAGGACATTGCACTCCCCTTATGCTGACAAAACGTCCCTGAAGTTGGCAGAATTTTCCAAAAGTTTATAGAACTTCTGGAAGATCTGAACTTCTGAAGATCGAAGCATATCTTTAAAGTTTAAAGAATTTTCCTGAAGTTTGTAGAACTTCCTTGAAGTTCAATAAACTTCTCTGAATGTTACTTAAATTCACTACAGTTCCATATAGTTTGCAGAATTTCCTAGAAAGTCGCTGAACCTTCCTGAAAATTCCCTTAGACAAAATATGCGAACTGCAATGAAGCTCCAGCAGTTCTGTAGTAATTCAAAGTGAGGGCTACCTTAACTCACTGGGCAAGAGTAGCTAACCTCATGTGAGTTTAATTCCTGTATTATCGGCGTTTTCGGTTAAACGATTTTCAAACAAGTTCGTCATGGTTGTCAGAATTTATTTTCAATCTCGCCGTTGAGTCAAACATGTATATTTATTTTTTTAAATACAAGCAAATGTTTTGCCGCACAGGATTGCAAATGCCACCTTCGCCACCTGCTGAGTACGGGACACAAAAATGTCGGATACCTACTATTTCCTTTATTGAACTCCGATAAAAATCTTTCAACGATCGTCACTACTAAAATGGAGTGAAATTTTTTCTTGACAAAGTCGCTTTTTCGAAGCACAACAAGCGAACGCTCTATTTTCTTCGTGATTTTTGACGTAGGACTACGTCTGTGATTTCTGTATCGGGGTACACTTTGTGAAAACCAAAAATGGAGCATGTAGCAAAATTATGAAAGATTTTTAACGTTAATAACTCAGCTGCCCCTGGACCAATTTCAAAAGTTTTATCTCCAATCGATCAGAAATATTCCTACGTACTGTTAAATTTAAGACTTTATCATTTTTAAAGTGTCACTATTGAAAATTGCATGAATGTGTAACTGTTGCTATGATAGTTAAAATTATAACCGATTGCCTGTGAAAAGCGATTTCCCTAACACAGATTTCAAAGTTGAATTCCATCCGGTCTCACCAAACGGTGTTTATTCAATCACCGCGTGGTGAGTGGTGGTGTACACAACCAGTGATGCAAAATATCATGACACTCACGTGACACTCGTCTACGCATCAACCGACTATCTCTGACAGAACGTTTTGTCACGCAGTGAGAGGTAGAGCCATGGCAAACAACAATCACCAGTAATGGTCGCTGCTCGCAAGCAAAACTTTACACTCGCTGCTGATGATGAAAAGCACAACGAAAACAGTGAAGGCTTCTGCTGTACGATCAAGAGAAAAAGCGAAACGACAGAAGAAAATGAAAACAATGCCTACGCATTCCAAGTTCGTCTCGGCAGGCGCGACTGTGTGAGTTACAAACAAAGCAGGCAACATTGAACGGAAGCTGTTAGGCTCACTCACCAACACACTCACATATGCAAGCGAAGCAGCAGCTGCTTCAAAACGAGCACAGATGAGTGTCGTGATTGTCGTTAATGACCAGATCGGTGATTGATCACAAGCGAAGACGACATTCACCAATTGCTTTTTACTTTTTTCGTCAACTTGATGGATGGTCATGAAGAGAGCTTCGACGAGCACATTGATAGGAATGTACAAAGCGTTACTACCATCAGCTGTTTGACGATCGTGATTGTGATAGGTCGCAACTCTGTACACAACGAAAAGCACCCATAGAAAGAATAAGAAGCCGCATCAGTAGCTCTTCGTGAGCCGCAGTGGACCATCTATGTCAAGCGCGTCATACTAAAGAGTATAAACAGAGAGAACCCCGCTCAAATTCCTATTCCTACACAAAACACAAGCTCCTGCTGCAGTTAACAAATAAGATTTATTATATAAGACCACGTAGTCCTGCGTCACCATTGCGTACAACACTATAGGCATAGAAGTAACTCTAAGACTGGAAGCTCCCGATATAACGTGCTCAACTTTTTGGCTCAGCTCTGGTACTCTCTTCGGTCCCAAGCTAATCGATTCACCCCTCGAAACATAGGAAAAACCAATAACCCCTCATTTTATCTGTCAAACTTTCATAGCGAATCAAACAAACATTGCGTAGTACTAGAATTTTGACTAGAATAGGGTACGTTAATCGTTTGCTTGGGACCAATAGACCAGTCAAGTAGTGAGCCGATTTAAAATCGTTAGTTTCGTATTGACTGTTTCTATAGGGCTTTCCCTTGTAGATTTTATTTAATTTTCCAGATTTTCTACACAATACATCTAGCAAAAAAAAATTCGGAACAGGACGAAAATCAATGCCTACTATGATTACGTGGCTGTCCTAGACTGTCCTGCTCGTCCTTTATCTTTTACTCTTATGAGGGAAGAGAAAAAATAAACAAGATGTTGCTCTAGCAACAAATATTAATTGATTTTGCGTAAACGGATCAATACGAATCTTACTTGAGAGTCAAAGAGAGCTCTTTAAAGCCATTTGGATTAATTCAAACAACTTTTAAACCTTATTTAACTCCTAAGTTCAATTCGTAATAGTTTTTTATCGTCAATAGGGCCATATACTCCTTCATAATCGGCTTTGTAAACTTCAAAACACTTTTTCTCAAAAAACCCAAGGTGAAATATTTTAAAACTATCACAGATATGATTGTTAGGATCAATATTAACATCCTGTGAAGAAAAAACTGAGGTATATGAAAGTTGCAAAAAAAGTGCCTTCAGACGTAGCGTGCGGTGTGAGTCGCCTGTTCGTGAGTGACTGAATGTTTTTGTTGGCTCTTTCATTGCCTCGTCCTTTACCGTTTCAGTCAATAATTTTACGCTCTGCTCACGACAGTGAATTCACTGATCTAGTTTAAAAAATAACCCAGCATCGTTTCTTTGGAAATAAGAGAGGTAAAGAGCTAATATTGGTCTCATGTAAATCAACGATGAATTAATTAATCATTCCCATCATTCCCTGTCGGGAGTCTGGACGTTTCGCTGAACTGCAACATCCTGCTGTAACGGTTGGCGTGGGCTCGTTGATGGCTGCTGTTCTATTTCGAGGTATTTGCTATCGAAACATAATAGGTATCCTAGTTTGGCGTCAGGTATATTTAGGCCTGATTGGGACTACCCTATTTGCTGAAATCCGTTGGATTCGGGGATGACTCGCCCCACATCTTTACGGTTGCATCCTTACTGAGAGAGCTTCGTACTGGAGCAGGAGCTTCTTTTGCATGCTGGAACCATATTGTGGCAGGATATTCCGGGCAACATTCCACATGTCGATCAGGTCGATGAACCGCTTGTTCAGGAGCATTACGTAAAATGTGGCAACGTAACGATACAGCTGAGGTCGATCGTTGAACAGCTGCTCCAGCGCGTGCAAGAATTCGGCCTTGGTAATGATCTTTTTCACGAACATTTCTCCGATGACCGTCTTGCCACATTTCGCGAGACTTGTTGTCCATAAACAATTGATTAATGGCAGCGTGGTAGTACTCGGGTTGGATGTGAATATCTATGAGCATCGTGGCACTGACCTCGACGTCCGACTTGTCCATTTCAATTTTCACAGACTTGGAAATCCGTTTAAGCTTGGTTTCGGTTTCCTTTTCGGGAGTCTGGAAGTTCCGCTGATTCGAAACATTCTTAGACATAGCAAACGGTGCCATAAATGGTGGATCCATATTTCCCATAGCCGGTGGAGCAGTCGATTGTGATATATATCGCTGCTGTGACGATCGATCGGAGATACAGCTATAAAGTTGCGATCGGGAGCAGAGCTGGTAAATATCACCACCGTCATGTGAGAATGAGAAAACGGGTCCTCTCACTATTACGAGATGAAACTACCTATCTGTGTGGCGCATATCTTGTATTAAAGTTGCAGTGTATTATATGCTGAACGTTCAGGTAATCACCCTGTGCATGGGTGCTCATCGTGAGTGTCAGAATAGGTACCTCGTCCTAGAGTCAGCCATTTTCCCTTCCAGCCAGCTTTCGACGAGGTAAGACGTGTTTGCAGGACGATTGCTGGGTGATTCCTTTCTGGAGGATATCCGGATCTTCACAATGGCGATCCTGCCAGGAGTTGCAGTCTATTAGCTGCAACATAAGCTTGGAACCAAGATAACTCTGGGAAAGGAATCATCCAGAACAAAAAGTGAGTATAGAAAAAAAAGGCACATGGACAGCAAAGCGGATTGAAAAATCGCGCTAAATTCAATTATTGCATATTCTGCAGAGCGGATTTAAAAAAATCGCGCTTCAAAAACGTTTGCCTACAGAGCGGATTTGACCATCGCGCTTTTGAAAAAGTATTTAGCTCATACGGAGCGGATCTGAAGATCGCGCTTTTCAAAAAGGAACATAGTGCATGTTGAGCGGATTCTGATATCGCGCTTTTGTTAAAATATGCATAGTTCATGCTGAGCGGATCTGAAGATCGCGCAATTAAATGTGCATAGGTCATGCTCAGGCGTTTTGGAATGTTTACACATACAAAGTGGATCTGAAGATAGCGCTCTCCGGAAATGTGTGCGACCTAAGATATGCGGATCGGTAGGATCGCGCAATTGAAATGCTCCAATGGGGAAAATATTCACTGCACGGACCACGATCAAGTAAATTGCACATAACAAATTCCTTCCAGCGGATCACTTAATTTCGGCCATTGAATGATTGAAAACGAAATCATTTTGCCTGTAATACACATATACCCCGTAATTAGAATATTTAATTATTACTCGATGGTATAGCTACTCTATTTAATGGTATTATCTGAATTTTAAATTGCGATCACGTACTTGTCATTTCAGAGAAATTAAATAATTCAAAAACGCTCAAAAAGAATCCTTACGGAATGTCTAACAAGTGGAATTCCGTGTGTGAGTCCGACGACCTCGAGACGGAAAGCATGGATGTCGCAGTGGATGACGAAAGTTCTGAGACTCATCAGTCTACAAGCAATTCCGGTAACTCCTCTGAAGATGCAGACAGCGAAACGGAAGTTGAAATTAGTGGTGACGAAAATGACATCGATACGGACGATCAACGAGGGACAAAAGCAAACAATAGTGGTAGCGACGAAAATGACCCTGATATGGACGATGAACTATATGGTTCACCAACTCGCTCTACAGCAACTGCGGTGCATTAACCAAAAACTCAAACAACTCTGCAAAGGCCAAACCAGGAATCATCAGAGCAAGCCGCCGGTAATGCAGCACGGATTGATCTTATGGAGAAGATGCTCTCGAATATAAACGATGCCTTGAATCGCTTCCAGGCTAATACCGAACCGATACCGAATGATGATGCCGAGAAAAGCTGGAAGGTTTCTGACAACGCAGACGTTGTTGGTAATGTCGATGAAGGCACCTCCACCCACGTCCGCTTGGATCTCGTAAAACCCTTCCCGAGTGGCATTCCAGCCAACAGGATGTGGGAGGAATTTAATCGCTACATCGACAATTTTGAAATAGCGGCTTCGCTGAGCAACGTGAACAACCCAATCAAACGAACCCAGCTTTTATTCCTTTCGATTGGTGACGAATTACAAGGAATTGTGAAAGCTGCCAAACTGCGCCCGAGTTTGGTTAATTCCAGTTGCTACAGGACCTTCGTCTCTAATATTCAAAACTACCTCCGCTCGATGACCGACACCGCCGCCGAACACGAAGCTTTTGCGAGAATGAAGCAAGAAACGGGAGAATCAGCGGTCGCGTACCATGCAAGGTTGGTGGGTAAAGTGCGGTCATGCAACTATAGCGTTGCTGACGAAGACCGTTTTGTACGAGCACAGCTATTAAGTGGACTAAAGAACAAGGATTTGGTAAAGCAAGCCAGGACATACGGTCATGATACAAATTTTATCGTCCAATCTGCGACACGAGATGAAGCGTTCGAATTAGAAAGCAGACAGAGGAATGAACCGAATGTATCGGCAATAAGAAGCTATGGTAGTCGACCATCATATTACGACAACTAGAAAAGGCCGTACGAGAGTGTTCGAACTTACGGACCACCAACGAAGCAACGACGAAATAACGAAGTGAACCGACAATCACAAAGGCGCCGATGTCCACGATGTTTCCTCTTCAATCATAGAAACGGGAAATGCCCAGCTCTTACACGCAGATGTAACGAATGCGGTATGATCGGGCACTATGCGTTGGCTTGTACCAAAAAGCAAGTTAACTACGTTCAGAATAAGCAAAACATTGATAAATTCGCCTACAGATCAGATGACGAGGACCAGGAACAGAAGCACCTTGAGCAAGATCGCAAAAAGGTATAAAATGATTAAATTGTTTTTCTAACCATTTCCCTACGCTTGTGTTTGCGTATGCTTATTACAAAATAAAACAAAATGCTTGATGGACTAAATAAGGATTTATCCTCCGTTTTTTATGTTGTGCCTCAAGGAACAAAGTCGCTTCTAGAACGCTCCACAGCAAGTGACATGGGATTGCTACATATTGGGAACGTACTTAACCTTCGTGAGACGCCAAGAGACGAGAACATATTCCCTAAAATGCCAGGAGTTCATGTCCAGTTCAGCATCGACAGATCAGTCCCACCTACCAAAAGCGCGTATTACAATGTACCAGCAGCATACAGGGAAGCTGCGCGGCAGAGGTTGCACGAAATGGAAGACCAGGGAATAATTGAAAAAGCTACGTCTGCCCCGAACTGGATTAGTGGCATGTCCGCAGTGGCAAAGGGGAAAAACGATTTCCGTCTCGTTGTTAATATGCGCGCCCCCAATCGAGCAATTAGACGCGAGTATTTTAGACTTCCATTGGTTGAAGAAATGAAAATCAAACTTTACGGATCAAGATACTTTTCAAAGCTCGATTTGCGAAATGCCTTCTACCATCTGGAACTGAGCGAAGAATCCCGTGATTTGACCACCTTCCTGACAGAAGATGGGATGTACAGATTCACCAGGCTCATGTTTGGCGTAAACTGTGCACCCGAAATTTTCCAGCGCGATATGGTCCGAATCTTAAAAAATGTCGACAACATTATCATCTACATCGATGACATCCTCATCTTTGCGGAAACTCTAGAGCAACTCCAGGCAACAGTAGCAACGGTGCTGGAGATTTTGAAAGCTAACAACTTGACATTGAACAAAGAAAAATGCGAATTTAATAAGACCAGGTTGAAGTTTCTTGGTCATGAACTCGATGAAACGGGTTTCAACGTCGACAAGGAAAAAATTCAGAGCGTGTGTAATTTCCGGGAACCAGCAACACTATCCGAGCTTCGAAGCTTTCTGGGGTTGGCATCGTTCCTCAGCCCATATCTGGTTAATTTCGCTGATATCTCCAGTCCGTTGTGGGCAGCTACGGCTTCAAAGTCATGGATATGGGGTTCAGAGCAGAGCAGAGCGTTCAAAACACTCAAAGAACGGATCGTTGATTGCACGATTTCGCTAGGATTTTTTCTCTGAAAGTGATAAAACGGTCCTCTACACCGATGCATCGCCTGTAGCGCTAGGGGCAGTCTTGGTGCAAGAAGCATCAAGCAAACCACCAAGGATAATAAGCTTTGCTTCTAAGGCACTTACTTCCACAGAGAGGAAGTACGCCCAGAATCAGCGGGAAGCCTTAGGCGCTGTTTGGGCGGTGGAGCACTTTTCCTACTTCCTGCTCGGTAGACGCTTCACGCTCCGTACTGACGCCCAAGGAGTCACTTTCATTCTCAATCGGACACGAGAGGAATCGAAGAGAGCACTGACGCGTGCCGATGGTTGGGCATTAAGACTTAGCCCTTACAACTATGATGTCGAATATATTCGGGGCACAGAGAACATTGCTGATTCATCATCGAGACTCTACAGTGGAGAAGACGCTCCTTTTGATGATGATGTAAGTCCTTGGGAAATAGCTGCTCTCGAGGCGAATTCGATTAAGATCCTCACGGAAACGGACATCAAGAACGCCACACATCAGGACGAAACGCTTCAACAAGTTAAGAACGCACTAACAACAGGTGATTGGCCGCATAGTTTGCGAAGGTACCACACCATCGAACAAGATCTCATTGTTCAAGATGGCTTAGTCATCAAAACTGGATGCGCAGTCGTGCCAAAAGCACTTCAATCACGTGCTTTAGAAGTTGCACACGAGGGTCACCCTTCTACCGCAAAAATGAAGAGTATTATGCGGCAGCGCGTGTGGTGGCCTGGGATGCCCAATGATGTAGCGAAGTGGGTGCAAGCATGTAAAACATGCTGTATAACCGGAAAACCAGAAAGAACTACACCAATGCAACGCGTATTTGTTCCAAAGGCTTCGTGGGAAACAATTGCCCTGGATTTTAATGGTCCTTATAACAAATTTGGAGGCATATTGATCCTAGTAATTGTGGACTACAGATCAAGATTCGTCATTGCTCGACCAGTAAAATCGACAAGATTCGAATGTACAGAAAAGGTTCTTGCAGAGGTATTCGAAAGAGAAGGCTACCCGCGAATGATTAAGACCGACAATGGACCCCCATTTAATGGTGTATATTTTGCAGAATATTGCCGAAAACGGGATATCTCGATAAACTTTTCGACTCCTCTCTTTCCCCAACAAAACGGTTTGGTGGAAAGTTGTATGAAATTGATTAATAAGGCCATTACGACAGCATCAACAAACGAAATTAGCTACACCGAAGAGCTAAAGAAAGCAATTAACGCTTACAACGCTGCTGCCCACAGTGTCACTAATGTTCCACCTGAAGAAGCAATGTATGGGCGGAAAATTAAGCGCGGCCTACCGCTGCTTAAACACGGAAAGTCGGCTTTTGACGGAGACCTATTGGAAAGTTGGGATCGCAAATCCAAACTAGCCGGTAAACGACGGGATGATGCGCGAAGGGGTGCCCGAAATTGCAAAGTAAAACCTGGTGATGAGGTAATTATCGAGCGACACTATCGTTCTAAAGGCGATCCACGTTTTTCTCCAACAAGATATGCAGTCCTGGAAGAACGAAACGGCAACCTCACCCTTGAAAATGGAGAGGGAAAAGCAACTAAACGGCACGTCTCTCAAACCCGGAAGGTTGGTCCATGGCGCGATTCACAACAGCAGGATGCAGCAGCCACTTCATTTATCCCGGATCCAGAATCATCAAACATCCCGAAGACCACTGACACTACCACTAACCAACCGCTACGTCCTATTCGAGCGAAGAAATTCCCTGCTTTCCTTCATGACTACGTCAGGGCAGTTAACAATGAACAGCACCATGGCGACAGCAATTAAAAGAAATTGTATTCTTGTTTCGTTGCTTGATGGTTGGGGAAGCTGAAAAATAAACGAAATTATATTAAAATAAAAATAAACGAAATCAACGAACACTTATCAATATGTACTGCATAAAAAAATAAATTTGTTTCAGTTTCTGTTCCGTTATTTTATCTCTAGCTTCTGGCAGAGGCAGAGTGGCCAGATTATTTTTTTCATTATCGGTAGCTTCTCAAAGCTTTTATCGGTAGTTATCGGTAGGTCGACTGAACCATTTGGTGGATTATTTTAACTTTTGGTTGAAGTTTGACAGATAGAAAGTTATCGATTAACCCTGTTATCAGAGCGTGGTTACTTCTGACAGACAAGAAGTTAAATTTTGACAACCTTGGCTAAGTTCTTCTCGAAAACCGGTCGATCGACAGCACAGGGATTTTCGAACATAGAAAATAACTTTCAAAATGTCACTTTTAACCACGAGTTAAATTTAACTCGGCAAATGGTTCACAGCCTTAAGAAGGCTTTCCCGATACTAAAAACTTTTGTGAGTGGGGGGGTTGATGACTCTGTTCCAGAACAATACACTGTCTTTGAGTTCTTCTGCTTTAAACGTGTAGAAATCAATTTTTCAAATTCTAATCTAAAAATCTGTGATTCTCGGTAAGAAAAGTGAAAAATCGGTAGTTTTGAACGTTTTGTCTGTGAATCGGTAGGCACCCCGAAAATCGGTAGGACTACCGATAAATCGGTAGATCTGGCCACCCTGGGCAGAGGGCTAATCATGCACGCACAATAAAAACAAGTTTTTTTTTGGGGGAAAAACCTTATCCGATGTAACACGGTAATTCGGAAAGATCCATAATCGCTGCTGGGGTTTACACAAGAAAATAATGCTGGGTATATTTACACGAAAAAAATAAACTTTAACGCACATACATCAGAATTAGTGTTTAATTTTGTTTTGTTTTCAAGTACGTTTTTTTTTTCAATTAAAAAGTTGTAGAATATGATTTTATTAAGAGTTTTGAAGTAAATGTATATAAATAATAAAATCACAGCACAAAACGAACGAGTAAGTTTTTGTTTTTGTTTCATTTGCGATGTGAAGTTACACTTGTGTCATCCAAAATGCATGTCAATTTTCCGTTGAATGGATCATGAATCAGTCAAATTTATATTGGAGATAGTCAGGGATCACTACACGATGATAACATATAAATAACAGCAACTAGGCAGTTTTAAAACGCAGTGTTTTCAGATTCACGGCACATTAATTTACTATAGTGTTATTAATTTTTTTTTTATGTTATATTTTTTTGTTAAGAAGAGGGGTAATGTGTGGCGCATATCTTGTATTAAAGTTGCAGTGTATTATGTGCTGAACGTTCAGGTAATCACCCTGTGCATGGGTGCTCATCGTGAGTGTCAGAATAGGTACCTCGTCCTAGAGTCAGCCATTTTCCCTTCCTCTTTCGCCAGCCAGCTTTCGACGAGGTAAGACGTGTTTGCAGGACGATTGCTGGGTGATTCCTTTCTGGAGGATATCCGGATCTTCACACTATCATTCATTTTCTCGTCATTTTCCAATAATCAAGCACTCATGAGAATAATTCTATTACGGTTTTTACATCTACATTTCTAACTGATTTAGGTTAATTCAACCATGTAACCGTATGTTATCGGTAGAGTGAATATATTATTACGATTTTCTCGGTACAAGTAACTTTAAAAGTAATAAATGAGCTAATAATTGTGATAATCACAACACTGTCACTTTTTGTTATGACGAAAAATTCCATGAGATTTTGAAGAAAATCTCTATCGTCGTTTTCTCATCTGATGATAGTGACAAGAGTATCTCTGTAAATATCGCGTGAGATCTTTCATTGAAAATGACATTTGCCAGCCCTGATCGGGAGTGATGATAGGTATTCAGTTTTAAGCAAGCTTTTATTGATTATTGAGCTGCCCATATGATATATTCTAGGATAGCTCAGATGGCAAGGCAAGCGACTTGCGTTGGAAGGTACATGGTTTGAATCCCATACAACACGTCATGGTTTGTATGTCATAAATTTTGTAATATCTGTGTTGATGCGTGCCTCGTCAGAGAAATAAAAACAAATCACTAAAGAACAAGCCTGTATTTCGTTCTTATTTTCGAGTTAATTTACCCGCAGTTAAATAATCGTTTAAAACATATTTAATAGTGTAATTAAACGTTACTTCACATGGAAATTCAAGCCTATACAGCATCGCTGTTTGAGGTTGTAATGAAATCTAATAAACGCTGAATGATTTAAAATTTGATCGAATAAGCTCTGTTGACAACTCATGTAAGTCGAATAAAAGCTTCTTGAAATACCTTATACAATACTAAGTAGTTCAAGCAATTGGTTGTATAAATTCTCCAGATTTGTGTGAATATAAAAAATCTCAAGAAAGTCTTCGGGATATTTTTCCAAGACTTCAGGATGACCAGGTTTTATTCCGAAAATCTAAAACTGTCCAACAATTCAAGTAGCGTTTGTCATATACATCTTTCCTGACACCAGGTTGCTCAGAAATTATTTCAGTTACCTTCAGGATATATGAGATCTTAAGAAAATCCTCTGAATATGTTTCCAAGATTTCTGGATGATCAGTAATTATTTTGAAGAACTAGAACTGTCCAGTAATTCAAATCACGTCATACAGATCGGTAAATGAATGAAGCTTGCATCTAATACGACAAACACAACAAGAAATAGTAATGTGCTCAAGTTATTAACGAAAGAGAAAGTCGACGAAGAGAATCAATCAATCTTACTTAGGACCTAACTGTTTCGGTACGACGAACAAAACAAAAACAACTCAAGCTGAATAAAACATTTCCAGCTATTTTCAGCATATATCTTCTAATACGACTTTCATGACAAGAAACGGTTCTTCAATAACTTGAGTAAAAAAAAAAAATGAGAATCGATCAATGTTACTTAGGACCTAATGCATTAATCTGTTTGAACTATCAGCTGATTGGAGTTGACAGTGACTCTGTAGCTCTTTACTCCTATGATAAAATTCATAAGCAAACATCAGGCTGGGATAAGATGGAGCAACCAGGTGAAAGGAAACCTACGGAGTATTTCACAATAATATATTCGTGTATAAGCCTGAAACTTGAAGAATATGAAAAGACTATATCTTGAATATCAATGCATAAAATTTCAGCATATTGGGTTCTTTGCACTTCAGGAAATTCCATTTTTAAATTGGCTTCTCAAAAAGAAGCGATTTACTAAAAATACTCTAGCATTTTACAGACTCAATGAATTTCCAACCAACAACCAACATTTCAGAAAATTACATTGACGTCTGTCATCTGTCAAAAGATACAGCTCTATGATGCCCGCTAATTGCTCCTTGTGTAATAAATATAAGACTGATTTTGCGACTAGTATAAAGATTGGATGCGCTATATCAACCTTCGATAATTAAAAAAAGCTGGCGTGGTAATCAATGGGGAATTCCATTCACGGTTCACGATCAAGGAAGTTTTTGGGGTATGAAAATAACTCTCGAGAAATTTTAATCACTTACCAAGTCAGTACGACAATTCAGTTGTTACTCTCAAGGCCTCAGAAAATCCGTTCCTCTCCTACGATTCTGATAATAAATCTCATTTAATGCTCATCGGACCAGCTACTGCTTGGTTCAGTGCCCCGGTTGGCGTTGGTGACCCCACGTAGGACCTTCTTATCGCGTGATCAATCAGCTTGCAGTGCCTGACTGCACCCTTCACCCATCAATCGATCACCGGTCCGAAACTCATTACCGAAATAAAGAAGATTTATGCCCATCACTCGAGCGCATACCGCGAAAAAGCCTGGCAGCCAATCCCTTCACCGTCCGTGACCGAAAAAACCGCGATCGGTGCGACTTGCAAGCGGCGAACATCCATCACCGAACGCCGTGCGGTTCAAATCCTCGCCTTTCTCCGAATAATTAACAAATAAAAGCCGCAGCTTGATCAATCTTCTCGATAAGCCTCTTAAAGAGTCCCGATGCACTTTCCCTCGCCGTCATCCCCTCCAGTGTGACTAACAAACACTGGTGCAGCATCGGTCTCCGTGCTCCGGTGCATCAAGATGAGTCGACTGTCTTATTATCCTGTTCCTTAAAAGCGCGCAACTCCGTCTTTCGAAGCTGTTGAGCCGCGATAAGATTTGACGGCGCACTTTGCACGCCAAATCCCTCCCCGATCAAGCCATTCGATTCGGGTGATTCGTTCAGTCGGGACAGCAAATTCGGATCTTCGCGGATCTCCCAATGCAGATTGAGCACTTTTATTGCACCGCGGACCCGAAAACTGTAAAACTTCTGGAATTTGTCGGTGTGCCTTATCTGTGTACGCACAGTTACGGAACCGAAAAGCCAGCAGCAGCCAATGGTCCATTTTACGATCGCCACTTTGGATGCGGTTATCGTCGTATTTATGATTCAACGAGGAGGAGAGTATCGCGGTATGATGAACTGACTGATAGCGGGCCGGCAAATGCGAGGTACAGACTGAACTACATAGCACACAAGTAGAAAACGAACAAGTGGAGTGAAACACTTAATTAAGGGCGCAAAAATGCATTATGGAACCTGAAAGTAACCCTGGAAGGATGGCATGCATAATCGATGCACCACGGAAGATCTGTTGCACTTCTGTACAGACATGTCTGGTGATGGTGGACAGCCATAAAACACGCTCGATAATGCGCTCCATTATCGTGACAAGGAATGGACTTTAATACCGGTGATACCGAGGAACTCCATTCCAAAAAAGAAAAACATCGGCTGGACGGAGGACGAAGGCGATCGTCGATGGTGAAGGTGCATTGCAGTGGAGCGAGGAAAGCGGTCGTGTAAAAGTTTTTTAATTACGATAAAGATTTGTGAAGTAAGTGATGCGGAGGAAATTTGTGGAGGGTTTTAATTAAATTAACGATTGTTTTGCGGACGATTCCCACGAATTTCGCAAGATGGGTTTTTTGTTGGTCACCGGTACTTGTTTATGAAATTTTTTACTTATTTTTTACATTTTATAGTTTTGAGAAAAGTTCTATATGATCTTTGCTTTCATTTCTGCATCAAATATTTGGATCTACAATTATTAATGATTTAATGCCTCGCGCTGTTTACTTTTGCGTGCATAACGTCCAAATTGGCATAGATTTAAAAATTCAATTAGTTTTTTTTTTGCAAAACAAGTTGCACCTTGTCGGCAGTCTATTCAAGTTTTTGAATCCGTAAGGAAACGTTTCAATCAATACATGGTTCCGGAGTTATTTCGGTTTCCATTGGGGTCACTCTGGGACGGCATTCGCGTTTATTGTTCTGTAATAATTATACACACGATGAACCTAATATGTTGTCACTCAAATGACGTAATTGGACCAATGGTGGCTATACCGATGGTCCACGATCATCACATCAGGCATTCCGGAAATGTTACGGTTCCCCCGGGGAAGTGGCCAACTCTCGACAAGAACCAAAACCCGTCATGTAACATATCAAACTTCATGATTTTACAAGAAGCGGCCGGTAATGGCCTTATTAAGATTCAACATTTCTCGACTAACCGCTCGACATCCCCCGTGTAAAAAAGACCTGAGTGTACTTCCTCTTTTTTCAGAACACGAAAATGTTCATGATTTTGTTTTCGTAGTTTGTATTTTCAGAACAACAATCGATTGAAGCAGTATGCTTTTAGATTAAAATTGAATTTAAAACACTATCTTCACAGTAATCAAAGGAATGCACATCGTACACCACAGCAAACACCAACCACACTGGACATCCCATCGTGTGTGAGCTCTAAATGGATTCCCCCTTTCGTCCGCGCGGGGATCGATCCACATGTCTGCCCACATCAGCCTCGCACTACAGCAGCCGATCGATCTGCTAGTGGATGATTTATAGTTTTCGGCCTGCTGAATAAATTATGCTTTTACTGTCTGCTAACATCCTCTTAATACGTTATGATTAAATCCATAACCCGCAACACCGAACAGCGAAGACGGACTCTACATTCCCTTTGCGAAGCAAACATATTATGATCGAAAGTGAGAGTGACACTTGGCTAGATACGCCACTTTGAGGATACACATATCACTCGGAAAGGTTGAATTCGCAGCATCTTAATTGAAAGAATTCGACTTTCACCCAGCATCGCTAAAAGCCTGGCCAGGTGACTGGTTTCAACTTTGACAAAAACAGTCCATCGTCGCCGTCGTCGTACCCTTAATTGACAGGTAATTTATGAACGCTGATTGGCCCTCTCCAACTGAATCGGAATTGTCGTCGTAAACATTCTTTCGAGGTCAATAGCGGACGTTCTTCGTTCGGACGGGAAATCAATCATCATTCCAAGCACGGAATATTTACGTTCTGCTCTGGAGCGGTGGTTCGCTTATCAAAACTAGCTCATCGCAGCACTTTCTCGAAATTGCACCCCTCCTGTTTGCTTGCTCTAGCATCCGCGAGACCGCGAGATGTCCTTGGGCTACGGCTGAACTTTACTCTCAAATTTATGGCGGCTGCAATCAGCCGACCGACCGAGTGCTATTTATTGCTGCACTTTGTTATCGGAGCGAAGAGAGTGTTGCTGCGCTGAGCAAAATGTTCTCGGGCTTCGACTAAATTGTAGGACTAGCGCCGAGGATCGGAGAGAAAAGGCATCCGATGGACCGGGTTGACGATTCGGCGCCGCCGCTGTCTTTTAAAAAAGATGGTACCTACTAAACTGCCACCACCGGGCCTAGACTCGGCCGGCGCAGCGAAAGTGCTGGTTAGACTCTATAAATTTTCGGATTATTTATTGGTTTAGATGTTTGTCGCTTTTCGCTGGCTTTCGTAATAGTTACTTTAAATTATTTCATAGCTACAACACGAGCGAGCTGGGCTCTGGGGGCCTGCCTCGCAGCGGGGTTCTGTCTTCTTTGATATAGTGTGCGCCGTGGTGCCGTGTGGTGTTGTTTTCATCTGTGCAGTAATGTTGCTTGTCAAGGAATTTGCATACCTACTTTGTAAACCATAGTCGGTGCAAATGCTCGGCGAATGCACAGTGGTTTCACTTTGTTGGACACTACTGGAGGCATTGATGTGGTCGACGAATTTTTGTTACAATTGAACTAGGTGCTCGTACTTCTTTCGCTGGCTTTTACGCTTCTTATTAGAACGTTTTGCCTGCTCTCAACTCAATAGTATGCTTTGAAGCACTTTCACTGTTATGCATTGAATGTTCTCTATGGCAACCAATACATGATTTTGAAGTCGGGAAGATTTCCAATCTGAAATATTTTCTAGAACGGACAGAGATTCGAACCCGTCACCATCAGCTTGATGATACTTGATAGGCCAATAATGCTATCAAATGCTGTGAGTGTTCATTAACTATAAATGGATGGAAGGAGGCATTATTATTAAATTTGAAATTTTTCATAAGTTCAAGAAGCCCGAAGCCATGCAGGACATTTAAGAGGAAATTTACTGTCATCCTCAGAAGGTTTCATCAACGATGATCATCGAATTTGTAAAAATAGCCACCAGCAACTTTCGAAGCTTTTACCAGCAAAAATGATCCTGCGCACCTCCAGGGGTGCAAAGGGCCTTTGTGAAAGATTTCCATCCTGGGCGATTACTAGCTTTGGCCTTGACCTGTGCCCAAGTCAAATTTCGGTCATCGTTAATTTCTCTGTTTAGGCTCCGCCGCCACGAGCCTCTGGGTCTGCTTCTGCTGCGATGTCCTGCTGGATTCCAGTCCAGTGCTTGCTTGCAGATTTCATTTCCGCTCCGTCGTAGTGTGTGGTCGACCCACCTCCACTTCCGTCCACGAATTTCTGTCTCTATCGGCTTCTGATGGCACAAACGATGAAGCTCGGAATTTGAGATCCAATTGTGGGGCCACCAGGCACGAATTATGTACCGCAGGCATCGGTTGATATACACCTGCAGCTTCTGAGTGTTCTCCGCTGATACACGCCATGTTTCACTGGCGTATAACAGCACAGACTTCACGTTCGAGTTAAAATTCGGATTTTCGTGCGTCGACTGATCTGATTCGCTCTCCATACATTTCTCAAACTGGCAAAAGCAGCCCTCGCCTTCTTAATCCGTGCACCTATGTCGCTCTTGGTGCCGCCATCCGACGCTATCTGGCTGCCAAGATATTGGAAGCTTTCGACTGCCTGCCCAGCTACCGTGAAATTGGAACGGTTTTCCGTGTTGACATCCGACGATTTGGTCTTGATGGTTAGACCTGCTTCACAGGAGCGTTCCACAAGGTCGTTGAGCTTACTCTGCATGTCAGAGCGCCATTGTGATAATAACGCAACATCATCAGCCAAATCGAAGTCGTTGGGATGCTCCATGGTAATAGGCTGACACAGCAACCCACGGTTCGGTACCCGGTCAACGGTTGGAGCAACCATGATCTCGCCGATTACGATGAGGAACAGTAGCGGTGATAATATACATCCTTGCCTCACACCCGCGATTACCCGAATCGGGCCAGACAAAGCTCCGTTGTGCAACACTCTGCATGAGAAAACCTCGTACTGCGCTTCGATGAGGTTGACGATCTTATCAGGGACTCCTTTGCGTCTCAGAGCGCCCCACAAGTTTTCGTGGTTTAGTCGGTCGAAAGCTTTTTCGTAGTCAATGAATACCAAGTACAGGGACTCTTGAAACTCATTGACCTGCTCCAAGATGATGCGGGGCGTGACAACATGGTCCACATAGGATCTTCCAGCACGGAATCCTGCCTGCTGTCGTCGGATAGTCACGTCGATCTTCTCCTGTATCCGATTGAGGATAACTTTACACAGAACTTTGAGAACAATATACAGTAACATGATGCCTCGCCAGGTGTCGCATACAGTTGGATCCCCCTTCTTGGGGACTTTTACTAATACGCCCTGCATCCAGTCGGCCGGAAAAGTCGCGGTGTCCCAGATATTGACGAATAGTTGATGCAACATGGGGTCAGCTTTAAGCATCTCTGCTGATATGCGATCGACCCCCGGGGCTTTGTTGGACTTCATACTTCGGATGGCTGCTTCTATCTCCTGCAATGATGGAGCTTCAGTGTTGACGCGAGTAACGTGCCTCACCCTTGGCGGATCATGCTGAGATGTCGATGGTTGGTTGACCGTTGAAACTTCGAGAAGTTGTTCAAAGTGCTCAAACCAACGTTTCAACTGGTCAGTGG
This sequence comes from Ochlerotatus camptorhynchus, assembly GCF_037179485.1. NCBI lineage: Eukaryota > Metazoa > Arthropoda > Insecta > Diptera > Culicidae > Ochlerotatus > Ochlerotatus camptorhynchus. Next base: position 3,452,762 of record NW_027040531.1, on the reverse strand, counting down.
GGTCGGTGAGCAACTGTCCAGTCGCGTCTTTCACAGGCATCTTTGGGTTCATCCTTGCCCCGCTCAGGCGTCGTGAAACATCATAGAGGAGGCGGATATCGCCAGTTGCTGCGGCTTTCTCCCCTTCGTCGGCCAGGGAGTTCACCCACGCTCGCTTGTTCCGTATACAGGAGCGCTTAACTTCCCTCTCTACACAGCTCGAAAAAGTAGTGTAAATTTCTGTTCAATACGATGCACATAAATGGAGCGTCACATATCATATACGTTTACATGATATATCATGTAAAGTTCTGACACATTTCATTCAAGGTAGCAAATATTGTATACAAAAGTCCATATTTGTAAACAACATTGTTTGCAAGTTGCTCGGTTGCGTGAAATGAAATACAAGTCTACTTTAATGAATGTTTACATGACAATTAAAATTCAGAATTTTTATCTGTGTAGAGTCGAATACCGCTGACGGGCCTCGTTCTTGGCTCCTCGGGTCCTTGCTCGATCTACCGCGGCTTTTGATTCTCTCCGCTCCTCAATCTTCCTCCTGGTTTCATCGGTGATCCACTACTTTCTCTGAGTGCGCAGCTCACCCAGGTTGTTCTCGCTTGTTTCAATATAGGCATTCTTGATGCTCGTCCACTGTTCTTCTACGCTGCCACCTTCCGGAATATTAGCAGCACGAGCCTCGAGATCTTCGACGAACGATCTCTTCACTGCTGGGTCTTCCAGGCGGCGTGTGTTGAATCGCCACCCGAGTCTCTCCTCCCGCCGTTGAACCCGCGCAATGCGTAGGCGGATCTCACCGACCAGGAGATGCTGGTCAGACGCGATGTCAGCGCTGCGTTTATTCCGAACTTCAAGAAGGCTCCATCTCCATTTTCGGCTGATGCAGATGTGGTCGATTTGGTTCTCTGTATATCCATCACGGGAGACCCATGTGACTTTATGCACTGGGCGATGGGGGAAGAGCGAACCCCCGATCACCATGTTGTTGTTGCCACAAAACTCTACAGGCAGCTCGCCGTCCTCGCTCATATCTCCAAGACCATGGCATCCAATAATGCGCTCATAGTCCGAGTTGTTGGAGCCGATCTTCGCATTGAAGTCGCCTGTGTAGATCTTGATATCACCTCTTGGAGTCTTACCACGTCAGTATTCAGTTGTCTGTAAAAGTTCTCTTTCTTCTGCAATTCGGCAGCATCGGTTGGCGCTTAACATTGGATTATGGTAAGGTTTCAGACCCGTGTTCTGAATCTGGCAACGATTATTCTCTCATTGATAGGTTCCCACTTGATGAGCGCAGCCTGTGCTTGGGCGTTAAGCAGAAAGCCAACTCCACGATGTCGCGGAGAGTTTTCCCCTCGCATACCAGAATATAAAAGTACCTGTCCCGAAGGCAGCTTGTGTTCTCCAAAGTTCGGCCAGCGGACTTCACTTGGTCCCAGGATTTCTAGCTTCATACGGCGGGCCTCACTGGTGAGTTGTGCCAGTTTACCCTGTTGGGCTAGCGTCAGTAAATTCCATGTTCCAATTCTGGTCCGTTGTTTAGCGCTAAAAGTCGTTGCCATAAAATCAGTTCGTAATCTTTCACTATAGGTTTCTGTAACAATTTGAAGGGTTCGAAGACAGTAGGTTGTTGGCCTAAGGTCTCCTATCCGCCGTGATGGGACTGTCATCTTGGGTATAGCTTTCGGGGAGAAGCATTTCGTAATCAGCCGCTGGATGCCAATCAGACGCTGTTTGAGCGGCCCCCAACATGGAGAACAGACGCTCGGGTTTTGTAAGCCACATGCTCCGAAAAAGATGCAGCTTCCCCTTCCCGTACCCAACATACAATGGCATATAGTAATGGAATGAAAGTTAAGAAAAAAATAAATTAAAGATCTCATCCGATATGTCACAAAGGAATCCATGACATCACGATGATTTCGAAGAACTCCCATAGATATGCTACCGCTACTTCTTCAACAGGTCTTAAAAACAGCACTCTTACCTTTCGTTCTTCACACTGCAGCGTAAAGTCCCTTCAACCACGAAACACACTCTAGCTGTTCCAACTAGAGGGACCTCAGCTGAGAGAAAAAGGACTGCGTCCACTTTCCATCACTAATCGCTCGCGACACAACGGCTTCCGTTCACCAGAACACAGTCTGTAAGACGCAGATTCAGCTCCTCACCAACCGAATAAACTTGCGTCCAACGCCGAAATCAGAACCGACACTCCAGCGATGGAAAACAAACGCGTCTAATAGTAACCACGGCACACTTCGATTGCATTTCTAAAAAAAACACAACTTCAACGCACAAACACGTCGACGACAACATTCGCCAAGCACCTTTAATTCGAGTGGCGGAACGCCAGCCAGTGATGCCACATATACAGATTTATCAATATTTTGATACAGATATCTGTATACACAGATTACAGATTTTTAGGAAATGTACAGATTTTTTTAAATGAGTGGAACATATTTTTCTTGTTTTATTATATTTATTTTTTTTTTCCTTGATTTGTTTTCCGTCGATCTTGTTTTCCGTGCTGAGCACCAATGCTACCGACGCCAGGAAGGCAGCTCCCACACCTGGACCCTACCTATCGACCCATCAACTCATGAACCGGGACCAACGGCTTTACTTCCCTTCCGAAGGAAGGCGTGATCAGAGATGTTATGCCTCAGAACATCCCGGCGGCGCCGACTGGGATTGAACCCAGGCCTGCTGGGGTGAGAGGTAATCACGCATACCACTACACCACCGGCGCCGCTTATATTATATTTATGAACTCCGCTAAATAATCGACTATTCACTCATGGCACCAAACCCAGATCACATTTTTTACAAAATGAATTATGTGGATGAATGAATGAATAGTGGTGGCGTGGGGGGGGACACCCCTAATCATCCCTCTCCAAAGGGGGAGTTTGGTAAAGAGAGATGAAAAAACCGATTTGTACCTTCCTTAAAAGTTGTCCTAGTTCGCTATTCTAATATCTATATACAATCTTCACACTGCCGTACTCTAACGGAACTATCAACTCTATGCTTTCATCTACTCCATCTATCGTATAAAAATTACCACTACAGTCTGTTATTTGAAATTAGCATCTTCAACTATGTAAATCGTTGACTTCACGTAGAAGTAAAACTAAAAACATATAGTCAAAGTATTGTATTACCTATCATCAATCATTTTGAAATGACTTTTGTTGTTCAGATGTTCGGATTTCTAATTTCTTGTTCGAAAGGATATTAGTTTCCCTTAATCAAAAATATTTCGTTTTCTTGAATCAGTGAAACCGTTCTAGCAACCCACAAACTGATTGATTACGGTTGGAGACTCGAAGAGTTAGCTGAATTATTTTAAAATTTGAATAGCGTCATATCTGAAAAATAACAACGTATGCAATTCGTCTAAACTTCCAAATAAAGATTTGTGTTGTGAAAAACTGCTACACAATTGATAAAACAGAGAGCGTACATTGATCAATTTAGAACAGGTGGAACTATCCCAAAGGCTTTTACAGGTACTTACTGACAACAAATACTGAGTAGATTTAAGTGTGTAGCTTCAAGCAACAACAAGCTAATTCGGTATCCCTTTAAATTGTCAAATGCTCTGGTTTGATTAGAAGAGTTTAAGAAAATAAAAGATCAAACATTAACATTGAATCAAGAATCACGGGTTTAAAAAAAAATCAGATAAATATTTTTGTAATCTTGGTCATAAAAAAAATCTTTTTCTGGGGTTGTCTCTTGCTCCTGTTCTTAGAATTGTAAAATAGATACAAATCACAAATCAAGATTCTAGGATTTTGCGATCTTTTAAAGACAGATATTATTTAGAAAGCAAACTTCACTTTCGAGATCCTAAACTTTTAAACAACTCTTTCTGAACTTTGAATGAACTCAAGCGAGATTTACGCAGGTCCGTGTTAATACCATGATAAAGAAATTATACAGATTTTTCTACAGATTTTTGTAAGCCAGATACAGATTAAAAAGATTTTTTACGATGAAAATACAGATTGAAATCAGAAAAAATGTGGCAACACTGACGCCAGCACGGAGCAAGGTAGGGAGGAATAAATGCACACACAGAGCACATCACGAGCTGAACTGCGAACGTTGAAAGCCAAACACGAACTCAGCAGCAATCATTGGCCAATGTTGCCAAAACTGTTGTCTGGTAGTGGATAGTGCAGTTCCTCAATTGATAACTCAGGATCGATACCTGATAGCAGTTTCCTGTCTTCAGCAAAGTTGGACGATGCTTGTTCAGTAGTAAATAAATTAGCAGGAAATTGACTTACTGGCACCATCAAGTCCCTACGCACCACCTATTCATCGATTTCAAGGCCGCTTATGATACTATTGACCATTAAGAGTTATGGAAGATTATGGACGAGAACGGTTTTCTCGGGAAGCTGATCAGACTGATCAGGGCTACGATGGATGGTGTACGTGAAGATATCGGGTGCGTTATCGGACTCGTTTGAAGATCGCAAAGGACTTCGACAAGGCGATAGTCTTTCCTGCCTCCTGTTCAACATTGCGCTAGAAGGTGTTATGAAACGTGTGGGCTTTAACATGCGGGGCACGATCTTCAATAAGTCCAGCCAGTTCATTTGCTTCGCTGACAACGTGTACATTGTCGGAAGAACGTTTTGGGCTGTGGCGGAGCAATACACCAGGCTGAAACGTGAAGCAGAGAAGGTTGGATTAAAGGTGAATACGCCGAAGACAAAGTATCTGTAAGCTGGAGGAGCCGAGCGCGATTGGGCTCGCATAGGCAGAAGCGTGACAATCGACGGAGATGAGTTCGAGGTGGTGGATGAATTTGTGTCCCTCGGATCGTTGGTGAATGTCGGATAACAACTGCAGCAGAGAAATTCGTAGACGCGTAATTTCCGGAAGTCGTGCTATGTACGGACTCCACAAGGTCCTGAGGTCGGGTAAACTTCACCCCCGTACTAAATGTACCATGTAAAAGACGCTGATAAAACCGGTAGTTCTCTACGGACACGAGACGTGTACGATGCTCAACGAGGAACTGCAAGCACTGGGTGTTTCCCAACGACGAGTGCTTAGGACCATCTTTGGCGGGGTATGTGATAACGGTGTATGGAGGAGAAGGACGAATCATGAGCTGGTGCAACCCGGTATATAGAAAGTCGCAAAAGCTGGACGGGTATGATGGGCGGAACACGTTGCCGGACAACAATCCCGCAAAAATGGTATTTGTTTCGAATCCGGCCCGTACAAGACGCAGAGGAGCACAGCGAGCAAGGTGGTTAGACTAAGTGGGACAAGATCTAGTAAGCGTGGGACGGTCAAGTGTTGAATTTAATACACCGGGCCGTTTCCAAAGTTATGATTCTCGCCCGGATACAAATGAATAAATACAATCCGATTGTTGATATAGCGAGAATATAATTTTCCTAAGTAGCAGGTAGAATACATAATCTTCATTAGATTCCATTCGTATGAAAGTTTTAGTAGGATCTTAGCGTTAAGGTTTCATTTTGCTCTAGCTTGCATATTAGCCTAGACAATGGTACAAACTTGTTGTAAGTTAAATGTAATTTTAAGTTACATACGTTTAGTTCCCTTTGTAAATTTCAACCTCAATCCAATCAATAGAGCAGTTGATAGTTTTAGCAGTAAGGCCTAGTAATAATATACATAGTTTTAGCTAATATTTTTTGTTTGTTTTCATCATATAAATTCATCGTCTTCATCTCTAGGAGCTTTCAGAGAAAACACTGTAACCGAAATAGAGAACGTAGTAAACTCCCGACTACCCACGCACGTGCCGGCAGACGACGATTCTGCTCCGGCTCTCACCCCGAACAATGTCCTACTCGGTTCATCCAATGGAACGAAACCACTGATCAAGAGTGACGACTGCCGTCTCGCCCTGAAGCAGAACTGGTGCACCTCTCAGATTCTGGCCAACCTGCTCTGGAAGCGGTAGGTAACTGATTATCTTCCTGAAATCACTCGTCGGACCAAATGGTTCCAGTCTGTTAAGCCGGTCGCTAATGGAGATGTTGTAATTATCGTCGACCTTAGGATGCCCCGGAGCTGCTGGCCAAAAGGAAAGGTCCTCAGTACGATTTCCAGTCCCGTTGAATTAAATTCAACAGTCAAACAGTCAGCAGGTGCAATCCTGAGGGACGTCGGACCAGGAAAAGTAAATGCTGTAAGGTATTTGTATTTGTAAGGTAAGGTGGCACCAAATTACAAATAAAGTTATTCTAGTGATAACACTAGATCGAATCCAGATTGAAGTTTTCTGACTTGAGCAATAGTTAACTCACTAGGTGCCTCTTGAGTACAAATCAAGAACAACATGTGAAAAGGGCATACAAGCTTTTTGTAAACAAACCTTCTTATGCCCTTTTCTCGCGACCCATATGACACCAACGCAAACAATTAACATTAGTGGGTAGGGGAAGCTTTCTCCTTCCCGATGATGTTGTTGGTTTGCGTGGGTGACCCTCGGGTGGCGAGAAAAGGGCCTACAATGGTTTGTTTACAAAACACTTGTATGCCCTTTTCACATGTGGCTCTTGAAATAAAGGCCAGAGATAAGATTCCTGTATTCAGCAAAGTTGTTCAAATGAACAAGACCCGTTCAGTAACGATCAGTTTATTGGGAATTTACTCACTAGGTAGAGCCACAGTACAAATAAAGTTCTTCTAGCGGTAACTGAGGATCTATACCAGATAAAATCCTCCTTTCTTTGGCAAAACTGTTCAAATAGACGAAACCCGTTCAATCATGTACGTTTTAGATAGGAATTGAATCACAAGACGGCAGTGGAGTACAAATATTGTTCTTCTAGTAATAACTCAGGATCTATACAAGATAGAAGTTTCCTCACCTGCAAACCGACATGAATTACCATAGAATTTACCATGCTCAAAGCACATTTCTGACAACTGTCTTGTTGTTCGTGAAAAACGTTTAGTCAAGTGCCAAATTTGTTGGTTGGTGTTAAATCTATTCTGGACAAATATTTTTTTATCTTGGAGTTGAGTCGCAAGGCGACACCAGACCTTTACGGCATTAAACAGTAAAGTTGGAAATTGACTTATTAGGTGACGACAAAGTATAAATAAAATTATTTTAGTGATAACTAAGATTTGTGACCCGCTAGACTTTTTTTTTTTTTTTTTTATTATAGTCACTTTAACACTCTTGGGTCATTCGTGACTTGTCCGGGGGTGAGATTTGAACTCGTGACTTTGGCGTGAGAGGTATGGATGTTAACCACTACGCCGGGGTCGCCCCCAACCCGCTAGACGTTTTCTGCCATTGTACGTTATTCAAATGAACGAGATCCGTTCGGAATTGAGTGGAATTTACTTCTTAGTACAAACATTGTTCTTCTAGTGGTACATTGAGATTGAGACTCAATCGAAGATTCCTTTCTTCACTAATGTGGTTAAAATCTGATAGATTTGTTTAATACTAAATAGTTTAGTTCGACATTTACTCGTTAGGTAGTACCAAAGAGCAAACCATGTTATTCAAGTGAAAACTTCAGATCGTTCGAAGTTTTCTTTCTGCATTTTTTTTTTTCAAACGTAAGTAGTGAACACATTATTTTGAAATTGACTCGCAAGGTGCCATAGTTCAAATAGGGTTCTTATTATAATACATGATGATGGTGCACCCACCTCTTACGTCTACAAATTTTTCATAATTAAATATGTCATTTAAACCAGGTTAGCAAACAAAAACGAACTGATTACAGTTACAGATATACATTCCCTCTTGAGTTAGCATCATTTTCACTACCCTGCAATCTTATGAAGTTGCATTTTCGACCTAGGACTACGTTTGTGATTTCTATATAGGGGTACACTTTGTGAAAATCGAAAATGGAACATGAAACAACATTGTGAAAGATTTTGAACGTTAATAACTCAGCTGCCCCTGGTCCAATTTCAGTAATTTTGTCACCAATCGATCAGAAATATGGCAACAAATCGATAAAAATGCTTCAGAATCTTGATTTTTAACAAGAAACTATTGAAAAAGTGTAAATGTCCAGCATTGTCCAAAAGCGTCGAATTAACTAACAAATCCAACAATTACATACAGGCATATGCTGCTTCGCCAACACAGTCATCAGATAATCATTCCTAGACGAAACATGTCGATGTATAATTACGACGAGGTTCGGTAGTTCAGTGGTTACCGTTTCTGCTTACTGAGCAGAAGGTAGAGAGTTCAATCCCAATCCCTGTCCCCTTCCTTGCAATTTTTCATTTTGCCTTACCCTATCCCCACTAAATTTAAATAAAAACAAATTCTGCTTTAACCGATCGCATCCCTTACCACAGTGAATCCTAATCTAAAAATAACATACCTCACTAGCAAAACTATCCTTCCCGAGACAGCCATGGAGATGTAAAGGTATTCTCGGTCTCTAGTAGCAACCGGACATCGAAATAATCATCCTTCCCTCCCCCAAAAGACCGTGAAGACGAGGCCGGCGCTGTTAATTGATCTATAGATTGAATTAATGTGCTTGAACATTGAAGATGGAAAACTTATCCCATGCACCATCTATGTAAAGGGTGATACGGTCAAAATTTGGTCAATATCAACTTGACGTATTTCTTTCAATTTTGCATTTAAAAAACCTGAACACCCCTCATTTTGAAGGTGTGTGTGTGTAGAATGTTGCTCCTATTTTGATTTTGGAATTCACTCTTCAGTTGTCAAAATGCCGTCCAAGCAAGAAGAGCAGCGTATCAAAATTTTGCTCGCGCATCGCGAAAATCCGAGCTACTCGCACGCAAAGTTGGCAAAATCGCTACAAGTTACCAAATCAACCGTTACAAATGTAATTAAAGTGTTTGGGGAACGTTTGTCGACAGCCAGGAAGTCTGGATCGGGGGGAAATCGAAAACCGGAAGCCGCTGAGACGACAAAGAGAGTTGCCGGTAGTTTCAAGCGAAACCCTAACCTCTCTCTCCGAGATGCCGCAAATAAGCTGGGTGTATCGTCTACAACCGTGCATCGAGCCAAAAAACGAGCCGGACTATCGACTTACAAGAAGGTAGTGACTCCAAATCGCGATGATAAACAAAATACGACGGCCAAAGCGCGATCCCGGAGACTGTACACGACGATGCTGACGAAGTTTGACTGCGTGGTAATGGACGACGAAACCTACGTCAAAGCCGACTACAAGCAGCTTCCGGGACAGGAGTTTTATACGGCAAAAGGAAGGGGAAAGGTAGCAGATGTTTTCAAGCACATGAAACTGTCAAAGTTCGCAAAGAAATATCTGGTTTGGCAAGCCATCTGTACCTGTGGCTTGAAAAGCAGCATTTTCATAGCTTCCGGGACTGTCAACCAAGAAATTTACGTGAAAGAGTGTTTGAATAAACGTCTGCTGCCTTTCCTGAAGAAACACGGTTGTTCCGTACTGTTTTGGCCGGATTTGGCATCTTGCCATTACGGTAAAAAGGCCATGGAGTGGTACGCCGCCAACAACGTGCAGGTGGTTCCCAAGGACAAGAACCCTCCCAACACGCCAGAGCTCCGCCCAATTGAGAAATACTGGGCTATTGTCAAGCGGAACCTAAAGAAGACCAAAAAAACTGCTAAGGGCGAGCAGCAGTTCAAGGCAAACTGGCTTTCTGCGGCGAAGAAGGTGGACAAGGTGGCTGTACAAAATCTGATGGCAGGGGTCAAGCGTAAGGCCCGGCAATTCGGATTTGGAAAAGCGGAAGCCTAACTGAATATTTTTCCTGAATTTTATACTAATTGAACTTGAAAAAGAAATTTAATTTGATTTTTTAAATAAACGATTTCACCGATTTACACGCGTTTTCCTTTGACCAAATTTTGACCGTATCACCCTTTAATCTATGTAGTTCTCTGTGCAAGTGGATTAGTTCTGATCATTCACGGAGGAGCAACTACGAAGTGCACGGTCAGATAACGTTAACTCGACGGCAAACACATTCATTGATACGTTTGTTGATAGAAGAGCATAGCAGAAATAGTGCGAAATAGGAAGCCATGGTCATCACAAAAGAGGAACTCGATGAAGAGAATTGGCTTTCACCCTTCTGCTTCTAAGCCCCTTACAATCATCGTCATAGCATCGCACCGCTTTTGGTTCTAGGGCACTTGCTGGTTGCAATTTTTAGATCTGGATTCACTGTGCGATCAGTTGTAAGCAGCAGAAATTTCCTTCCCAACTCTCTTGTGGAATCTTTTAGTGGCTCTGAAAAGGGCCGGTTTTGCTAGATTTCGACGGAGAAATTAAGAGCGTTCACCACAAATACGAAGGGCCAGCTGAATGTCCTTTGGCATAATTGTGACACGCTTGGCGTGGATGGCGAACAGACTGACCAGATAGGCCTCGCTGGATTCCTGTAGGGCCATTAACGGCCAAGCTCTGGAAGCGCAGATCGGTCTTGAAGTCCTGGGCGATTTCACGGACCAGACGCTGGAAAGGCAACTTGCAGTCAGCAGTTCGGTCGATTTCTGGTAACACCGATGTGGATACGTTGAATGCAATCTGTTGGAAAATTTTTTTCTCTGACTTCCATTTTCTTTTATAACATGCTTTTGCTATGTTCAACCAATCATAAACGATGAAAGAACAAGAACATGACTACAAGAAGAATTAAACCCTCGAGTAGGTATTAGAAAGCTGAAAATTGGAATTTCTTGTCACATTCGTAATTCGTTTCAACCTTACCCGAAGAAACATCAACAGTATAAACAATGACTGGACCTGGCAAGTGAGGCAAACGAGTCGGAAAAGGAGGAGCTAGTTGCGTTACATGATAACTTACAGGGTATTACCAAGTCCGCAGTCCGTTGTCTGGCTCGTCGTGGTGATGTCAAGCATATCTCCAGTTTGATCTAAAACCCGAGTGTGCTCAAGGTAAGGTGATGCTGGAAAACGTCTTTCGTGGCGCTGTTACCTGAAGCGTCAGGGACGCACCAGAGGTTAAGCTTCGTTCATTTTCCCTATCCGAAACGGCCCTGTTCAGGCCACCAACTAATTTGAAAAGAGATTGCTTAGGAACTCTACTAATCCTGGCATGAATGAAATTCCTGGAACCAGCAAAATGGCAGCAACCAAGCTTCTAATACAGCAGCAACTGGGTTCTTTGAGTGCCCATTTCTCGTAGCGATGAAGGCTAGCGCTGATCTTATATGGTTGAAACAGAACTACCTTCTTGCATTGAGAAGATAGAAATTCAAATAGCCAGAAAATTTTTGTGACCCTGAAAAGGGCCGTTTGATTTGTCAGATGAGTTCTGATGAACACAGCATGGCTTTGCTGTTGGCTCACACTCCGGTACGGTGCAGATTGGCAACGATGATAAACGCCCTGAGTTAAGAGCCTTGAACTCGAAAAGTGACAAAACTGGGCGATGGTTTAACGGGTAAGAGTATTGCTTCTGCTTGTACGACAAATCCGTACGATAGTAAATAGAACAGATAGTCAAAATATAAAAAAGAGGTTAGGAAAATAATTAAAATATGGTTCAGATTAATACCTGGCTCAAAAAAGATACACTTTACCATTTATTATATGAGACCACGTAGTCCTACGTCATCATTGCGTACAACCCCATAGGCCTGTCCCTGGTAGTTTTTTTTTTTTATCAAATGTTAAATTCAGTCCTCTATATCCGTAATACACACGCGAGACACAAACCTATGTGGACTTCTCAAAGTGGACAATCAAAGAGGGATTCTAGAGAATTCCAAGAAGGATAACCAATAACCTCAAGTGAGATTCTGTGAAAAAAAAACAAATGGAACTTTAGAGTATTCCAAGTGTCATTCTCAGTCAAACAGGAGCTTCAAATAATAGGAGATAAAGAACATAGCAATGAATTCCGATGAATTCCACGAGGAATTGAGGAGATAAATCATGTTTTGAGAATTCATATAAAAATTATAGAAAATCTTAGCATTCAAATTTCCGAAGTACTCTTCGAAGGATTTCACCAAATTCCAAACGTATTTATGGATAATAAATGAGTAAATCTAGAAAATATCAGAATATTGAGAACCTCACTATAAATAAGCTCAACAATTATTTTGTATAATCCCAGAATGGAAATGGAACCGTCTTATTAAGATGATCTCATGATGTGATTAGTTCATATAAATAAAATACTTTACTCCATTTCATTTATTCATACCGCCAATTGATTGCAGGATTGTTAGTCTTGCTTCGAAATTTAAAATATTTGATTTAAATATTGAACTAACCTTTCCTATTAAGCATGATTTAAATACTACCCATCGAACAAAATTTGAAAACTATGTATGATGTAGCTGTATCAGTTTGTCATGATGCATGACATTCTCAATAATACCAATACCATCAAAGAGGGAAACGAATACAAGCAAACGTTATTTGAACCATAACAGTTTACTGAATTTGAAATGCATGGTCTTTTGTGGTAATTTTAAATATTTATGAAATAGAAATAGCTACATCTGGAATCTAAAAATTTCGACGAAATCCGGATCGTAAAAATATGTTACAGCCAGAAACTCAATAGGATCTTAAAATAAAATGCACCATTCGGTCTTGTGACCTGACATTCATCCAAATGTGTCCACTGTGGACTCATTTTGGAAGATTTTCACCCACCTTGCCCAACTGTCCAGCACTGGATAATAATAGGTCCTACGTGAAGACCCAACCGAAAGCAATGCACCACCAATCTCCGAGGAAGGTGCCCTGTTCATATTCATCACAACCGACTCCTACCTGACCGTGTCCATCTAGTCGCGTCGTGGTCGTTTGGAATTATGTTATGATAGCACATAACAATGTGATCACCTTCGCGCCCAACTCGCGCTCCACCGAACAAGACCGTCCCGTTGGCTCGTGGGGGTTTATTTATTTCATATTTCACATGTAAATATCATGTTTAAAATGTACTTAGAAGGTGTTACAAACTGCGAAATCTTTATAGACCTCTGCCTAGCTTCGACTATGGGAGGGACTTTCGTCGTCCGGATTGTGTCGCGAGTGCACTCGCGCTGCAAGACACCACATTGCACTTGGACCAAGACGACGACGACGACGACGACGGGGTGTTAAATGTTCGGCTCGCTTCTTCCTGGTTTCGCTTTACCCAGAGGCAGCAGCCATACCGATCGTCTCCCGATTCGACAACAAGCCATAATTTCGATGATAACTGCGGCGCTGGTCATATTTTCGAGCAAAACAAGAAAAGAGCATTTTCTCCCTGGGCGGAAAATCCGAACCCGCGAAGGTTGGGACAAGTAAATTTCCAATAATTGATATTTATTGGGTTATTTTTATGAATTTCATACTTGCTGTTTGCATCCTGCTCGGTTTAGATTTCTCCGGCCAGGGGCTGGTGTAATTAGATAGGCGAATATGGTTGCGATTTATGGTCAGCTAGAAGAGAGTTGTTCTCCTTCGGGGTGGAGCGCAGTTAACACCTCGGCTTCTATGAACCGGACACGATGGACACTTTGCTGCTGCTGAAAGGTCCAGCTCACTTGCTGGTTTCGGAGCTGAGATGATAAATCATTGGTAATGTTAGCTTGAGGGACCAGCGCGGAATGGAACTGGCTCACTTGAAAGGTGCATGGAATGGGTGCTTAAATAAGATGACTTTTTGCGGTCGTAATATGAGCTTCGAATTACTTAAAAAAACAGATCAATTTTGCGAGATTGATGAAAGCAAGAATCGGGAGTTTTTAAGAATTCCGAAGAGCACTACGTTCTACAATATGTTTCTTCGAGACAATTTGACGATTGATGACCATACAATTCGCAGTTGCTACTGAACGATCGATTAATGGGGTTTCGGTTCAATTTTCCGGTGAATCAGTACTATCTAGGTCATAACGGTATCGGCCGCATCCACGTGGTCATCAGGAAGAGAATGGATGGTTAGATCGACCTCCGTTGTTACTAGAAACCGAGTATTCCTCTATATATTCACGGGAATATTCATGAGAAGGAAGTGAAAATTAGGCATGGGCAGGAATTATCTCATTTCGACATCGACGCAAGTTGTGTCTTTCCCATACATTTTTGTTGAAAGCTGCGTAATTCGAGCTAAACGTCGCAGACCATAAGTTGTATCGAAGTTACATGGCTGCTGAAAGACACGTGAGCAGTTCCATGCCAATGTGTGTTATGGGCAAACATTTACATTCTTTAAAAAAATCGGCAATCTTGATATTTTTTTTAAATGGCCTTTGTTGTTCGGAAAACTACTTGCCCACCGGCAAGTCACACCGATAACAAAAGCTTGCGACGGATATTTCGAACTAGCGTAGAAACGTGTGTTGACTTTGCTGGTCTGAAAGTAACTAAATTGTATTTCGGTTTCTCTGGTTTAACATTTGTGTGAGGATGAGAATTTATGATAACGAATGGTAGAGAATGAAAACGAGTGTTCATAAGAGTGAATGTGGACAAATGTGTGGTTAAAGTTCAAATTAGATAAGTAGCAGGTAGGTGTAATTGTATAGTGTAGATGAGTTTTATATTTAATTTAAATTTTTTTATTTTCCAGGCGAGGAGCATGATTATTCCAAACCAGGCAAACCAGGAAATTTTCCAATAAATTTTAGCACGAAAACGTCAATTCTGATCGATGTGACTTTCGACACAAAGTTGTAGAAAAAAAAAAAAATTCGGTCACGGGCTTTTTTCCATTGTTCGGGACATAACACCATTGCTACCAGTAATTTGATCTATTGTAATATAACCCTTGTCCTTATTTTAGTGCATGTCGTATTACTCCATCACTATTGAGAAATGATGAAGTATTCAGTTTTGATACAGTTGTCATTCTTGCCTTCATCGCAAGGAATCGATTCTTATTGAAAGGTCCCGCTGTTTATACCCTTGGCATGAGCATGAGCATGATTGACCGCCCACGGTTGCTACTCTGCTATTGCCAGACCAGCTGTAATTACACAGAGAACCAATAGACGATGCTTGGGACTAGCAATCATCCTCAATGTGTAAAAACTGGTGATCTCGAATTAGGCAATACCAGCGCCAGCCGCGCCTGAACACAGGTCAAGAAAGGAATGGGTAGGAATGTGTTGACGTGACACTCGCTTTGATGGAAGCCGAGGAGTCCTCTGTACTTCCACGAGAAATCACAGGAATGTTGGGTAAGAGGGTTGGGTTAGCAGCAGGGTTCGTTTTGGTAAACGATAAGCTGAATTGATGTCCTAAAGATCGTATAACGTGAAGGAGCTTGGGATTGAACCCACGGTCTTCTGCTCAGTAAGCAAAAACGTTTGCCATTAGGCAGACGAGCTCCTTTTTAATCATTGACGAATCTTGAATGTGGATGGGTTTGAGATTAGACTCATGATGTTCTGCTCAGCAAGCAAAAACGGTTGCTCTACGGCCTCCGAGCCTCACATATCACATTATGGCGTTACTCAAGTTTTTATAACTATTCAAACCCGGCACCGACGACAACGAAAAGCTTTACAAAATACACGATAAACAAGCGATATTTTAATATTTTTAATATGAAAGGATCTGGGACCGCGTTTTTCTCCTCAGTAAGCAAGCCACTGCAACCGACGACCTTTGAAATCCTAAAACTAAAAGCTACGAAAGAGTACTTAGGCCTTCATTAAGATCCACTTTCACGCGACGTTCAATGTTTCGATTTTCTCTTTACGCATGGTTCAGACAATCATAACAAGCTATGACCGACGTGACGATTGTTTAAGACCTGGTTAAACAAGCTATTCAAATGAAATTACGTTCTCGAATTTCACTTGGAATGTAATGAACAACAGAAATACGCGATAATTCATATTTTCAGCGGTTGATGTTTAATTTTAATCCCTCTCCAACGGGGGACTTTGGTAAAGAGAGATAATCAAACCGATTTGTACCTTCCTAAAAAGTTGCCCTAGCTCGCTTTCTACTCTATACTTTCATCTCCTCATCTACCGTTTACAAATTACCACTTTAGTCTGTTATTTGAAATAAGCATCTTCAACTAAAAAGATTGAAGTTTTATCTAACAAAGCACAGTCTTTGAACGGGTGTGTTTTTTGTAAGTGTGCTTGTGATTTCCCTTGCCTCCCGGGAGGCCGGTTCACCGTGTTCGGATGTCACGCTTTTGGCGTGTAGATCTAGCGAGTCTCGTCACCGTGTGCGAGTTTAAACACGGTCCGGTTGGTAAATTACCCGGGGGATAAGCTATTAATCTGTTCGTCGCAAGTTTCGGGGGTGTTTCGGTTGACGTTGTTGCCGTGAATCAGTGAGTTTTCCGCTTGCAAAAGTGCTCGTCTGCTGGTCTCTCGCCAGTGTCGGAGATTGTGAGTATGCTGAAGGATGCCCCGCTGGATATTCCCAAGACTGGACAGGCGATGACTGGTGGCCGTGAACGGTTCCTGGGGAAAGCACTAGACGCGAATCTCTTCCCAGGTTACCATGGCAATGCAAGAAAAAATGTTTCCGTTGAAGGAAGTATTACAACAAAGGTAATTGCTATTAGATATTTTTACAAACAGTAACAGATAGCAGACATGAAGCTCAAGTGGAGGTGCCAGGCAAGGGTGTTATATTCTAGACAAATGGTAAGCTACAAATTCGCTGTTGTCATCTTCGTAGGCACCGTCATATTCGCCGTCGTAGTCGCTGTCGTAATTGCCGTCGTAGTCACCGTAGAAAGTATTGTTTATATTTAAAATTAACCATCGGCCACTGAAACTATATGAGTTATCGCGTATTTCTGTTTTTCATAATATACCAAGTGAAATTCGAGAACGTAATTTCATTTGAATAGCTTGTTTACCCAGGGTTTAAATAATCGTCTCGTCGGTCATAGCTTGTTATGATTGCCTGAACAATGCGTAAAGCGCAAATCGAAACAGTGAACGTCGCGTGAAAGTGGATCTTAATGAAGGCCTAAGTACTCTTTCGTAGCTTTTAGTTTTCGGAATTGAAAGATCGTCGGTTGCAGTGGCTTGCTTACAGAGCAGAAAAACGCGGTCTCAGGTCCTTTCATATTAAAAATGTATTGTAAGATCACTTGTTTATCGTGTATTTTGTCAAACTTTTCACTGTCGTCGGTGCCGGGTTTGAATGGTTATAACAACTTGAGTAACGGTATAATATGATATAAGAGGCTCGGTGGCCTTAGAGCAATCGTTTTTGCTTACTAAGCAGAACTTCATGAAGCTAATCTCAAGCCCATCCACATTCGAGATTCGTCAATCGTTTTATTTGTTAACATAACTACATGGTAATAACAGCAAATCGGCAAACGTCCTTGCTTACTGAGCAGAAGACCGTGGGTTCAATCCCAAGCTCCTTCGCGTTATATGATCATTAGGAAATCAATTCAGCTTATCGTCTACCAAAACGAACCCTGCTGCAAACCCAACATCCCTGTGATTCCTCGTGGAAGTGCAGAGGTGTTCTCGGCATCCATCAAAGCGAGTGTCACGTCAACACATTCCTACTCATTCCTTTATTGACCTGCGTTCAGGCGCTAGTATTGCCTAATTTGAGATCACCAGTTTTTGCACATTGAGGATGATTGCTAGTCCCAAGCATCGTCTATTGGTTATCTGTGTAATTACAGCAGGTTTGGCAATAACATAGTAGCAACCGTGGGCGGTCATTCATGCTCATGCTTAAAGGTCCTTTTAAGAGGAACTCGATTAAAATTAATTATCTTCCATTTTAAAGTATGTTGAAAGTATCAAAAAAACGATGCAGTTCCCTAGATTTGTGCTTTTGGTAGCAACCTTGTAGGTTTAATAGTTTCTTCGTAATTATTGATTTGAAACACCTATGAAAAGTTTCGATGTTTTTTTTTAAACGCCCTATGGGCACCTTAATTATTTGTACGTTCGGCTGTTGCAGTTCAATACGCTCATGGAAATTTGCTAGATTATTATTATAAATGCTGAGATACATTCTTAATTTTCGCACATCATCTGCGCCGAAAGAAAATGTAACTGCGGAGATGTTTTGCGGTATTGAATATACCTCAGTTTCAGTAGAACACACAACGAGAGACCCAAATCAGCGAATCCTGAGCGCGGAAGCGAGAAAAGTAAGTAGTGGTTTTAAGTCGATATCCTTTTTATTTCATTGCAGTAAAGACAACTTCCCATCTCCCATAATTCAGATATCTGTTTTATGCCTGAACTCTCATAACTCATCAAAGTCGCAGGCATGTTTTACGGTTACTTAAAAATTCAATCACTACTAGAACAAACGCGATCGTTCTGAATGAATCCTTTTTGCCGATTAGCAAAAAATGAGAGAACATTGAAAATGTGTTTGGGTAAAAAATTCAAGATCTATGTTTACGAATGTTGAGGCAGGTTCGTTGACATGCAAGCTTCAGAAAAAAGTTATGTGAAGAGAGGAAAGCCAAAGTAGTTCTGCAAATTTCATAAAAAATTTTGATAACTTCTCAGAAGCTCGTGAATTTCTGAAAGCTTTTAAAAAATCGAAGAAATTTCACAGATAATATACAATCTTAAAAGACATTCTGGGAACATCAAGAGACAATGTACAAACTTCAGAAATAATCTACTTCGAAGAGCCTAAAAAAATACATTAGAAATTAAGAAAATAAATACGAATTTCAGCGAAATATCATGAGAGCATTATGCAGGTAATTAATTAATTGAAGGTCTTCAGAATAATTCTAAATCATAAAATTATCTTGCAAGAATATCTTAGAGAATTGATTTGATTTTTTGAGTAATTAAAAATCTGCAGGATAATTTTTTATCAATCAAAATAATTTCCTTAAAGCGCTGATAATATTATGGAGGTTATAAGTACTTGAAAACACTGATAAAATATAGGAAAATGTAGAAAGGTCTCGGAATATTTGGGAAGTTCTCGGAATTTCCTAGTACCTTACAATCTGGGTAATTCCTGAAACATGTTTCAGGAATGACCCAGATTGTAAGATTCCAGGAAGATTTTGAAATTTCTGGGACGTTTTCTGAATTGTTGTGAAGTTCTTTGAACTTCTTTGAAGTTCTTGGGATTTCAAATAACATTCCAGACCTTCCATTCTCAGTACTAAGTTCTTAAGTTCCTTCTGCTCATAAGCTCTAAGTATTTCTGAAAAATTCTCTGAACTTCTGAGAAGAACTTGGAATTTCTGTGAAACTTTCCGATCTGCTGGAAAGTTTTCGGATTTTTTGATAATTGTCGGAATTTCTGGGAAATTCAAGGATTTTCTAGGAACTGAAACTTTTTTTTCTTTGATTTGTTTTCCGTCAATCTTGTTTTCTGTGCTGAGCATCAATGCTACCAACGCCAGGGAGGCAGCCACACCTGGACACTACCTATCGACCCATCAACTCATGAACCTTGGAACAACGGCGTTACTTCCCTTCCGAAGCAAGGCGTGCGCCGACTGGGATTGAACCCAGGCTTGTTGGGGAGAGAGGCAATCACGCTTACCACTACATCACAAGCGCCGCTAGGAACAGAAACATTTAGGAAGCTCACAAAAATTGTGAGTATATCACGGATGATCTTCGAAGTGCACAAATCTATTGGAAATTATGAGAAGTTGTCGCAAAATTTGCGGGCAGTCCTTGGAAGTTTTAATAAGTTTTCAGAATTTCTAGTATGTTCTCGGATCTTTCGGTAAAGTCGAAAATCTTCTAAAAGTGTTCTCGGAGCTCGCCAAATAAGCTTTCAAAAATTTTGGCAAATTCTCGGAACTGGTAGGAAATTTTAGAAATTTTTGGGGAGTTCTCGCATTTTCTGGGGAATTTTTCGGAAACTCTGAGAAGTTCTCAGAATTTCTGCGAAGTTCTTGAATCTTTTTGAAAATCTTTTGGAACTTCTGGAATGCTCTCGAAATTTTCGGGATGTTTTTGGAATTTGTTGTAAATGCATCGTTTTTTAGAAGTTTCAGATCTTCTGAGAAATTATCGGAACTTATGAGAAGTTCTCGAAAATTCTCAGAGTTTCTAGAATGTACTCGAATCTTCTAAGAAGTTTTAAGAATTTCTGAGAAGTCCTGACACATTCTGGGGAGCTATCGGATTTTTCGGAAAGTTCTTGAAATTTCTGGGAAGCTCTCGGATCTGCGAGGAAGTTCGAGGGTCTCCTGGGAACTCTCACAATTTCTGGGACGTTCCAAGATCTAGAAAATCTAGATCTAGTAGTGCTCGGAATTTGTGAAAAGTACACAGATTTTCTGGGTAGCTGTTGAATCTTCTGTGAAGTTCTCGAAAATTATAAGAAGTCGTTGAAGTTCCTGTGTAGTTCCCATAACGTTTGAGTAGGGTGAGTGTACCAGTTTTCAGCTGTTATAATCCTCTAAGTGGCTCTATCCTAATTTTAATATTTTAACATTCTTTTCAAAATTTATTAGAAGATATATGTTTCCGCTAATTAATCCTCGAAAATTTATTTCAAATTTGATTTAATACCCTATCTAATTTAATCTAATCTAATCTAATTCTAACGCAGCCAGTACGGGAAAGCATCCTGGAAAATGATTAGGTAAGATGAGGTCTAATCATTTTTCTTGTCTAAGTGATGTTTACAGCATATCTGAGATATGATATAAACATCAATACAGCCTGGCCTACTGCGTTGTATTTGCCGCAAAGATAATTCTTGGAAATTAATGGGAACATTTCTTGAATCTACAGGGGTGGAAGGATGCGTGGACATACCGTACCAAACGCTCCGAGTTACTATGTGTAGTTTTGAGTAATGTGTAAATATTTGTACAATATTGAAGAATCATAACATAATGCAATGGAAGGATCTTACCGATTTTTTTCCTATGTTGGTAATGATTTTTTTGCGCTTAAAAGTTTCATTGGATGCATCGGCTGCTTGTTTATCATGGGGTTTGGGATGCAATTCTTCGTCATTGCTCGTGGTTATATTTAGTGATGTGATGGAGATCATTTATTTCACTAGAAACTACTACTTCTGGCTGATCCGCCAGCTTTGCATCGAGCTGGACCGCAAGCAAGCAAATCAATTGCCTCCTCGCTCAAATCCTTCGTTGTGAGTGGTTCTGATAGATACGCGCCCATTTTGACTTGCATGCAGCAGCACTTTGCAGGAGAAAATTTGCACGTTTGATTTTAACCTACTTCAACTGGATATCGCCGTTACCTCCTGAATTTATTTTGTAACTTACGGCTTCCGGATCGTTATGCACTAAATGTAACTAAACCCAAACGGACACGATTCAACAGCGTACATTAGAAAATTCAGGGGAGATCTGCTTTTTCGCATCGTTTCACGGCGACGGTAATCTTAAAAACTTTTTCGATCCTATTTTTTAAATAACACAGCACTAATAAACACACGCGAAATTATTGAAAAAGTTTTCAGGTGTTCAAAATGCACCAGCTAAAGAACTTATTTCACTAAATTATCAATAAACATCTCGGAAAATAAAGTAGCAGCAAATTCAAAACACGTCAGTTTCAATGCACGGCCTACCTCGATCTCCCAAATTTGATTTAATAACCTATGTAAAAAAACTGGAGCACTAGTGCCCAAAGTGGCTCGCTTATCTGGGAATTTCTAGAATGTACTGTAAATTTATTGGAATTTTTGAGAAATTTTCGGATTTTCTGGGAGTTCTAGGATTATTAGAGAAATTCTTTGAAATTTTGAAATCATCTGGTAACTCTGGGAAGTTTCCGAGAATTCTGAGAATTTCTTGGAATTTTCGGGTTATATTCGGAACTGGAAGTTCCCCGAATTTGTGGGAAATTCTCAGATCTTCATGATTTTTTTGGGATTTTTTGAAAAGTTATTGGAAGTTTCTGCGAAGCTTTGAAATTTCCAGAATGTTTTGAGAAGTCCGAGTAATTCTGTGATGGTCTGAGAGCTCATTAACTGTTCTTAAATTTTCAGAGAAGCTCAGAGAGCGCCTTGGCTATTATTAGAATTTCAGGGAAGTTTCGAGAATTCCTTTTTATAACCTATTACGCAGCTGAAAAAAAAACGGAAAAGTAATTTTTGAGGATTTTAGGAATTTTAGGGAAATGATGAAACAATATAAATGATCCTTGAGCTATAGGGAAGTTCCCTATAATTGAGGATTGTTATGGAAGCTTGAGGTAAGCTACGGCGACTTCAGTGGATGTTCCCGTAAACTTCAGGGGCGTTCAAGGAACTCTTAAAGTGTTCAAATACGAAACAAAAAGAAGTTTTCTAGAGAGCTACGAATACTTCTGCAAAATTACGTGAACTTATAGAATTTCCGAGAACTTTAAGTCCGTTCATAGAAAAAAATTGAATTTGGTAAAATGCTAACCTTGAAACTCCCCATAAGCCTCGCCTGAAATTCTTAGACCTTGAAGTATTCTAAATTTTAGTGAAGTTTTGAGCATTAATTTGAAACTCTTGCATCTTCCCTAAGGTTTTCGGATGTTATCTGATAATTTCAGAGCGACCCAGGAGTTCTCGGGACTTTATTAAAGTTCTCGCTCTTGAATTTATCGGAGCATCCTTGAATTTCCGTAAAATTTCTGGACATTTCGTATTTGAGTTGGATCTACTTAGCGTTGGACTTTGAAAGAATGCTCGCGAATCGTAAAATCACTGATTGTGTCTTTCTGAAAGCAAAATTTACTAAGTAATTAGGAATTTCGAGAATTGAATACCGATCAAAACTCCATCCATAAACAACGGTACCTCTCTTTAACATCAAATCATGTAATAATCCCGATAAAAACTTGTTTTATAACGGGTGTTCAATAAAAAATGAGAATGATTTCAGTGCCGTCCAGCGCTCTTGCTGACCAGGGCTCCTTCTCTTATATTCATTGGCGTTTTTTTTTTGAAGAATGAAAATTTTGTTTTTAATAAAAAATACTGAATTCGTTGAAATTTTTTTTTTACTAGCTCTATGACTGAAAAAAAATCTAATTTTTTAATTGAACACCCGTTAATTAAGTGAGTCGAAGCAACTCTGGATCCCCTCAGATTGGTCAAAACTGTGCCTTCTCAAAAATGAGTAAACTAAGTTGGAAGTGACAAGTTGACAAATGGACAAATGGACAACACCGACCTGAATGATCGATGTTGTTAACTTAGTTTACCCATTTTTGGGTAGGTTCAGTTTTAAACCGATCTGGGTGGGTCGTTCTCAAATTTGGGTAGTTTTGAAATAGCGTGTACCCGTTGCAATCCAACCGCCTCTCTACATTTGCTCCAATTTCGACCGAAGCGATAGTCCGCTTCAAACAACCTTGGGTCCCGTTATGAATGCGCAAAGTTGAACTGCATCTTAATGACGACGACGACGACGACGACCACGAGAACGGTGATAGCCAACAACTAAAAAAAAAAAAAAATAACCAGATCACAGCCCGGGGAGGCAAAACTCCAAGTCACCAGAGCAGCAGCTGCCTTGTAGCACACTCGAACATGGGACCACACCCTGTCCCGTAGCACCAACCGGCCTTTTACGGCGGAGGCGACGGACGAGAATGGAACAAACGATGAAACTGCACACCGGTTCTTCCTTCACTCCGTGTTCTACCTCTCAAACCTTTAGCTAATGGCAGTTCAGCAGCAAGCAGTCACGTTGATCTGCTTTTTTACGATCACCTCCTTCACTTCCTACAACACACTTCTTGACGTGGTCGTCGTCGTCGTTGTCGCCGGCCGAGTGCGGCAAAGGGAGGATGGAGTCACGCCAAATCTTGTACCAGAACGCGTTCCACTTCTAATCAGCACACTTCACTTTCAACGAGCGCCAACCTAACTCCTAGAGGAAAAAGAAAAAGCAGAAGAAGTGTTGCAAATTAACGCTCACCCGTCGACGAGCCGGCCCAGCCCGGCATTCACCGACTGGTATGTGCTAACCGTAGAGCACAGTGTTTGCGGCGGGACTTGAAGAGCTAGCGGTTCTCCAAGCACGAAGAACGAAAGTAAAATTAATATTTAAATTGAATTAATTGCTCTACTGGTCGTCGCGATTGCAGTGCCAGTCAGTCGCGTGATGCCTAGTCGTGGTGTTTAGAGCGGAAAACGGCGGCTGCGGCGTCGTGTTCATGAGCTGCTGCAGCAGCAGCAGTCGTCTTTCCGTTGGGTGTGGCAGGTCGGTCTAAGGACCGCTACTTATTCCTGACTCAAAGTGGACAGCGTCGTGTTAAGGGGTGAACCGGTAAGGAGGAATTCTTCGATTGCCCTTCTCCGCTACACCTCCGTCTCGACGCCGGTTGCACGCCCTGCTACCAGATAATGTTCAGTTTAGACACACTTCCATCGGACAATCCCGGGACAGTGATCACGCTGCTTTAGGAAAATATTTGTTCTTCTGCAGGCTTTGTTGAAAATCCTTCCTTCACCGCTTCAAGCGTTATGATTATCTGTCCCCGTCATCAAGCCCAACTGAACCAGTGGAAGTGAGTTTGGTAGCCCCCATTTTTTTTCCAACAGATCAAAAGGTCACTCCGTAGAACATGTTCTTTTAATTACTGACAGCGCACAGTTGGCAAAACACTTGGCGCTTTCGGAGCAAAATAGCAGGTTCGTGTCGAGGATCGTGAGCGAAAGGGCAAATCTGTGCCCGCGAGGAGTAATGCGGTGCACACATTTCGACGTTTGAGAGCGAGTGACTAATTACGACCTTGGCTTCCTGTGTTGTGTCCCGCGATCGCCGCCCCATGAGTCAATGAATCGCTTTCGAAACGGTTCCGAAGCGAAATTCGTTCGCCCCTTTTGGGCCCTCAGGCAACTACGACGATGATGATGATCTACGCGAGCGCGAAAATCAATAACTCCGCACACAACAGAACGCAATGAATTGGGGAGAAGCCTCAAAAGCCTATCGATTTCCGTTTCGGTAATAAACTATAATTAAACGATTCGATCGAGATTCTACGAGCTGAAAAGAAAGCCGACCGACGATCGTAGCTTTGCTGAGCGTGGATTTGCGAGGTCGTTTGAAATGGAAAGGGGCCTATCAATGTGGGGATAGAGCTGAGAGTCGAAAGAGACGGTGATTAGCAAAATGGCTTATGTAAGATAATAGTGTTTAGCTAATAGCTTCGCCCTCTTCTGTTGTAACAGTCAGGTCCCTGAAGGAGGGCTTCTGATGCAAAGAAACATGATCAGTGGGGGCGACTTTCCTGGCTGGGTTAAGGGGAGAAAGAGTATGCAGATTTGAATAACAACGGAGCTAGTGATGTCTGAATATTAGCGTGGGTCAACTTAACAAACCCACTGCTTCCCAATACTCTTTCGCTTTATAATGGAGTCTCAAACAACTGTGCCAATTTTGAACGAATTTTGGTTGCGATCTGAATTTGCGGTAGAATTTTAAAGTTTGTTAGGGAAAATATATTCATATCTACAAAAAAAAAAAAAAAAAAAAAAAAACCTCGTTCTATATTGACCGTACTTGAGACTAATTTTACGAAAGCAATGTAGGACAACTTTGTCGAAGAACGTAAATCAAATCGACTTCTGGGCAAAAACTTGTTAGCTACTAAGTATTCAGCATTTGTCTGGACATCCTAAGCGCAAGCTTGCTGATCTAATTTAGAGGAATGGAATTCTAAAATGATAGGTTTGTTTTTTTTTTTGAGGACCCTCCGCTCTCCCCCACACCTAAAAGCTCCATTTTGACACCCTGGTAGTGGACACTCTAAAACTCAGCCATAGGCAACACAATAAATACAAAACACTTCATATAAAATCGCTGAGCATATTTTAATTTACAATTCTACAATAAGGAGATACTATTACGAACAAAACAATGTATGCGCTTCTAGTGGAAAAAGAATCCTTTTAAAGAAGCGCATGTATTTAAAACATTACAATACTAATATTAATATTCATACTAAAGAAAGATGGACAAATAATTAATACTTAAATGTTTGATGACGGTTAAAATATAATAATAAAAAGAAAGAAAATGAAATTAAGCTTAAATTAATAGTTGTGGTGTTGGAGATCGTAAATAACTTTTAATATTGGATTTAAATGATGAACGATTTGTTAGCATCTGTATATCTCTGGGTAGGCTGTTATATTTGGTTGAAACTATAAAAGTGAACCGTTTCTGACCAAAGTTTTTATACGCACGAGATCGAGAGAGATGATTAATTTTCCTGGTGTTGTGTGATCGTGGCGTCACATTTAAAGTTAAATTGTGGATACTTGCTGGATTAAGTTGCACATTATGAATCAAGAGCAACGTTTTTTCTTCATACATGCCTTACAAAGGCATTATTTTATGTGGAAAATCAGTGTACAACTGGACAGATGGATACAGGAAAGGTAGGTTATACCTTTGATTTACAAGCTCTGCCCCATACAATTATCAAATAGTTCAGCTGTGAGTGAATGTGAGCGTAGTAGAACATAAGCAGAACTTTTCGAAGAATGAAACAACTAACCCTTTTCAAACTCCACACATGGATGAAACTTTTTTCGCTACTTCCGTGATATGCAGATCCCAAGACAATGTACAATCTAGCTGAATACCTAGATATTTAAATGACTCTACTTTCTGTATGACGTTAACACCTATTACTAAATTAGGAATAGTTGGAAGGATTTTTTTTGGTGGTCGGAAGATCATGTTTTTTGGTTTTTTGTAAATTTAGTGAAAGCAGATTATCGCAAAAATATTCCTGGAGAATTTGTAAGTCTTCATTCATGCTTGAAATTATCGCTTTTGGATCGACATTCGGATAACATAAGGCTGTGTCGTCTGTAAACAACCTCGGAGTACCAGCAAGGCGAGTTTTACTAATGTCGTTAATGTAAATGAGAAATAGTAGGTGCCCAATATTGCTCCCTTGGGGAACTCCTGTACTTATTTGTCTCAGGGAACTTATTTCTTCGTCATACGAAACAAATTGAGTTCTACATCTTATGTAGCCACTCCCTTGATCCCATAACAATCTTACTTACGCAGTAAAATGTCATGATTCAGAGTGTCGAACGCAGGCCGGCGCCGGTGGTGTAGTGGTAAGCGTGACTGCTTTCTAACACCCTGATGGGTCTGGGTTCAATCCCAGCCGAGGTCGGTGGGATTTTTCAGAGGCATAAAAATCTCTGGTCACGTCTTCCTTCGGAAGGGAAGTAAAGCCGTTGGTCCCGGCCCATGTGTGTGTTGAATGGGTGCGATATCCTACGCAGGTGTGGCAGCTGCCTTCCTGCACATTCGATAGCCGTCAATGGATGGCAATCGATGTCCGTCGGTGATTGGCACTAGATTGCGGAACAGAGACCGACGTTAAAATAAAGGAAAAGAGTGTCGACCGCCTTTTTTTAAATCTAAGAATAAAGCTCCTACAAATCTCTTAGAATCTGT
Organism: Ochlerotatus camptorhynchus; assembly: GCF_037179485.1. Taxonomy (NCBI): domain Eukaryota; kingdom Metazoa; phylum Arthropoda; class Insecta; order Diptera; family Culicidae; genus Ochlerotatus; species Ochlerotatus camptorhynchus. The sequence continues at coordinate 3,425,426 of NW_027040531.1, read as the reverse complement.
TTCCTCCAGTAAATGATCAACAAGTTCAGTTATAGCGACGGTAGTGCTGCTTCCGTTGCGAAATCCATATTGCATACTTTTAACGTTAACATATTTTGTGATGTATCATTCAATATTACGTTGAGTTTGATAACATATTTTGAAAGCATGTGTTTACATCTTGTAACGGGTGTTCAATAAAAAATGAAATTTTTTTCAGTCATATAGCTAGTAAACGCAAGTATTTTTCATTAAAAACATGATGTTTATTCTTCAAAAAAACGACAATGAATATAGGAGAAAGAGCCCTGGTCAGCCTTTCGACGCAAATTAGTCGCGATGCTCTCACAAGAGCGCTGGACGGCACTGAAATCCTTCTCATTTTTTTTATTGAACAGCAGTTACAGGTTCAACGCCGTCAATGTATCTTTTGAACTCTATTTGTAATTTATCGTGATTAATTATTTCTTTTTGATAACTCTACCCGATTGGTGTCAACCTGCAATTTGAACTCAGATAAAATCTTTCAATGATCACTTAAATCACTAAAGATAGTGTGATTACTTAGACGATGAGCATCGGCCATTTTACGTATAACATGGTCTAGAATATTTGAGCTAGATGGTCTTATAACAAATATATTAGCGTTAGCGTTAGCCTTAGCGTTGTTATGATATACTTCGTAGATTGGCGACACTAGCGTCTCTTCTGAAATTCTCAGTTAGACTACTTTCAGGAATAATGCTGGGGAGTAAACATTGGTTCCAAACTAAACAAGAGTAACAGAAGCATGACTGTCGCTATTCCCGGCCACGCCCATCTTTACCATAACTAGGGGTAGGGAAGGAAATGTTGATATAGTACTTACTTAACGAGAGGCCATCGACTTAGCGACACCCTCATAAGTGCTACGGAGTTGGAGGGTTGGGTAGGATATTCGGTTAGGATTCACCTCGAGTTGGTGATGCAACCAAAAGTATGTACACTCAAGTCTTTTTTTACACGGGGGATACGTACCGCGTAAAAAAAAACCGTGTAAAAAAAAACCGCGTTGTTTCAAAAAACCGCGTAAAAAAAAACCGCGTTGTTTCAAAAAACCGTGTAAAAAAAAACCGCGTTGTTTCAAAAAACCGTGTAAAAAAAGACCATGTGTTTCACAAAACCGTGTGATAAACCCGTGTTATTTCAAAATTCATCATAACAAAAAAACTGAGCAGTGTGCATGGAATTTTATTCGGTACTTGTAAGTCATGATCACCTAGAACATATTCGTTCATGATAAAGTTCTTCTGGAGGTAAAGACCTTCCGAACGCTTTGATCACACCATTACGGAATTTTCTCTCATTTGTAAATCCTAACCATCTTGAAAGCAGCTGGCTTCCACAAAGCCAGACAATGAACCAGGTTTGTGTTGGAATTCAGCCATTTCCACTCTTGCATTGTATAATCTAGACGTGTAGAGGCCGGAAATCGATGATTCATGCCATTTTGAAATCCAAGATGGCGGCTTCCGGTTTTGTGAAAAACTGTCAAATAGCCAACGATATAGATATTTTCGGAACCGAGACGACATGCAGAGGCCGGAAATCGATCATTCATGCCATTTTGAAATCCAAGATGGCGGCTTCCGGTTTTGTGAAAATCTGTCAAATAGCCAACGATATGGATATTTTCGGAACCGAGACGACATGCAGAGGCCGGAAATCGATGATTCATGCCATTTTGGAATCCAAGATGGCGGCTTCCGGTTTTGTGAAAAACTGTCAAATAGCCAACGATATGGATATTTTCGGAACCGAGACGACATGCAGAGGCCGGAAATCGATGATTCATGCCATTTTGGAATCCAAGATGGCGGCTTCCGGTTTTGTGAAAAACTGTCAAATAGCCAACGATATGGATATTTTCGGAACGGGAACGACGTGTAGAGGCCGGAAATCGATGATTCACGCAATTTTGGAATCCAAAATGGTGGCTTCCGGTTTGTGAATGTTTCAAAAAAATGTTATGCAACAAATTTTAATTAATTTTTTTTCGATGATCTGTAATTAATCTTCTTACATTTACAAGAACTTCATAAATTCAATGTTGAACAACATGTGATACCAGTGACTTGGTTGTGGAATACATGTAGCACTAGAGGTTGTACAGGTACAAGTGGTAATGGCCTGCCGAGATTTGCTCAGCCGAGTTCGGTAGAAAAAAACTAATTGTGTGGATAGTACTTAACATAACAGGAACTGGGGTTGAAGTTGTCGCTGACCGAATAGTCAAAGTTATGAAACACAGTGAACGAAGAATCCTTGTCACTGAAATCGATGTTTAGCCAATAAGACATCATGGACACTGCCACTACCAGTGCACGGTATGTACTGAAGTAGACCCTTTAAATTAAACTTCAATTTAAATTCCACTGTTTGACATGGTCAAAAAAAAATGTGGTATACATGTATGTTCTGCAAAACCATTTCATCCATTACTAATTGAAAGAGTCGGCTCAACATTATCAAGGCGCCCTATACACTGGAGTCGCTTTTTACGCGGGTGATACGTCCCGCGTAAAAAAAACCGCGTAAATTCCGGAATCCGCGTAAAAAAAACCGCGTAAATTCCGAAATCCGCGTAAAAAAAAACCGGGTAAAAAAAAAACGTGTAAGAAAAAACCGCGTAAAAAGCGATATACCGCGTCATTTCTGAAATCCGCGTAAAAAAAAACCAAAATCCGCGTAAAAAAAAACCGCGTAAATTCCGGAATCCGCGTAAAAAAAACCGCGTAAATTCCGAAATCCGCGTAAAAAAAAAACCGCGTAAAAAAAAACCGTGTAAAAAAAAACCGCGTAAAAAGCGACTCCAGTGTAGTTTGACGGCAGTGGCATTTCAATAGCGATTTACGGGGTAACCTATTTCATCAAGCGGAATATTATTTGGCAGAATATCGCATTTCGCGTAATGTCCTATCTTGCAGAAATTTTATCCTTATACCGCAAAATAGGATTCTGCAAATTGGAATTGCGCCAAAGAGAACTTCGCGAAATAATTCTTTTCGCAAACATACGACTCCGAGTAAATTTTTCAATTTGTTGATTTTTTTCACACTATAGAGTTTTATAATTTGATTTATACTGATACATGTGCCCTGATTCATCTATTCTTTTTGCAAGCAATGAATAAATTATAAGTTTTTTTTTCAGAAATGAGCGCTGGTATCAGTGCACAGTGGTACAGAGTGGTTCTTATTATCAATCAAATCAAAAATCTAACTTTTTTGTTTGAATAAATTAAGGTATACATTCTTCGGCAAAGTTATAGCTGAGCTAATTTTAAGCAACTTTGTTGGAAATAACTTTTTTGTATCTCTTAAATTGGCCGATATAGAGCTATTTTCTTGAATTGAGTTAGGGTGGCTCTTAAAAAAACAGTTTTTTGCTCTATTTATCTTATTTCGAATTTCTCAGCAAAGGAGTCTTGAGATAACTTTTAGATCTTAAAAAGGCGCAAATTTTTAATGCACAAAACTTGTCAATATCTTTCGCCGATCAAGAGTTATTGACGTTTGTATACTAAAAATATGCACTTTTCAAATGTTCATATCTTTGGTTGGGGCAAACAAAAAAAAAGTTTTTTTGCAGCATTTGAAAGGGCGTATGTTATTCTCAATAATATGAAAAAAATAAAGGTATGTTATTTTTTAAACTCGTATAAAATCAATTTGAATTTACACTGGAGTCGCTTTTTACGCGGTTTTTTTTTACACGGTTTTTTTTTACGCGGATTTCGGAATTTACGCGGTTTTTTTTTACGCGGATTCCGGAATTTACGCGGTTTTTTTTTACGCGGATTTTGGTTTTTTTTTTACGCGGATTTCTGAATTTACGCGGTATATCGCTTTTTACGCGGTTTTTCTTTACACGGTCTTTTTTTACTCGGTTTTTTTTACGCGGATTTCGGAATTTACGCGGTTTTTTTTTACGCGGTTTTTTTTACGCGGGACGTATCACCCGCGTAAAAAGCGACTCCAGTGTATACATATTTTTTACTATATTTGAGTATATCTTTTTTATTAGAAGAGATACAGGCAACAAATTAAGCTATAAAACATTTGTCTTAAAGAGTTTTAAAAGTCTCTAGAATATAATTTACATGAGAATTTTCAAATAAAAAAGTTATTGCTAAAAATCTATTTTTTCCAGGAACACCCTAAGTCAACTCCGAAAAATCACTCTGAAATGAGAACGTTAAGAGATAGAAAAAAAATTTTCTCGACAAAGTTGCTTGCAAGTAACTTAACTACAACTTTTTTGAACAACACATGTTTATATTTTGTAAAACAAAAAAGTTAGTTTTAAAAATTTCCTAATTTGAGGACCACCCTGACGTTTGCAAACACCAAAAGAAGGGAATTTTTAAGAACAAAAACTTCTTCCAAGACACTAAATGTTCAAATATTGAAATAAATGTATTAGCACATTTTATATAAATTTGTCATTAGAGTGGTCCTATGAAATCCATCTTTTTTATTTGAAATTTATCATGGAAGTCATCTTCTAGAGACTTTTGAAACTCTTTAAGACGAATGTTTTACAGCTGAATTTGTTGCCTGTATCTCTTCTAATAAAAAAGATATACTCAAATATAGTAAAAAATATGAATAAATTCAAATTGATTTTATACGAGTTTTAAAAATAACATACCTCCAATTTTTTTCATATTATTGAGAATAACATACGCTCTTTCAAATGCTGCAAAAAAACTTTTTTTTTGTTTGCGCCCAACAGAGATATTAACATTTTAAAAGTGCATACTTTTAGTATAAAAACGTCAATAACTCTTGATCGGCGAAAGATATTGACAAGCTTTGTGCATTGAAAATTTGCGCCTTTTTAAGATCTAAAAGTTATCTGTAGGCATCTTTGCTGAGAAATTCGAAATAAGATAAATAGAGCAAAAAAACTGTATTTTTAAGAGCCACCCTAACTCAATTCAAGAAAATAGCTCTAAATCGGCCAATTTAAGAGATACAAAAAAATTATTTTCTACAAAGTTGCTTGAAATTAGCTCAGCTATAACTTTGCCGAAAAATGTATACCTTAATTTATTCAAACAAAAAAGTTATCTTTTTGATTTTAATGATAATAAGAACCACCCTAGAATTCATTGTCATAAAAATAAGGGCCTAACTTTAAAAAACAACTTTGTAGAAGAGACTTTTAGTCTAAAGTTCCAATTTCAGGCTCAAAACATATCATTACACCTAAATCTGCATTCTGGACCACTGTGCAGTGGACTAAAAATGCTTCGCACTAATGGCATGGTTCCTCTGTCGAAGAGCATTACCGCAATAATATACTGGTTAGCATTGACTGACGGGGTATGCTTTAATTTCATCATTTGCTTGTATTAAGTATCGATAAGTCTTAGTTATGTAAATAAGATTTAAGTCTGTCAGGTTTCCGACTAGAGTTACTTTGGCAGTGGCAGTGTCCATGATGTCTTATTGGCTAAACATCGATTTCAGTGACAAGGATTCTTCGTTCACTGTGTTTCATGACTTTGACTATTCGGTCAGCGACAACTTCAACCCCAGTTCCTGTTATGTTAAGTACTATCCACACACTAAGTTTTTTTTCTACCGAGCTCGGCTGAGCAAATCTCGGCAGGCCATTACCACTTGTACCTGTATAACCTCTAGTGCTACATGCATTCCACAACCAAGTCACTGGTATCACATGTTGTTCAACATTGAATTTATGAAGTTCTTGTAAATGTAAGAAGATTAATTACAGATTATCGAAAAAAAAAGTTAATTAAAATTTGTTGCATAACATTTTTTTGAAACATTCACAAACCGGAAGCCACCATTTTGGATTCCAAAATTGCGTGAATCATCGATTTCTGGCCTGTACACGTCGTTCCCGTTCCGAAAATATCCATATTGTTGGCTATTTGACTGTTTTTCACAAAACCGGAAGCCGCCATCTTGGATTCCAAAATGGCATGAATCATCGATTTCCGGCCTCTACGCGTCGTTCCCGTTCCAAAAATATCCATATTGTTGGCTATTTGACAGTTTTTCACAAAACCGGAAGCCGCCATCTTGGATTCCAAAATGGCATGAATCATCGATTTCCGGCCTCTACGCGTCGTTCCCGTTCCAAAAATATCCATATGGTTGGCTATTTGACAGTTTTTCACAAAACCGGAAGCCGCCATCTTGGATTCCAAAATGGCATGAATCATCGATTTCCGGCCTCTACGCGTCGTCCCCGTTCCGAAAATATCCATATCGTTGGCTATTTGACAGTTTTTCACAAAACCGGAAGCCGCCATCTTGAATTCCAAAATGGCATGAATCATCGATTTCTGGCCTCTGCATGTCATCTCGGTTCCAAAAATATCCTTATTGTTGGCTATTTGACAGTTTTTCACAAAACCGGAAACCGCCATTTTGGATTCCAAAATGGCATGAATCATCGATTTCCAGCCTCTGGATGTCGTCTCGGTTCCTAAAATATCCATATTGTTAGTTATTTGACAGTTTTTCACAAAACCGGAAGCCGCCATCTTGAATTCCAAAATGGCATGAATCATCGATTTCCGGCCTCTGGATGTCGTCTTGGTTCCGAAAATATCCATATTTTTGGCTATTTGACAGTTTTTCACAAAACCGGAAGCCGCCATCTTGAATTCCAAAATGGCATGAATGATCGATTTCCGGCCTCTACGCGTCGTTCCCGTTCCGAAAATATCCATATTGTTGGCTATTTGACAGTTTTTCACAAAACCGGAAGCCGCCATCTTGGATTCCAAAATGGCATGAATCATCGATTTCCGGCCTCTACGCGTCGTTCCCGTTCCAAAAATATCCATATTGTTGGCTATTTGACAGTTTTTCACAAAACCGGAAGCCGCCATCTTGGATTCCAAAATGGCATGAATCATCGATTTCCGGCCTCTACGCGTCGTTCCCGTTCCAAAAATATCCATATGGTTGGCTATTTGACAGTTTTTCACAAAACCGGAAGCCGCCATCTTGGATTCCAAAATGGCATGAATCATCGATTTCCGGCCTCTACACGTCGTTCCCGTTCCGAAAATATGTATGTACTCATGTTGTCCGGTGAATCCACTCGATGTACACTTCCAAGTTTGTTTTTTTGGCTAAGTCCATTCCTCAGAAAACACTTAGAATGTTTTGGCTCTTTAACCGCGTTATTTCAAAAAAACCGTGTAAAAAAAAACCGCGTTATTTCAAAAAACCGCGTAAAAAAAAACCGCGTTATTTCGAAAATCGTCGTAAAAAAAACCGTGTAAAAAAAAACCGCGTAAAAAAAAACCGTGTAAAAAAAGACTTCAGTGTATTGTTAATTTGTTGTTCATTTAATCTCTATTAAATTAATTTTGTTTAGTGATCATGAATTTTAAGAGTCATGACGGAGAGCTTGGGATTAAGCCCATGATTTTCTGCTCAGTAAGCAGAAACGATCCCTCCAGGGTCATCGAGCATCTCAGAACCATAACGCTCTGCGACAATGCAGGACTACGTTTTCGCTTGATATGCAAATAGTTTCCGAGGTTAATGTTCAATATCAAATCTACAAATGATGGTGGCGATTTATTGTGCTGTGGAAGAGCTTGGGGTTAAATCCATGATTTTCTGCTCAGTAAGCAAAATCGATCCCTCCAGGGTCATCCAGCATCTCATAATCCACAGCGCTTCGCGTCAAAGTACGATTAAGTTCTCTTTAGGTATGTAGCGATCGATTAAGATATGCAGAATTCAAATGCCTTTTTCGACCGGTAATCAATTTAAAATATACAAATAGTACTGCCAACGACGACGACGATTATAGCGAATTTAGAGCTTACCCCTTGCCTAGGATAAAGACACCTTGGCACCTCCACAGGATCCTCATGTACATCTACTGTCTGCAAACATATTAAAAGTTAACGCACATGATATTCTGAAATTAATGTGCAAATATACTGTTATAACCTTTTATCTTATAGAGCCCAGTATTTCCGGTTTTAGTCCAAGTTTCTCCAACGATAACTAAATCATTTGGGACCAGGAAGTGATCAATTGAAATGAGCATGTCATGAAATTTATACTAGTCATTGATATCTCGAACATTGTAAAAGTCGCAATTGTTTCGGACACACCCTGCCACAGGACATATTAAAATCATTAATGTGATTATGAAAATAATTTAATGTTTGATCCATTCTTACATTTATTAAACACAAAACCTCATATTACAATCTTCATTCTTATCATTCCTTTTCCGTTTCGGCGATGGTGATTATTTGGCAAAAACAGAATACCGGTTAATCAAAATATTAAGATCCTCCCTAGATCTGGTTTAGAATTTTCTTCTTTTTTTACAAGTATGCCACCTCCTCTTCCTGGCCATACAAACTTAATTTTGAGTGGATCTTGGTATTCACGCATTTTCCGTAGCAATTCCATGGATAATGGGGTTAATTCATCCCTTACTGTTACATTGGATGCTTTGCCATTAACTAGAAAAGACTGATCAATGTTGGTTGAAGGAATCATTCCTACCTCTTTTTACGAGAGTGAACAATTTCCTTGCTATTCCTGTTTTCAAACACAATTTGAATGGGGACCACCCCGTTTGTTTTGTTACTAACATACAATCTTTTCGCTGACAGAATCGAATTTGAAGGCAAGGTTACTCCGATATGAGCAAAAGTTTTATCAACTAATTTCATGGTATTTTCATTCTCTACGTTTGGGAGCCCTAAAAAAATTGCGTTATTTGACTCTGCCTTACGATCCGATCTATCTACATTAGCCTCCAGTTGGTAAACAAAATAAGTTAACTCAACATGCGATTAAGACAGATCACAAATTTGCTGTGTTAGATTTTCATTTTCGGTCTTAAGTTTATTAAAATATGATGCAATTTCATCAAACTTTGCTGAAAGAAATTCCTGTGATTCCTCAATGGCAGCTGTTACTTAACGAACCTCCGATTTCACATAAGTCATTTGGTCAGCAACAATGGTGAGCATGCTCATCATTGAAGATCTGCTGTTCTGCATCTCTACGATTCGCTTGTATATCTCAGAGGAGCTTGTGGTGCAGAAGAACATGTTTGCGTTTGCCCGGCTATTAACACTACCGATGATATTTCTACACTTGAAGTGAGTGGCAGAGAAGCAATACATGCATGATATGATTTTATTTGGCTCTTGCTTCTTTCTTACAACGCAGCTAACAATATCACAATCCATATCAGCAGCTGTTTGGACAAAAACAGTAGCAGAAAGAGAGAAGGTAGGGTAGAGCACTACTTCGGCCTAATCGCCCATTTTGGGACTATCGAGCAGAAAACTTCAAATAAATCCATGATTTCAGAGTTAACAGGTCAATTATGCGTTTGGTACGATACTTTAGTTAATAAGCTACGGAACGAAGTCAATGAGAACGCGTGATATGAAGGTTTGCACCCATTATTCCCAAAAACAAAAGAAGCGCTCCGACCGAATCAATTTTTATTTTCATCCGATAGGCCGAAGTGAATTCATTGGCGTTTCAATGGTGTTTCAATGCCTTAGGCCGAGTTTAGAATCCGTAGGCCGAGTTTGGCGTGAAGAAGCAGTGTTAGAATTTTGACAATATCTTAACGATTGGTTTCTCTTTATCAAATCTTACGGTACACACGAAAAGGTAAATAAATTTGGAAGCCATCAGTAATAGTAACATTTCGTTTGGTACTAATGGTCGCTAGATTAAGAAAGACTATGTGCGGGTTGTGCTTAATAGGCCGGAAATAGGGTAGTTAACCCTACTTAAATCGGTCACACACAATTGTACATGCAGAAAAAATATATCGGCGGATGCAAAGGAACAAGCTGATATTTTGATGAACTATCTATATTGTAAGTTACGAATTTAATGGCAGTCGAGATAGTTTCGTCTGTATTGTTGGTATGCAATAAATGTTGATTTCGCTGTTAGATAACCATCCAATCAAGGATCTCACGGCACCATTTGCGCTAGGCAAACATCTGCTAGCAATCGTTCTGTTTTTGCTAAATCAGCTGCTTCTCTGACCACAGCCACTTCTGTATATATACAAGCTGTCTGAGGACAGCCACATACAGTGAAACTGGCCCTTGTCTTCCACGACCGAACCACAAGCGTGTGCAAATAGACGTACTAGAATAGCTTCGAGATTGTTTATAGCCCAACAACTTTCCGCCACGGAACTAAACAGTGAGAGAACAGACAACAACAGCAAATATACAATACCGTCGGAGACAATGTCACAACACTACAATCAAACTTCCTCTCGATTTAGATTATTCGCCAAATTATAAGCCAAGCTTTTAAAGGTAATTTTCACGCTTTACCGTAGAACTTGTAAGTCAGTAATCCAATAAAATTCATGGATTCAAATAATGATTCAGGACATCGTACAAAACATTGGTTGAGAATGTAGAACTTTAAGATTTGAACATCAGGAATTTTTGGAGGACTAGAGTTATTTTGTCGTTTTTACTACATATCCTACATGATGCAAGGGGGCTCAACGAGACTTTAAAGCTATCTTGTCAGAACATCGTACAACATCTCGTAGAGTTTGTAGTACATACAGATCAAATCCTCTGAATAACTTGTAGACTCCTAAATATTTTATCATGACAACTACATACCCGTAATGATATTATGGGGCTCCACGAAGCTTTTGGGGTTCTCAAATTAAGTCGTACATCGCCTCATTGAATCTGTAGATTGTCATGATCTGAAATTCAGGAAAATTTGATGAATGGAAAATATGCTGTTAGAACAACTTCTTATCTCACTTGATCTGGTCACACGGAGCTCCATGGATTGGTTTAATAAATCTTGACATCATTCAATATATTTTTGAGTTTGTAGAACATCAAAATCCAAACCTTTGCATAACTTGGGGACCCCAAAATATGTTGTCATCACAACTATCTCGCATGACATTATGGGGCTCCACAAAGCTTCCCAAGTAGCATTGCAAGTTTTATCGAGGTTGTAAATCATTCTACAAGTCTAAATCATGGTCTTCAGAATCACCGTAAAACCAATATTGTTACATGGGTTTTTTGGTTCACACATATAGTCGAGATATCGTTCAATATATCTCTGAATCTGTAGAACATCTTGATCCGAAGTCCAGGTCAATTTGAAGAATGTAAAATATGTTGTTAGGGGTCGTCCATTAATTATGTCACACATTTAGGGGGGGAGGGGGGGGGGAGGTTTGAAAATGGTCCAAATTTGCGTGACATAATTAATTGACCATCCCTTATGAGGTCCAACTGAGCTGCATAGATTGGTATAATACATCTGGACATCATGCAACGCTTTTTTTTAGTCTGTACAACATATAATTCCAAGCTTCTGCATAACTTGCAGATTCACTAATATTTTGTCATTACAACTACATGCCTTTAGCGGCGCCAGTGGTTTAGTGGTAAGCGTAATTACCTCTGATGATGATGGTCCCACCTCTTACCCCTACAAAGGTTTGAGCTGGACGATTTATCTTTAAGATAATTAAATATGACATTTTAACCAGGTTGGAAAACAAAATCGAACTGGTTTCAGTTACAGATATAAATTCCCTCGAGAGTTTACAGTTGCTTCACAGCGATATAAATGTGGAAAAGCTCAGGCGTCCACTTCTTAGTTCGCCTTTTTGTCCACCTAAAATATTCATAAGTATTACAAGCAATCAAGAGTTAATGAACAATCAACAAAGCATCCTATTACACTAGCCACCCCGCAATCTGATGCTATCATAATTTTCAGCAATGTCAGGAATGCTCACGAACCCCCAACATTTGCCAGAAAACTTACTACTAACTCAAGGTATCTTCCAAATAAGCTTCAAAAGTGCATTTTTTTTTATCAAATGTTAAATTCAGTCCTCTATATCCGTTATACGCGTGCGAGGCTGAAACCTTTGTAGACTACTTTTTTTTTTTAATCTACTAATATTAAATCAAATATTAAAAATCCATCATTACCATCTTGGCAAACAGAAATAGTTTTTGCAGTGCTACATTAATTATTAAAAAAAAAGACGTTATGACAGCTATCCATATAAAATAATCTGTTAAAGATAACTTCGTCAAGATACATAATCTCACCACAGCAGGCCTGAAGTCAAGCCCAGTCGGCACCGCCGCGATGTTCTGAGGCAAAACATCTCTGATCACCAGATTCGTTGAAAAAATCATATCGATTGGCGTATTAAGAATTAAAAATCATCATCTCTTGATCAAAATCAAACCACTTTCATGCCGCGACCGACTTTGGATTTCGAAATTGCACCGCCAATGTTTCCTTAAGCGGTTACGCCTACCTGCAAGACCGAAAAAAAGCGAAAGTTTGGATTTTTTTTCTCGAAAACGACGCAACATATTGATAATTCGGTTTTCTGCCGTTTATTGAACACACATTAAATAGTACATTTATCAGTCGATGCTGTAAAAACGAGGTCCTGGTGCCACGGCTGCTCCCCGTGGACGATGTTCTAAAAAACGCTTTTTGAGGTGCCAACTGCGGTTTGTGATGTAATCATCTGAAATAAAAAAAAAAACATGCCAAATCGTTAAGCATGTGTTAAACTAGTCCTTGATCGTTCGGTTTTTTTTTATTTTTTTGACAAAATGGCGGCCTTGCAAAGTTGAAGTGCCGATTTTTGATCCTTAAAATTTGTCTTTGATCGGCTGTAAAAAATCGAAATTAAATGATAGACGAAATCCGAACGATCGTGGACTACACAAAATAGTACTGAACAGAAATCAAAACGAATCAGACGAATCGAATGTATACATTTCGAGAAATTTTTGGCACCGGTTTTGAAAATATGATTCCGAGATAATCGCGTTTAAAGTTTCAAGTTGGGTTTAGTCCACTATAAGTGAATATTTTTGTACGTCGCATAACTTTCACAATTTTCATCGGATCAACTTGATCTTTTGAGGAAATATTCTTGAATTTATATACTTTCGATCAGGACAATAAAAAAAATCGTTTTTTTTTAAAGTTTGCAGGTAGGCGTAACCCCTTAAAGTACATGGTATGTTAGATTTAAACATATCTAGATAGAGCTGGAATTAGGCGTAACAGCTTTTTTTTTAACAATGACTTCTTTCGATGATTTTTAGAAAGTCAAGACACGCTCACGCAAATCAACATTACCGTCTGGTAGGGGAAGTCTTACCCTACCTGATGGTGATGTTGATTTGCGTGGGCGAGACTTGACTTTCAAGACATCATCGGAAGAAGTCATTGTTTACAAAAGCTGTTACGCCCTAATTCCAGCTCTATCTTGATATGGGAACTGACATCCGATTGATGACCTTGACAAATTTCCAAAAAATACTCTCTTCCAAAATTAGGGTGGTCTTGAAAAGGACCGTTTTGTCGTAATGGTTGAGTAATGCTGAGCTATTAGGGTGTTAAATACAGATGAGACTGGTGAGCTGTATGTTGTTTGGAATGAGGGTGACGCGCTTGGCAGCCTTTCGTAGTGTTCTAGAGAACAATGTTCAACGCCACGTGCCAAAAGAACTGATGATGATGCCGACCACCGGACACCACCACACCCAGCCTTGACAACTATCTGCTTGCGGGGAGCCTTTCGTTGTGTACTGGAGAACACCACTACTCACCACGTGGTGACTGAACATTTGGTGAGATCGGATGCAATTCAACTTTGAAATCTGTGTAAGGGAAATCGCTTTTCGCAGGCAATCGGTGATAATGTTAATTATCATAGCAACAGTTGCACATTCGTGCAATTTTCAATAGTGACATTTTGAAAAATCTTGAATTCAACAAATGCGTAGAAATATTTCTGATCGACTGGTGATAAAATCATTAAAATTGGTACTAGGGCAGCTGAGTTATTAACGTTTCAAATCTTGCATAATGTGCCATTTTCGGTTTTCACAAAGTGTACCCCTCTATAGAAATCACACACGTAGTCCTACGTCAAAATGTATTAATAATTCACAGCGCATGATTCCGTTGGTTGGTTGTTACACACACGTAACAAAAAAGTCTACAAATTACCCGCTATTCGTCAAATTTGATATCGTATATCAGCAAAAAGGGTGATTGACGGGTTTGTTGGTTTCTGGGGCCGTCTTCGATCTAAATATAATAACTGAAATTCACGCAAATTTTCTCACTTGTCTTTCCGATCATGTGTGCTTTGCGTCTCAGTATCTTCTAATTCATCCAAAATACTAATAAAAAATAAATCTTTTAGATTTTTCGAACCTCTAAACGGAATCCCTTTTTGAAGAGCTTTGAGTGTGATGGTTTATTTCCTTTTAATTCCGTTATAATTGCTTATCTTTTGACAGATACGCGTATTTTGTCTACTACTTGCAGACTTCATCAATGCCAAGTAGTGGTGTTGAGTACTTGGCACTGATGAAGTCTTCAAGTAGTAGACGAAATACGCAAATCTGTCAAAAGATAAGCAATTTAAATGGAATTAAAAGAAAATAAACCATCGCACTCAAAGCTCTTCATAATAAAAAATAGTTTGGTTTTGCATTGGGGCCATATTCTACGTTGACAGTTTTTGAGAGGTTTTAGACCCACCTCCCCCTGCACAGACATATTTCACCCACCATAATTTTGCGGCTTCCAACCAATCCAGCTATTTATATGACTAATTAGGTTTGGAACAAACCACATACAAATAGTTTGATAATGGTGAACCGGCTGTGCGCTTTGGGGACTCCTGTAGAATTATTTTCCATACATTTCCATGATGCAAGTCCCTTAAAACTACACTTTAACGAAAGTGACCGGCAAAACACGTGCCAACAGACCTTGGAAGCTCGTTCTCTGTCTAGACAGAATCCGTTTTATTTTGCCCCAATACCAGCCCGTACACCACATCTCCAGGTGGTACAAATGCGATTTGCATATCAAGCCAACCATCGTGGCTGACGCGAGCACGAGTTCGAAACCAAAAGTAATTAATTGCATGCAAAAATTGATCCGTCATCGATCTCCGTATTCAATCCGCCAATCCGCGGTCAATCCAAACAAACATCATAAACCATTCATCCGAACGCCCCTTCTGTCTAGCTCCAAGTACATCACGATCCTGGCGTCGCCAACAATGGACCCGCTGCTGACTCATTGAGTTCTGGGGCAGATCGCCGATGGAATTCGATCGCTGTGGGTAAAAATGTCACAATTGCAAACGGTTGAATAATTGTCCACACCGGATTGCGCGACTGCAGACGCATGTTCTAACAAATCGAGCGAAATTAAGTTCCAGAGGACCCCCTTCGTGGAGGCTCAATTTGATCCCTCGTCAACAATTCCGAGATCGGCTCTGAGAATGATCGCTATTGACAGGGTAAGTAATTGCTACCAGAGTGAGGTTGGAGACGCCCTCACATGGTTGGGATTCGGTTGCACAAACCACGCATTGGACGCCAAGTGGAGACATTAATCTACCGAAAGAGTGCTCTAATCCGAATGCACCGATTCGACACCTACGGTACACTTGGAGACCGCGACCCAGACGATAGCAGCAGCTGTCATAATAGGAGCAATTGATAGCACCCTGAAATGTGCCTGTGATTGGAGCGACGCTGGGAATGGGTGTTCTATTTAGAATGACGATTGATTTATTGGCACAGACTGATGGGGGTCGTTATGGGGAACACGTTTTCAATTAAAGCTGATATCGGAGCCCCTGATCTGGACAATGGTTGCGGAAGTTGGTCTGGGGTTTCAATAAGAAGAAAGGTCACCACCGGAGAACGGATCCGCATTCTACCAGGTTGTGAACTGCTGCGCATTTTGTTTGCAAGGCGGGTAGATTGACGGACGCATTAATATTTCAACTTTCACAATGCACCGGAAATACCATCACTGAACTAAACCAAACAGCTAATCCAACTGTTTCCACTTTTTACGAAACCCCTATAATCTCATAATCGCTTTCCAACCTCAATCGTCAGTTTCCACTCGAATGATTCTAATAAGCCAATTGCTGCCACTTCCTGATCAGCCACAGCAGCAGCAACCATCATTGCCGAGGTAATCACGCGACAAAGCCGCGATTTATGTCACCATCGGATAGCTCATAATCGTCGTCGTCAACATCGCGCTTGATCAGCCAGCCACTACTTTCCTTTCCTTTCTACCAGCCCAATCGAATCGGTGGTGGTGGCGGTCGGGTTTGGCACTTTTTTAATGTGTTTTATTTTATTTTTTCTGCGAAGGGAAATTGATTTATCGATCGCAAGATCGCGCACGCGCACACTTACAGGCTCACACATAGCTTCCGTGAAACGACGGCGACGACGACGACGACGACGACGACGCGACGCGCTTGATTGGGCCACTCTGTTGGGCTGTGGTTAATCTGCATACCACGCGCCATCATCGGTGCTGCGCCAATAGCTTAAGTTGCGATTTACCGGCTCTGGTGGGCACCAGAAAGGTTGCACAATTGAAATTTAATATTTGATTTGGTGGCCGCTGCTGCCGTTCGTTGCTGGTGTGGCATTTTGGCCTCGCATAGGATAACGACCACGCCAACGCGTTTCGTTCCGTTGACAGGGCAGTAGGTTTTCCCGTCTAACGAAGAAACCGGTGGCATATCGCCACCTGGCTGGAATCAGAGGAAAATTTATTTAGGTTATTAAATTTTACAATAAAACCAATAATGATAAATCACGGCGAAATCCTGCAGGTTGCATGCCAAGGTATCACATTGCTCGGTTGTTGGCGAGTTGTGACTTGAGCCTGACGGGTTTGTATTTTGCGAGATCAATGGAATTAAGTTTGGTATAAAATAGAGAAACTTCGTTAAAGTAGGATACTGAAAAAAATCCTGATCTGTAAAAGTGTTGTTTTCTGTGCAAAAATTAAAAAAAGTGTACCATACAAAGTTCAAAATGTTGATCAAAAGTTGCTGTTCTAGGAATTTTGTCAATTTTAAACTGTCCAAGGTATTCAAAATTTAATTTATTTGCATTGTAAACAGTTTTTTTTTATGTTTTACACAAAATAGCTAAGCTTTTTTACCGAGTATATTTTTTCCTACAACTTTGTTTCAGACTTTATTTCGATAAGAAGTGACGGTTTCATACTAAAATTTATTTAAAAATGTCGAAAACTAGAGTACCGTTTTCTGGCCACCCGGTAGCAGAATCTATATGATGATGGTTAATTTCCTATATGCTTATGATTGCCTCCCTTAGCTCAGTCGGTAAAGGCGCAGCTACAAAGCAAGACCATGCTGGAGGTGGCTGGGTTCGATTCCCGGTCCTGTCTAGGATTTTTTCGGGTTGGAAAATTTCTCGACTTCCCTGGGCATAGAAGTACGATTGGATTTTCCACACAATTATACCAATGCAAAAATGGTACAGGCATCGAGAGCTCTCAATTAATAACTGTGGAAGTGCATCTAGAACACTAAGTTGAGAGCACGCAATAAGCTAATATGCGTTATGCAATAAGCTTGAAATGCGAAGAAGAAGAAGAAGTTATGATTGTTTGCAATTTAGAAAAAAAATCATGAATCTCTAGATCTACCTTCAGGAATTGACCATTCTCAGCGATTCCGGATATCAAGAGGATCGTTTTTTGGCCACCTGGTAGCAGAATGAGGAGTTGAGTTGTACATGAGAAAGTACATCCGCAGATCCCATTTACAGTCAGGATTATGATTCCCTTGGTTTGTTTGTAGGCGCTTTTTCAATGATCTGTTTGCCCTCTCGATAAGGAGTTGTTTTGCGTAGCTCAATTCTGAAGTCTTTGCAAAATTGTCCTTATGCTTCGCTAACAAACTGTGGACTATTATCCGACTTCATCGATTCCGGTATGCCGTATCTACAGAACGCTTCGTGTAAAGCCTGAACTGTAAGTTTTGCTGTGATTTCTCTCCTCCACAAAAACTTCCACAAGCCGGCTATAATAATCAATGAGAACCAAAAGGTTATGCCCAGAGGTCCCAAAAAATCCACCGCGACATGACTCCACGGTTTATCAGGCATCTGAGTCGGGATCAAAGGTTCAGGTGGTCCAAAAGACGACACGATAGTGCAATCCTTGCAGCGTTTAACATATTCTTCTACCTGTCTATCCATACCAGGCTACCATACCTTGTACCCCTGGATGTCCTTCATGCGCCAATTCCATCATCCTCGATTGCAATGAAAAAAGGACTACAATCCATTCGCCTTTCAAGAGTAAATTTGAAGATCCGCAGAGTTCCATAGCAAACAGTTTGTATAGTTTCGTCTTATCCGCCCAGCAACCATTTTCCAAAGCCTTGAAAACTTTTGAGATGATCTCGTCCTTCTGTGTTTCGTCTTGAATTTCTTGAACCGTAATAGCACTCGGCGCAACAGTTTTAGTCAAATATCTGATATGATTTTCACTTTCCGTATTAAATGCTCTGGGTTGAGATACAGACAACCTGGAGAGAGCATCCGCCAAGTTTGTGACTCCAGTTTCATGAATAACCTCGAAGGAATAAGATTGCTGCCGCAGGACCCACATTTCAATCCTCATGCAGGGTTTGGAACGAGGACTTAATAAAAATTGCAGAGGTTTACAGTCCGTTACAAGTTTAAACTTTGAAAATACAACCTAAAACGATCCACGGCCCAGATCAAAGAAAGAGCTTCACGCTCTGTCTGGAAATACTTGCGCTCTAATCCAGTCAACGACTTGCTTGCATATGATATTATTCTTCGATCTCCGTTTTTGTTCTGGTGCAGAAGCACTGCACCCAATCCTGTTGGACTAGTGTCTGCCACCAAAATAGTCTCATCTTGGGGACTGAAGAACCCTAGATGTTTTGTGTCAGCCACAGCTTCTTTAATATCCTCGAAAGCTTTCTGCTGGATTCTTAACCATTGAAATTTCTGACCACCACGTAGCAATCTCCAAAGAGGATCTGTTTTGGTTGCCAAATGTGGAATAAATCTTCCGATATAGGTAACCAGCCCTAGAAAACTTCGCAGTTCCGCAATATTCAAAGGTTACCGAAATTGCTGTACTGCCAAAACTCTGCTCTCTACTGGTTTTACCCCAGCTGTTGAAAGCTCGTGTCCCAGAAATTCCAACTTTCCTACGTTGAATACACATATGTCCCAATTCATAAGTACCCCGTATTCCTTGAAAAATTGCAGTAGAGCATTCAAACGATGATCGTGTTCTTCTTGTGTGCGACTTAATACCACGCAATCATCAAGGTATACCATTACTCCTTCGAGCCCCGCAACAATTGTGTCCATAACTTTTTGAAAAAGCTCTGGCGCACAACTGATGCCAAACGTCATACGATTGTATCTAAAAATGAAGGAAAGTAATACAGGTTTTTTTTTATTGAATTAGACTTTTTTTTACTTGTGCTGTTCCATTAATTTAATCCTTTAACCTGAAACGAAAAATCTGAAATTTCTAACTGGTGATCGATTCTCTTCATCGATTTTCTTTTTACAGTTAAGCGAAACAATTCAAGCTGAACATTGCATTAGGTCCTAAGTAAGACTGACAAGATTCTCTTCGTCGACTTTCTCCTTGAATCCACTCGGCCCAGATATTTTCAGACATATCGATTAAAGAAGTTTTTATCTAGCATCTAATACGACTAACACAACAAGAAACGATCCTGTGCCCAAGTTATTAAGGCTGTGTTCCATTTGGTGAATTTTTACTTAAATTTGACAGATGGAAAATTTTCAAATAAACCTGCTATTCCAGGATTCCAGCAGATTTATTTCTGACAGACAAGGAATCAATTTGACAGACGCTTTCTCGAAAATCGGCCGATCTAAAACTGAGGGTTTTTCGAACATCTTAATTTATTTTCGAAGTGTCAAATCTAAGTGAAAATTTTCCAAATGGAACACAGCCTTAGTATTTTTTTATTTGTTCAATCGGTAGATAAAAGATGTACCGAGAACTTATTGGAGGGACTCATGGCTCATTGATATTATCTCAATCAACTATGAAATGTTGCATAACATTGATGCAAAATTGTGCACTCCGTTTTTGTGTGTGCATTTATTTTTAGAGTTTTGAAGTTGAATCGCTGAGGATCAATCTCATTACCATAGAAAAATTTCAAGAGTACAGATATCAGCTCTCACAAAACTTATAACAAAGAAACTGGAACTTCACGTTTGTTGCAGTCCAGTACACAAGGAGTTTCATGAGTGATGTCACAACCGTCCAAGATTTGTGTCCTAGAAATCTTGAAGTGATAGGGAATATCAGCCATCATGACGGTCATTGTTGGACGCTTCAATGAATACCTTAATAAAGCCTTACCCAAGTAACAATCCAAATGTTAATTGGTTTTATTCATGTTTAATGGTGGTTTTATCAAAGCATGGCTGAGTCTATGTGGATTTATCATTGCTTTTTTCAAGTAAACTTAGTCTCATATCATTGATATTTCTGAAGAGTGCTTCAAGAATACTTCCCAAGTAACATTTTAAGTTTTATGAAATACTACAAAGCAACTATAAAACAACATTCATAAAACCCTGGTCAAGGCTATTTTGTCATTAATGCATCCACTAAAACCTCATTAAGACTAGAATATGTCTAGTTGGCCAACCTTGAAGAAGGTTCTGAAGGGTGTATTCTCGAAGCTCTTCAAGATTGATTTACAGCAAAAGGTTGTATGACGAACGCATTGAGAACCATTTGCAAGCTACAATAAAAGCTATTTAGCAAAAATAAAAACCCTTTCCGAGCAATTTCCCCTAGCCACATGCTGAATCCACTAGGAAAGCATCAATCAAGATAGAAAAGGATTTATGAATCCGATCTTATCAAAATAATTAAAATAGGAACTGATGACATAAAAATCTTGTTGAATATCCAAATTTATTACAATCGTTCTCATTAAGTGGCCATGTGCCATGTTAAATTTTATGCGAAATGTACGTGAAAACATCAAAAAAATTAAGTCCACCCTCATAAAACGTCGATTTGACCAATTATTTAACATTGAAAAAAATATATATTATTTAGATCGAGCTTGGCCGAGATTTTTTTTTTATTATTTTCGCATTTAATGTTTGCTCATTGCTAAATTAACCAAAATATAGTTATATCTAAGGAAGTATTGATTCGAAATCGAAGATTGTAAAAAACAAGCAAACTAATTGTAACATGGCGGTGGCATAAAAGTTGATTTTCATGTGTCATTTGTGAAAAAGTTGTTTTGCTTTCAAGAATTCCTTAACAAATTAATAAGGTTTTAAAATGGCTTTTATGAAGAAAACTTGCAGGCTGAATTGTATTTATCTGAAGCCATTTTGCTTGATCCTAACCCGCTCAGATTTATGGCAGCATTTATGGAGGCAATGTTGCCTGCAAAAAGTTAAACGTCAAAGTTTGTTTATCTTTCGATAGTTGCGCTGTGAGATCCAGGATTCTTCAAGGCGGTTTTCTCCCGATGGATTGGGAGCAGTTACTCAGATAGTTTGCGATACTGTTTTACAACATTTCGCATTTTGAACAGCTGGAAGCGCAATCGTTCACGAAAAAGATCTCCTTCTTCCGGATGGTTACAGAAGTGCACGATCCAATGATGCAGAGATGTACGGTTGAATGAAATTTTCGAAAAGTCTTTCGCCGAATAAAATCGCTGCTTTGGATCGGAAACCAGCTGATCTCCGCAAACTAACAGTTCTGTGGTTTGCTGTCGGTTGTTATTTCGATTGTCATCGCAAGCTCTGGAGAAGGCTGGTATGTTTTTCAACTTTAGACAATGTTTTATGAGTTCGAGGGTCCCGCTCACTTTACTCTTCTCCGACAGATGGTTAGACGTTGGTGGTGTGCTGGTTCTTCTAAAGAAGTAAATTTATCTGAAATTGACTTTATTTTTTCATCCCACTTTGTCTATCCTTCAAGATTTCCTTGTCATAAATTTGGCATTTATTAACTATGAGGAACCATCTTTTAAGCTCAATTTGTAAACAAAGTATTTGGGGAGTTAATGATGATTTTTAAAAAAGCTAAAAAGCAACAATAAATGCTTTTTTCTCTAATGCAAAACCTAATTGTTTTATGGTTGCTTTTATAATGATAGAACACGTTTATAAAGTATTTTATTTTGACATTAATAAACAATTGCTAATGACGTTTATGCTTGAATTACAGCACAGTTTTAAGGAGGGATTGATAACTGTTGTAAATTTATTTTTAAAACAAGACAGTTTTTGACTTTCTCGCCAGACTATAAAAGGTTTTTAAAATAGCAAAAAGCTGAATTACTAAGCAGGAATGTTTTACACTTTAAAATGCTATATTTAAACTAAATGGATTGTTCATTGCCGTTAAAAACCATCATAAATCTGAGTGAATGCTAAATGGTTTCTGAATTGTTACTTGGGTTGTAGAAGCCTCCATAAAACTCCATCTTTTGTATGTGTGATTGACCTTATGAACAGTTTTAAGAGACACTTCAACTCCCTATCAAGCCTTCTTTTTAAGCTTTCATAAAACTTGAGAACGGTTTTGAAAAAGTTTTTGGCATTCTTCTATAAATTTAATGTATTTTGAGAATGCTGGCATAAAACTTTCTTAAAACAAAAAGGTTTTAACTGAGAGTAAAAACTCTTGAAAAAGACTTTCCTAAAATACATAAACAAACTGTCAAAACTAATGGACGCCAACAGGTGGAAAAAAATGAAAAATAGTGGATCTTACAAACGGAAATTGAGTAAAACCCTATCCAATATATTAACATGCCTTCATCTCAGCAAGCATCGACTTCAAAACAAGACGAACAGGTGCGAATAGGTATACAAAGACACAAGGAAACAAAGCCGGAGAACAATCCTTCCGATGCTCAAATGACAAACTCGATGACGAGCTATTTTCTAGTCTACTGCAATTTACATACCAAAAGGTTCTAGGGGGTATAAGAAATATTCCAAATTAAATTATTCATTGCAAATCACTTTACTTCTCAATACTTTATAAAACATTTAATTACATCGCGATGTTTTCATTGTACAGTTCTACATAAGTTGTGTTGGTTAGAATAATTAATAAAATCAAGATGGAGTTGGAATTAGCAACAACAATTGATTATAAGATCTTTTCATTTGAACGTTAACATTTGCAATGTTTGTGATAGAAGCACTGAACTTATGGCGATCTTACATAAAACTTATCTGTCTTGAATATCAATCACTAATTTTATTCAAGCCCAACTGATCTTATTCAAGAAAACAACAAAGTTAATTGAACTTATCACGCTCCTCCATAGTTCTGTGCAAGAAAGATTAGTCTTAACACAATCTTGTTAGGGGTTTATTTCAAACCATTGAAAATAATGGCGATTGCTTTTGACATTCTCGGAATGTAGCCATTGACACATAAATGACAATAATAATCATTCGATTTCAGTTATGTCAACTGATTATTACCGTTCCAAATAAGGTTCTGGATTTGACAAAGGAATCTGTAAAATCCCTTTCAAAATCATAAAAAATCTGCCTGTTTCAAATTTATCACTTTGCCAATAAAATTATTATTTTTAAATAAATCAATATTTAAGCAATATCGTCGAGGCGCGCTAGATTTTTCAAACTTTTGTATTGCTTAACGACGGTAAAATAAATATAGCATGGAAAATCGCTGAACTACAAGCTCGAGAATGATCGTCTTTGTTAATATGTCCATGACCAATTTTTATTCACATCGTTATAGGTAAAGGAATACCAAATAATCGAAGAATTTATAACTCGAACAGATTTTCCATCAAGAAACAAGCTACCTATCTAGCAAAAACTGGAACCTGTGAAACAAACTTATCACGTACTGGAAGCACTCTTGAAGAGAAAAACATAACACAATGACAACTTGTCGTAGTTTTATCAGAGGTTTAAAGAGATCTTGAATGCCAATATAAGCATGTATCGATAGGAATGTCAAGTTTTAAGCGAACCTTAAAAACTAGTCTTGAGAACCTTCTTTAGTATGGGCCTCCTTCGTCTTATGATGGTTTTATGGCTGTTTTAGAGTAGCTTAGTAGAATAATTAGTTTTATGTTCTGTTTTATAGAACTTGTCTTGAATACTTCTTCAAGTGTACCATAAAATTCATTTTGTTACTTGGGTAGTCATATCTGGTTGTAATTTAGGAACCAAATGAAATAGAATATGTATTCGCATTTTTATGAGGTCCTGAATTTAACCAACTTTTACTAAGTAGGAAATCCAAAATATGTACATAGAACCGAAATCATAGGTTACTTCTACTGTATTTTAAATCAATGTCTAGAAAAAAAAATGCACGAGAATTTCACTACACAGCTTAACGTAGTCTTCAGCATCTGGAAGTATTTGTTCGATAATAACCTAAACATTTCATCGCCAGAATACCTAAACATTTCATCGCCAGAACTAACAGCTCTTTGTAGTCGTTTCGTGGCTGACTTGAACGCAGTTGTTCTTCAACGAATTGTGAGAAAACCTCCACCTCGTGTAATTAGATTCTGGTTGATCATTCGATCAGAAAATTCTTGATTCAGAATAGGCCACGTGTTCTGAGACCTACTGAATAAGAACACTTTAGCTAAATTAGAAGTCCCATCCCGAGCAGGAACGAATATCCCGATATCTTAAATTGGTATGGAGGAGCCTGAAACCTCTTATGTCTTTAAAATTCCAAAAAATAATACCAAAAAAATGTTCCCACAATACCATCCCAATACCAAATTATGATAATGCTATACCAAAACTATAAAACACAGTTATTCTTTTGGTATCTAAACATATTTTTTTGTTACTTACAAATTATTTTGCATGCAATTATTGGTATTATTCTTTAGAATTTTAGCTCTTATGTCATGCTGGTCAATACCAAATTTTGGTATCAGGTCAGAATTAGGTATTCATTAGTTATTTTCTCCTGGTCGGGATGCTGCAGTCATCAACAATTCCATTATATGGTGTCTACAAACGAGCCATAATAATTCTCTGCCAAGCTTTTCCTCTAGCTTCAAGAAGATTCCTGTGTTACTGGCAGTTGTATCAAAGCCCATTGGATGAAACCATTACAGGTGAAAGATCGTTAAATCGGGTAGAAGTTTCCCGTCCCAATGAACAACTATAACTCCTGAAATATCAAACATAGATTTCAGCTCACAAGCAATCGATTCTCGAAAAATTTTGCAAGTTTTGCGAATCGTTTCACGTCATCAAAAAAATGAGATACACACTTTGAAATATATAATTTTACACGTGACGGAATCCATCTTTGACATAAAGGATGAGACGTAAACAAACATGTCATGTAAATTAAGTGCTCCGAGACTGAAAAGTTCGTTACTCGACGAAAAGTACGTTTGATTGTGCTGAATTTCGCGTCTATTATGACTCAATTTTATGTCAAAATTGACGCTCGTATATGTCATTCTCAGAGCACCTAAATTTACATGGTTTTTTCTAAGTGTGGAGTTGTAAAATGCAATAATCAGACAATTGGTAAAATCACTTACTTTAATCTAGCCCTACGCTTTGCAATACTGTTGAAATTACTAACATTGCATTCCGGTCAGTCAAACCAACGCGATCAAGAGGAGCTGCAAGCAGAGGTGTCATTATTTTCCTTTTATGTTAAAAAGTTTCATGTACTGTTGATGTGCCTAGACAGGAGCATTTATAATAGACAACATATATTGTTGAACAGAAATCCTTATTTTATCACCATTAAAAAGTTCTTATAAAATACTTAAGTCATTGTTTTTATTTGGCTCATTTCATATGTTGCTCGAGAAGTCACAAATACGTCAAATAATAACAATTGTCCTAATCCGATGCAACTCCGGACCTCCACAAACCTATAAATCCATTGCAAACAAATCTTTTGCTACCCAAAGTTTTAGTAATGGGATTACTTCGCTCTCAAGTTCAAAGCTTGCCCTAAACGATGACCATCATACCGTTAATCCTCTCGATTTTCTCATTCTCCCAGCGAAAACAATACAGAAACATAAGCCTCAATGTTTTAATCCGACTGCTACACACTGGCACTATTCAATCGCTCTTTAAAAGCCTCTCTTTTATTGTAGTGTCAATCAAAGTTCATCCGATCGCACATTCGGAGGCCGTGTGTGAAAAGCCGATAGGCTTACCACCCCTGTGACCATCAGCCAGTCAATCCGTCCGAGTTGCGTTGTTGCACTGTACTTCGCCCGTCATCGCAGGTTGAACTACTCTCCGTTTCATCGAATGGTCGTCGTTTCGGGGGAAGACACTTGACTTTGACACGCATAGCAGCAGTCCCTGGAATTGAGAGTGCAAAGTAGCTTTCTAACGGCGCGTTCCGATCGACCAACCACCGACGGACGACAGTGTGAAATGACTTCTCACCTGTCAGGGCAAGCGCTTCGCTATGAAGATCCGACAACAATGTTTTCCCGGGCATGGGAATTTTGCTCCTCGGTTGAAGGTTGAAATGCTTTTACGATCTCATCGATCGATCATTATTTTAATAGAGATGAGTCTGCGAGATACACGCCGTCGGATCTTCGGGGCGATGATGGGGCAGGTGTGGAAGACTGGACGACATCCTGCTGCGCTCTGCTGCCATCGCCGGAGTCTAATGAACGACAGTGATCCAAGCTGATTCCCATTCCAGACGGCAACCGAAGTGGGATGTGTTCCCACAGATATTCCCTAACCGCACCGGGCAAGTTCGGATGGGTGGATGTCATCTAGATCAGTGGGACAACAACTACTAATTGCTGCTGCCTAAGCTATTACTATTTTATGAATCCAAATCCATCCATGATGTAGAACATTGAGAAACGGTGTTTGCCTGCCGGACAGTCATAAATTGTTGTGTGTTTCAATGTAAAGCACGACCACGCCGTCGCTGGATGTGGAGGAAAAGGCACTGCAATCAAATGCTCTTTTCCTTTTCGCGCCGGCTGCTGCTGCTGCTGCTGCATCGAGCGGAATTGCCGTTAATACACAAAGACACGGAAGTGATAATCAGACACCTTCCACATTGCCCGGCTTGCCATCATCGCCGTAACGCTGGCTGTCGTCGTGGTTGGTTTGATTCATGGTTGGGTAGAGGGTTCCGTGCCGATCGAGGGGATCGGCGATGGATCGATTGGGTCCTGCGACTCCTGCGATGAGGAGTTAAATTAGTGATTATGCTTGATGATAAAGTTGAATCAATTCTTGATTAGAGCCATATTTACGGAGATAAATGGGTTTAAAGATTTATAACCCTCCTCCCAGCCGAAAGCAAATGGGTTAGGTTAGGTTAGGTGACATTTTTTTGACGTAGAACTACGTCTTTGTCGACTATACTGGGGTGCAAGTCAAAAAATATGTGTGGTGAAGGAGTGTTAGGTTTTGAACGCTTGTAACTTTGTCATTTATAGATGAATTTATTAATATCATTAAAATCCAAATACGCCAATCGATAGGATATTACATTACGAACCTGTTGAAATAAATATTTTTCCAATTTTTCTGTAATTAAACTTTTGAAAATGTACAAATGATAATTTTATCACTGATTTCATGAATTAAGCCTTTTTCCCAAACCCAGTCATCATAAACGAATACCACTTGGTTGCACATCATTCTGCTTGAACCTGAAAAGATATAAATCAGCGCTGCTCTCATGCCACTGCTAAAAATATTCGCTGCCAGACTGTTGAGCAGTTCAGTCGATTTGAATTCTCTCTAGTTTCGTTCGTTCGTTCGCAAGTCGAATTAGCTCCGCGTTGTGTAGTGACGCTCTCGCTGACCCAGCCATGGGTAAGAAATCGCGCGGTAACGCGAGTGCCGGTTTACCGGGAAAACAGACTCTCCCAGGAGACGGCGCGACCACCGAGCCAGCCCAGAAGAAGCAGAAGAAAACCCCATTGCCCATCCCGACAGGCGTTGCGGACCCGCAGCCGGGGCCTCCCGGAACTAAACGACCCAGACCTGAAGACAGCAGCGCCACCGTATCAGCAGCAAAAAAGCTGCTGAGCAACAATCCGTTCTCCGCCCTGCAGAACGGAGCGCAGCCGCAGTCGGACCCTGAGACGGTGCCGAAAAAAGTTAAGTTGCCACCCTTCTATGTGAAGGGCTTCCCTCCCGGGCTATGGGAGCAGCTGGATTTCTACATTAAGCAGGGCCTTCGCTGCACCATTCAACGGTGCACGGAAGGCTACAAACTGATGGTCCCGGCCGAAAAACACTTCAACGCAGTTCAGGCCCTCTTGGACAGAATGAAGCTGGAGTACTTCTCCCACGACATCGAGGCCACCAAGCCGCTGAAAGTGGTGCTGCGCGGGCTCCACGACATGGACACCACCACCTTAATGGACGAGATTAAGGCGAACGGCCTCAAGCCGGTCGAAGTCCACAAGATGACCCGCAGCAAGGCCATCAAGTATCGTGACCAGCTCTACCTGGTCCATCTGGAGAAGAACTCCACAACCGTGAAGGATCTCCAGACGACACGCACACTGTTCCACATCGTAGTGACGTGGGAGCGGTATAAACCCACCCACCGTGGCGTCACTCAGTGCTCGAACTGCCTATTGTTCGGGCATGGCACCAGGAATTGCCGCATGGCCAGCCGCTGCATCAAATGCGGCAAAAACCACAAGATCGACAACTGCGACAGCATCGAGGAAGCCACTCCCACATGCGCCAACTGCGGTGCCGCCCACAAGGCCACGAGTAAGGCCTGTCCGAAGCGGGCCGAATATGCCGAGATCCGGAAGAAGGCCTCGTCCAACAGCCAGCCCGGTCGCAAGAAGGTTCCAGAAAACAACGCGCAGAACTTTCCTCCGTTATCACCGGTCCAATCACGGCCAATTCCAGTGTTGCCGCCGCTCCCGCTCAACCAACAGTTGGCTGCCGCTGCAGTACCCGGTCAAGCCTCCGGGCCATCGACGGATCCCCCTGCTCCGGGATTGGCCGGTACAACCGGTGAAGCTACAGACGATTCTCCGCTGTCAACGGATGAGATCGTCACACTGTTGGCCCAGGCCATCATCATCAAGCGCACCTGCGCAACAAGAACACAACAGCTCCAAGCTATCATCTCCTTCGTCGCTAATTATGGACCGTGAACCCATAAAGATCGCCAACTGGAACGCTCGCTCCGTAGGGGCGAAAAACATTGAGCTTACAGACTGCCTCCGCAAGCACGACATCGACGTGGGCCTTCTCACCGAGACCCACCTCAAGACCGGTGACAGCTTCTGGCTGCCCGACCACAGCATTGTCCGGCTTGATCGCACCAGCTCCAGGGGGGGCGGTGTCGCGGTCATCATCAAGAAAGGCATCAAGTACTGCACCCTACCCCACTACCGCACTTCCATCATCGAGGCCGTCGGCGTTGAGGTGGAAACATCGACCGGAAACGTCCGGTTCATCGTTGTCTACTGCCCCCGGCAATGTACCGTTAGCAATGGTACAGCACAGCAGTTCAAGAACGACCTTGCCATCATAACCCACACCAATGCCCGCTTTGTAATCGGAGGGGACCTGAACGCCCGGCACGAGGCCTGGCGGAACTACCAGCAGAACCAGAACGGCCGCCTGCTATTCGACCATTCCCAGCATGGTCTCTATTCCGTCTGGTTTCCGGACGAACCAACCTTCACATCACCGACGGGCAACCCATCGACGCTGGACCTGTTCTTGGCAAACACCAGATTAGCCAAGCCGGTTGCCGTCAACGACCTGAGTTCGGACCACCAACCGGTGCTGACCGAGCTGGGCTACAACGTGGCCCCTGCACCGTGCCAGCGGAAGGACTACCATCGAGTCAACTGGGTCCAGTTTCGACGCGTGGTCGACCGCCACATCGACGACAACCCACCGCTCGACACAGTGGAGGACATCGACCGGGCCCTGGAGGGTCTCCATCAAGCCATATCCGTGGCTGACGAAGAGTGCGTTCGACGAGTTCCTGTGAGGGGTAAGTTTCAAGCAATTGATTCCCACACCAAACTCTTGATTCGGCTCAGAAATGTTCGTAGACGCCAGTTTCAGCGGACTGGGGATCTGCAGCGTAAATACGAAATGGTCGATCTGAATCGGCAGATCGCTTCCAGAATGGTCTCAATCCGGAACGAGAGTTTCGGGCGGCTCGTTCAGAACCTGGACGACCGTTCCAGACCATTCTGGAAGGTTGCCAAGGTGCTGAAGTCTCACCCCAAGCCCATTCCACCACTTAGAGTCAATGACGAACGGCTTATCACCAACGAAGAGAAGGCCAATGCAATTGGGGAGCACATTGCCCAGTCGCATTTGCTTGGCTCTACAATCCCAAGTCCACTCGAGAACCAGGTTGTGCAGTGCGTCCAGACGTTAGATACCTCCCCTTGTGCCGTCCCTCCAGAAGAACGGATTACAGAGGAACAAATTTGCTCAGCGCTGAAACACAGTACGAACATGAAGGCTCCCGGGTTTGACGGAATATTCAACCTAGAGTTGAAAAATCTCAGCGCGAGGGTGCACTCGCTGCTGGCTGCCATCCTCAACAGATGCTTGGAGCTGCACTACTTTCCAAGCATCTGGAAGGTGGCAAAAATCATCCCGATCCGCAAACCTGGGAAAGACCCTTCACTACCGTCAAGCTACAGACCGATTAGCCTGCTCTCAGCGCTGAGCAAGCTGTTCGAAAAATTGATCCTCAGCCGACTAAACAAGTTTGTGGAAGAACATGACATTTTTCTTCCGGAACAGTTCGGGTTCCGCAAGGGGCACTCCACCAATCATCAGCTAGTGCGGGTGATGAATAACATCCGAAGTAACAAAGCTGTATCCAAGTCCACAGCCATGGCCTTGTTAGACGTCGAAAAGGCGTTTGACAATGTCTGGCACGACGGACTTATATACAAGCTTTGTAACTCCAACTTTCCACCATACCTTGTGAAAATCACCCGTAACTATCTCCAGCAAAGGTCGTTCAGGGTGTCGTTGAATAGTTCCCTTTCGGGACAATTTCCGATCCCAGCAGGTGTTCCGCAAGGGAGTCTGCTGGGACCACTGCTTTACAGCATCTACACGTCGGACATCCCTCCTCTAGGAGACGGTTGCGTGTTCTTTCTGTTTGCAGATGACACCGCGATAGCCGTCAAGGGTAGGATGCCTCGTGAAATTACGAACAAGCTCCAACGATGCCTTGACACCTTTACTGATTATGCCACCACGTGGAAAATCAAAATCAACGCCTCGAAAACCCAAGCGATCATGTTCCTTCACAGACAATCATTAAAACTTAAACCGTCTCCCTCCTGTACCGTAATGATGGATGGTACAAGGGTCGAGTGGTCCACTGATGTTACTTATCTCGGGATGTTGTTCGATGAGAAGCTGGCTGTTTACAAACAGATCATAGCCCCCGCGATCTTCTATGCCGCCCCGGTGTGGGAATCGTGCGCTCAGACCCACAGGAACAAAATCCAGGTTGCACAGAATAGAGTGTTGAGGATGATCCTAGATCGTCCATTCGACACAAGAATAGCAGACCTCCATCAAGAGGCAGAAATTCCCAAAGTAGATTCCAAAATTGATGATATGACAACTAAATTTATTCAAAAATGCAATCTTTCTGAACATGCTTTAATAAGCAATTTGTACATAGTAGGTTAAGTGTATATAGTAGAGTAGGTTAGTTTTAAGCTGTAAATAGTAGTATTAAGTAGTTTCTCTTCAAATTCTAAAAACAAAACAAACCAATCCCACCAAGGTGGTCGACCGTGTACTAAGTCTAGGACTAATTCTGTAAAACAAATTTTGAATTTTGCCCATACCTAAAGATGAAGAAAGCAATTAAATCACTTAGTAAAAAATTTATATGGTAATCGTCCAAGTTAAACTAAAATAAAGATCATTTAAACTAAACTAAAACTAAAACATGCCACTGCTCATTAACGCTTCGGACGGCGTGGCGCTTGGTCCTGCAGCAAGCAGGACCAAATCAGCGGCTTAAGGTGGATCACGGCGTGACCACAATGAGGAAAAGCAATAATGTAAACCCCCTCCACCCTTCACAACAATCTCTCGTCCCCCCCCCCTCAACAACCTCTCCTACCCACCCTCCCACCATCAAACCTCTCCTACCCCTCTCCCCACTGTCAAACCCCTCCTACCCCCGACTCAAATACCTCTCCTAACCCCCCCTCAACAATAACCCGAAAGCGAGACAGACTTTGACGATCCCTTTTTTCCGGGAAATAAATTTTAAACATACCATCCTAGAAGAGAAGGGGTTGTATAAAGAAAATGATAACTTGGCTCTGTAAAGTTTATTCGATTGAGCCTGTACAAATAAAGTAATTAACAAAAAAAAAAAAAAAAATCCTAGAAGGGACGAATATCAACATCACCCAATGGTTCTTTCGGAACCACAACATCAAACGGCCCTTTTAAGGGCCACAAATAAAATTAAAAGAGTTGATTTTAAAACTTAATTGCATATAATGGAAATTCAAATAGTTACCAGTGTCTACACCAGAATATGTAACGGCTTGTTCAGGACCATACATTTGAACTTTTATAATTTATTACATTCCAGGAAAAATACTTGAACCAACATTGAACACTAACACTAATTTCAAATATTGTTTTTATGTGTCCCACACATGAGTTGTTGCAACGTGATCAACCATGCGTGACCACACATACTATTCATTAGCGTGTAAATTTCATGTGTACTTCTGAGTGGATTCTGTTTATGTGTGGTCGAATGAAAATCATGTGGAATTTCACAAGGATATTTGTCAAGAAAAATGTGTAAATTGTTTTGAGTCAACCATAACCGAAACATTGAAATACTTGAAAATTTTAAGATAAAGTGTACTAGTCAAAAATGCATGAAAAACATCAATTTTGTGTGGTTCTACGTCATACTGCGGTCGTGTCTAGGACACAACCCTTTACTTTTTTCATATGATATTTACATCTTGGTTGCCTCTGTGAATAATACGAGGTGACATTTTTTCTTATTATAACATCATATTTTCGGGAAAAATTCGGGTACAACAATTTGAAACATGTAAACACCCTTCAAATCTCGATTAGAACCATATTACCACAGACAAACAGACATAACACATTGAATATTTCTCACTGCAAAACATCGTCGCTAAAACATTACCAGCATTTGTTGAGCACACTGTGGTGGGCGCTGAACAGATGGCGGTAGTGTGTAAACGTCAAACGCAAGGGAATTGACTATGCGCGCCACAGGTGGAGGTACTACCAACTACGATACTTTTGAATTGACCTTTAAATGCTTGTTCGATGAACAACTTGCGAGAATTATGTCTGTTTGTCTGTGATATTACCTTTGTTACTAGCGTAACATAGGTATTATAATCGATTTTCACACGTCTTGCTGTCTGCGACCGATAGCCATCCACACAAGCTATCTCACCTGTATAAAACATTCCCAATCGATAGAACTCGGCGCGATCTGGCTCGACAGTTTGATTACGACATCGTAGAATCAAATTGAACATGAAAAATCGACCCGGCAAGATGAAATGATGTCTGTATGTGCGTCTGTGAACGCGTTTCATCTAGGCAAGCTTTTTTAGAGATGGCTCATCCGATCAATATGGTTGATACGAGCATGTCGTTTAACTCCGTTTCTTTTCTGAGTCAGAGGAAGGCTTATTATTTTGTAAGGGTAGTAGTAGTAAAATTCTTCTTTATTTTTGATTTGTTATGTGGTTTACAATTGCTAATACAGGGCAAGAGGTTAGCCAGAAGGGCTCTTCATCTTTGGTGAACTTTTTGATTTTGTGTTGTAATTGTTGTGTTTTACTGTGTAATGTTTTTCAATTTTCTTCTTGTGAAGTATGTTGTTTGAATGTTGTAATTTGTTATTCTACCTACTAAGCCTAACTTAACCTAACGTGCTAGATCTCTGACGATCTGTCGGTCGGATCGCCTACATCAATCTCTGAACCTTGCGATGGAGTCAGCTCTCCGTAGGTCCAGTGTCTGAAGACCAGCCAGGTGGTGGATCTCAGAATTTCTAGTCCGCGGTGGACTGCAGAGGATTATTCTCAGGATCTTGTTCTGGATCCTTTGAAGTTGAAGATAGTGGCTTTTTGCGCAAATCTCCCAGATTGGCATCCCGTATTCTAATATGGGAAGGATGATTTCTTTGTAGACAGCAAGCTTATTTTTCAGGGACAGGGTAGACCTCCTGTTGATGAGTGGATACAACGATCTTATCAAGATGCTGCACTTGGTTTTGGTTTTGTCAACGTGCTCCCTGAAAATCAGCTTGCTGTCTAGTGTTAAGCCGAGGTAGACTACCTCTTTCGACCATTCCATCAATGTGCCATTCAAGCAGATCTTATTATTCTCCGACGGAACAAGTCTGGGAGATTAAGAATGTGGGAAGATGATGACCTGGGTCTTTGCCGCGTTGATACGGATCTTCCAGCTGTTGAAATATTCAGACAGGACGTCCAGGCCTCTCTGAACTTTGGTAGTAAGAACTCCGATGACCCTACCCTTGTAGACGATGGATGTGTCATCTGCGAACAGAGACAACGGTCCACCATCAGGGAGAGCCAGCATATCGGAGGTGAACAGGTTGAATAAAATGGGGCCAAGGATGCTTCCTTGTGGAACCCCGGCACCGATGTTGAAAGCATCCGATGTGATGCTATTCAGAGAGACTCGGAACGTCCTGTCCGATAGATAGTTGGCAGATGTTTTCGAAACAGACTTGTTCCGTTTGAGAATATTTGTCACTCGTGTCAGCTGGTGGACGGTCAAACGACCTTTCCGAAAATCAAACTGTTCCTCGAGTAAGATGTTGTTTTGTTCGGCAGATGTTAGGAGCCGGTGGTAGACTGCTCTTTCGAACAGTTTTGATAACCCTGAGAGAAGGCTGATTGGTCGATAACTTGAAGGAGAGGACGGATCCTTCCCAGGTTTCCGGATGGGTATGACTTTAGCTGAATTCCAACACGAGGGGAAGTAGCCAAGTCTGCGACACCGATTAAAAATCAGTGCCAGATAGTTGTAGAATCTGGAACTCAAGTGTTTGAGTTCCAGATTCAGGATGTTGTCGAAACCTGGGGCCTTCATGTTTTTAGATGATTTGATATAGGCCAAGAATTCGTCAGCCGTAATCTCGGATTCTGCTGGAAAAATGTTAGGAATCTGATGAAGATTGGTTGTATTTTCAGCAGTGTTGTCAAAATCAGAAATCAATTGATATTTTTATGCTCTCATGCGCTTGCAATATCACGCGTGATATTGGAACAAAATATCATGCTTGATATTGATTTTACAAGCTCCTTTGATATTGCGAGACTATTCACAACGTGCAAAAATCAAGCTGAGAGTTGACTCGACACAAAAATGATTCCATTGCACATCGTTTTCTTAGAAAGAGAAAGCATAGTTTG
Organism: Ochlerotatus camptorhynchus; assembly: GCF_037179485.1. NCBI lineage: Eukaryota > Metazoa > Arthropoda > Insecta > Diptera > Culicidae > Ochlerotatus > Ochlerotatus camptorhynchus. The sequence continues at coordinate 3,390,002 of NW_027040531.1, read as the reverse complement.
CTATCTCTTTTTAATCTTCACCGACGGTAGACGCGAAGGGACTGCTGCATGCCGTTATGGAAGTTTCGGTTGCATTCGGGTGTAAAGCAAAAATCATTAAACTCAATCTCACCACAGTTTGGTGAGATTAGCAGTTGGTGAGTTTTGTTAGCTTGATATTTCGAGCTGCGATATCACAGCTTGCAAAATCAACCACAGTTGTTTGCTTGTTGATTTTTGTCTAAGAAAATCAAGCGTGATCTTGGGCGTTGGTTAGATTTGATTTTTTGATATTTTTCCAACACTGATTTTCAGCAACCTCAGATTCATGAGGGCTGACGATGTTTTGTCCGAGATTATGGGAGCTGACGAAGTGTCGACCTATCGCGGCAGCCTTCTCTTCAGGAGTTATCAGATGAACCACTGGGTTGCCGGGACGATCTAGTGGGGTCAGTGGTGGTATGGGCCTGGGCTTGTTTTTAAGAATTTTCGTTAGTTTCCAGAAGGGCTATGCACAATCTGGGAGACAGCAGATCTTGTTAGCAAAATCTTGATTTCTGAGGTCCACCATCCTAGCTTGGATGGTTTTTGTTAGGCGATTGCAATGGGTCTTCAAGACACGCAAACCAGAACGCTGGTATTGCCTTCGGATGGAGTTACGGAGTCTGATGAGATCTTTGGTAATTCTATCAAAGCTCAGAGTATTGCTCACCTGTTGGTCCCTGGCCCGGGATATCGCCTTCTCGATGGAACGCAGACACCAGTCAACGTCTTCGGCCGTCTCCGAAAGGACACCGTAGTCGACAGTGGAGTCGACACAGTGTTGGAACTGCTCCCAGCTGACACGATGGTAGTTGCATTGGGAAGCTTGGAATCGGTTGACAGATGAGCCTACTTCGGCCACCACCGCATAGTGGTCCAAACTCAGCTCCTGATGGGTCACAGGTAGCGAGATGTTGTCTCCCATGTTGCTGATGAGGATGTCATTGGTGGAGTGAACGCCAGACCGGCTCAACCGGGTGGGAGAGTCGGGCGCTAATATGGTGTAGCGAGCCTCTTGCAGGTCGTCGTTCAGGATGGTGCCGTTTTGGTTGCGTCGACTGTTGCCCCAAGCCTGGTTTTTGGCGTTCAGGTCGCCAGCGATGATGTACTTTTCGCGCCGTCGAGTTAGTTTGATGATGTCCCTCTGCAGGTCTGCTACCGACCCGTCGCTGATGGTGACTTGCTTGGGGCAGTAGGTCGCAATGGTGATAGAGCCGACAGGAGTGGAGACTTCTACCCCTAAAGCTTCGATGGTTTTCAGTTGAAAACTCGGCAGAAGCCGACAGCAGATGTTTCTCCTAACAGTAATGGCAACTCCTCCTCCCCCGGAGCTGGTTCGATCAAGTCTCAGTAGCCGAAAGTCAGGAAGGTAGACGTTTACCTCCGGTTTCAGGTGAGTTTCGGTGATAACGGCAATGTCGATGTTACGTTCGTTGAGGAAGTGAACGAACTCGATGTTCTTGCTCTTGAGCGAGCAAGCGTTCCAGTTGGCGATCTTGATGGTTTCACGGTCCATAATTGTCGATGAAACGTGATGCAGCAAGGATCTGCTCGGTTCTGGTTCTGCAGGAGCGCTTGATGATGATTGCTTCTGCCATGATGGTAATGAGTTCCTCTGTTGTGAGTAGCTCTTCGTTTTCATGCGATGGTGGGGCATCATCTCGACACCACGATAGTCCCGGGGGACGGCCTAAGGCTCGGATTAGCCGGATGGTTTGGCACCTCAGCAGTTGGCGATGCAGCAGCAGCAGCAGCAGCCAAACGGTTATTGAGCGGTAGTGGCGGAAGAATCGAAATCGGACGCCGTTGGCTAATGGCGGGGAAATTCTGCTCATTGCGTGCCGGTACCTTTTTCCGACCCGGCTGGTTCTGCGTGGAGACCCTTTTGCGGATTTCCATGAATTCCACACGTTTCGGACAAGACTTGCTGGTAGCTCGATGTGCTGCACCACAGTTGGCGCATTGTGGATCGGCGTTCTCCATGCTCTCGCATTCTTCGGGTGCGTGTTGTTTGCCACATTCGTTGCAGCGATGAGCCATGTGGCAATTTTTGGTCCCATGTCCAAACATGAGGCAGTTTGAGCGTTGAGTGACGTTACGGGGGCAAGGTTGGTACCGTTCCCACTTAACCACGATGTGGAAAAGCGCCCGAATACACGGCAGGTCCTTCAAACACGTTGTGTTTCGCTCGAGGTGGACCAAATACAGCTGGTCACGGTACTTGCGGGAGGCGTCGTGCCGATTCATCCTGAAGACTTGCGATGGCTTTAGGCCGTTCTTCTTCAGCTCATCAGCTGCTGGTATCATTTTTGACCATCAACAGTGAGCCCATATACACAAAATCACACGAACTTGACCACCTCAATTTCGACACCGTCAACCTGAACTAGAGGTGACAGGTCTTCCCTAGAACTTCTTCCTCTCATGTATTTCGTTTTCGATGCATTGATGGCAAGTCCAATCCGCCTAGCTTCAGTCTTCAGTCTGATGTACGTTTCCACCATGGTCTCAAAGTTCCTTGTCATGATGTCGATGTCATCGGCGAAGCCAAGAAGCTGGATGGATTTCCTGAAGATCGTTCCACTTGTGTCTATCCCAGCTCTTCTTATCACACCTTCTAACGCGATTTTAAAGCAGACACGAAAGTTCATCACTTTACCGTAATCCCCTTCGAGATTCGAAGGGACCCTGTTACTCGAACAGTGCACATCACTCGATCCATTGCCGCCTTGACCTATCACGTCAGCTTATCCGGAAATCCGTACTCGTGCATAATCTGCCATAGCTGATCTCGATCGATTGTGTCGTATGCGAATTTGGTGTTCAATTGTATGTCTATTAAGAAGAGAAGAAGACCGCGATGGAGATTGCTCCTCTTAGAAGTAAGCAGGATATCACATCGGCAATCCTGTCAGGTATGTAAATCTTGAAGAAGCATGAAATCAAATATGTATTCCCTGGGATTTGTCATGTTTAATTGACTTGTAGCTCGTAATGTTCATGAACTGGATCCATCGAATCAATACCAAAACATCGCAAGCACTGAGTTTTCTATCTAGGAATAATATTAAAAAAGAGATTATACTGTGTAACAAAGGTTCTATTCACCTGCCCGTGGATCAATATGGGTTTTTACAAATATAAATGGGTTAAAAGATTACCATTCCGGGTAGAAAAATTTGTAAATTTTGCCCCTCAATTAAAGTCATATTTACGGGGATCTATCTTTTCTGGGTAATTCCCGGTTCAAATTTTTCGAATACCTTAAAGACATATTTTCGAGAAAAATCCAATACAACAATTTCGAACATATAAACACTCTTCAAATCTCGATTAGAGCCATACATACAGAGATAAATGGGTTCAAAGAAATCTAACACCCCACAGCCAAAATAATGGGTTAGCTCATATTTTAGCGGAAAATCCAGATTCAAAATTTTCGAAACCTAACCACCCCTCAAATCTCGATTAGATCCATAGTTTCGGATATCAATAGGTTAATAGATTTCTTACCCACCACCTCCTGGAGACCTCCTCCAGCCAAAAATGCGGTTAAATCATATTTTTGTGAAAAAAATTTCGAACACCTAAATACCTCAAATCTCGATTATAGTCACATTTACGGAGGTAAATGGGTTTATAGATTAGTAACTCTTCCCCTCCCTCTTCCCAGCCTTTAACGATGAAGAAATAAAGCGAGGAGTGCATCTCTTATGTACGGAACTCCTCTGTGCATGTCGTGGCTTTATTCAGTAGGGAATTTTTCTCGTGTCACTTACGTCCCAAAAGATGCTCTTTTTATAAATATTTTCTGAGACTTCCCTTCCGCAGCAGTAATCAATTAGCGATCACATGTTTCTCGCTTGAAGAAGTCGAAAAAAGATTATAAATTATTTCCTAATAGTTTTGATAATTCACTGAACTTTTTCGGAAGGATCCATAATACTTAGCCATTGGACAACCCCTCGTTTGCTAATCTGCATACACTGACACCGCGTGCACCGGATAGATCGCCCAGGGTGGCTTCAGGTGTGATAGAGGTTACAGTTTTGCCACCTTCGCAAGAGACCTGCAAGAGCAGCAGCCATTCAGCCAGCTAGCCAGCCAGCAGAAGCAAGGAGAGCAAATATTTTATAGTGAAATTGCGTGTCTTCCATTTAAGAGCAGTGCATAATAAATAGCCCCTTTTTCCTTGACAGCTGCAGCGTGCGCCGCCCCGAGCGCAGCATATAGAACTTATAAAAAGCATCCATCGTCACGCTCGCAAAAGTAAAAAAAAAATGCTCAATGGCCCCAAAGAATCGGGGTGAAGCTGCGACCGCGGCGTGATACATATTTTATAACACTTTCCTTTCGAATGAACGAATGGATTATCCACTCCTGAAGGGAGCAGGCACAGGACAATCGAAAAAGAAAGTGTGGTAACTGGGGAGCATATATGGAGCAACGAGGTGTTGTTGCCGTCGTCGTCGATTGGTATCCTCTTCCCATTCATCCATTGGGCCCATTCGTCCTTTGGTGGCGTGCGAGGTAGCAAACAGCCCTAACTAATGATTTTACACCGAGAATTACAAGCCGGTTGAAAAGGTGGTGGGTCCACATCTGTGTTTGGGCAATCCAAGACCGACCAGGTAGGTTTGCTGCTACACAAGCTGCGAAGTGGCCGCAATCAAAAGACAGAAACGCATAAATTTGTACCTACCACTCGATTGCCGTACAATAACTCATTGAATTTCAGATATGTAGGGAGGGGAAAGGATTTTGTAACGTGGAAGTTTTAGCATGCCGTTAGTGCATGAGTTAAGGAATCGGTAAACTATTCCGCAATTAATGATATAGCCAAATATATTTGAATTACGAACGAATAGAACAAAAGTTTACTTTTGAAAGCCAAAATATCACAACTTCAGGAATGCGGTAAAACTGTGCTCTCCATGTAGGAAAAAAAAACAATTTCACAAAGCCCAAAAAGCAGTAATGCATTCAACAGCGAACGAGCGAGCATCTCTGCTCCGACTGACCTCACGACCCTGTATCGAATGACCATAAATAGATCTGTTACGTTCCCTTCACGAGCCGAATTTCCTTTGCTCGGCACCGCTTCACGCGCCGAAGAATGCACTCACCTCTGTCCGCATGCGAGCTCCGGTAATTGCGCTGGGATGCAAATAAGTAACAAATTTCGCTCTCCTTTCTGTTTCACCTTAATTGTGGGGTTCCCTTTTTTGGGGGGACACCCGGCGCAAGATGTATGGCAAGGGCAATTTACTTCCGCTTTTCTCGCCATTAAATCAATTTTCCTCCCTTGCCCGGTTCCCCGCGTTTTGCTTCTTGTCCCACACACACACACAGGGGGAATCGTGAATCTAGTGCCCGGAGCAGGTTCAGCGCAGTCCCGGTGGTCCGTGCTCGTCATTCTCTTGCCCCAGCAGCCAGCCAGCCAGCCAGCCAGCCACCAAGCATGAGTTGCCGGTTCGATGAAAGGTTGTAAATCAGAAACTAACAACGAAAATATTTTAATCGTTATGTTTCAGCATGCCCCTCTCTGGGTCCCTCTGACTTTGCCCGGCTGCGTCATCGTGTGCCATCGAAATCGCTATCAGGTGGGTGATGTATGCGCCATGCGGCCCCCCTGAGTTGGGTACTGAAAGTGCATTTGCGCGCACGCGGGCGCTCACTGGCAAACTTCGTGCTTTTCGTTTCATCATTTCGACATCATCGTCGTCGGCTGGTGGCTGTTTGAGGGGAATATAAATAGAAATAATATCAAATATCTGTGCTCCAGAAGAGTGGGGAACCACTTTTCGGAGCTTTGCATATGGAGCATGGATGGCAGAGGTGTACTCAGGGGGATGTATTCGGTCAAAGGATATTTACATCAAACCATTCCCAGCAGGCCTGAGTTCAATCCCAGTCGGGGCCGCCGGGATGTTCTGAGGCATAACATCTCTGATGGAAGTAAAGCCGTTGGTCCCCGGTTCATGAGTTGATGGGTCGATAGGTAGGGGCCAAGTGTGAGAGCTGCCTCACTGGCGTCAGTACCATTGGTGCTCAGCACGGAAAACAAGATCGACGGAAAACAAACCAAAGGAAAAAAAATCTACATCAAACCAAACATATTTTACAGTAATGATCCGATTTTGTCAGTTTTTCGTCTTTAAACAATTTTACATAACCGTAACTCCAAATCTTTCTCATTCATCTTCAAGATGGATGTTTAAGGTAAACTACTTTGGCACAATAAGACCACTAAAAATGCGCATTGGTTATATGGAATATAAGAAAAGATTTTCAAAAAGGGGGCCAACAAAATCGGGTCATTACTGTATTAACAATACCAGTCGTACAAAATTACGATCTTGATACCAATAAATGATTTGCATTAGCACGACATAAGAAGTGAAATATTTAGAAATACTATCAACAGTAGGGTCCATATACCACGTTGACAGTTTTGGGGTAGGGAGGAGGGCTGGAAAATGTCCACGGGCCATACAAATTTTGGAAAATTTATAAGGGTAATTTTCCACGCAGGAGTCAAAAACAGACCGTTAGATGTTCTAAAAAGTTCAGAGCTGTTTAGATCAATTTTGAAATCTTCAGAAATCTTCAGATCCAAGAACTTTAAGAAAATTTAAAACATTCAAAGATCGTTAAACAACTGCTGGAATGTTCCGAAAGCTGCAGGAAAGTCAAGAACTTAAGGGTAAATTCTGAGAAAATTAATGCAGATCCACGATTGAAAAAAATCTCGCACTAAGATGAAGATCAGTGAACATTACGAAAGTTCCATTAACATCAAGCAAATTTCAAAAGCATCACAAGTTGAGAGATCTTCAAGAAAATTCTAAGGAGTAGTAGTAGTAGAATGTCCGGAAAATTGTGGGCACATGTGGAAAATTCCAAAAACATCAGGACAATTTTGAGAACTTCAGGTCCGTTGGATTAACTTCATAAACGTTGTAAAAACTTTAAAGATGTTCAAAAAATCCAGAAAACTTAAAGTTCTTAGAAATCCATACGCGTCAGATCATATTGACTGTTAAGAAAACTGAATGTCCATTTAAGTCCATTATTGCTTTTTGGGCAGTTCTATAAATTTCAGGAAAATTTCGAGAACTTCAGTGAACATCAATGAGCTTCAGGGCAGTGAGCATTGCAGGAACTTTACTTAAGATATCAGAACTACAGTTGAGCTTAAAGATTTTAAAGAAACACTTCGGATAGTTCTGAAAACTTAGTGCAGGTCATGGTTTGGAAAATTGCAGGAACTTCTGGTAAGTTTCGAGTACTTTAGAGCAGTACCATTTAATTCAGAAAAATTCAGGGAAGATTGTTGAATCTAAAAAAAATGGTTTGAAACTGCACATAAGTTCCAAGAAACTTAAGAATTTGCAGAAAAGGTGGGAAAGTTAAGAAATCTTACAGGAAGTTTTGTATATTTCGAAGCAACTGTTCTAGGAATGTCAGGACTATCCAGAGAACCATCATCATCATCATCATCATCATCATCATCATCATCATCATCATCATCATCATCATCATCATCATCATCATCATCATCATCATCATCATCATCATCATCATCATCATCATCATCATCATCATCATCATCATCATCATCATCATCATCATCATCATCATCATCATCATCATCATCATCATCATCATCATCATCATCATCATCATCATCATCATCATCATCATCATCATCATCATCATCATCATCATCATCATCATCATCATCATCATCATCATCATCATCATCATCATCATCATCATCATCATCATCATCATCATCATCATCATCATCATCATCATCATCATCATCATCATCATCATCATCATCATCATCATCATCATCATCATCATCATCATCATCATCATCATCATCATCATCATCATCATCATCATCATCATCATCATCATCATCATCATCATCATCATCATCATCATCATCATCATCATCATCATCATCATCATCATCATCATCATCATCATCATCATCATCATCATCATCATCATCATCATCATCATCATCATCATCATCATCATCATCATCATCATCATCATCATCATCATCATCATCATCATCATCATCATCATCATCATCATCATCATCATCATCATCATCATCATCATCATCATCATCATCATCATCATCATCATCATCATCATCATCATCATCATCATCATCATCATCATCATCATCATCATCATCATCATCATCATCATCATCATCATCATCATCATCATCATCATCATCATCATCATCATCATCATCATCATCATCATCATCATCATCATCATCATCATCATCATCATCATCATCATCATCATCATCATCATCATCATCATCATCATCATCATCATCATCATCATCATCATCATCATCATCATCATCATCATCATCATCATCATCATCATCATCATCATCATCATCATCATCATCATCATCATCATCATCATCATCATCATCATCATCATCATCATCATCATCATCATCATCATCATCATCATCATCATCATCATCATCATCATCATCATCATCATCATCATCATCATCATCATCATCATCATCATCATCATCATCATCATCATCATCATCATCATCATCATCATCATCATCATCATCATCATCATCATCATCATCATCATCATCATCATCATCATCATCATCATCATCATCATCATCATCATCATCATCATCATCATCATCATCATCATCATCATCATCATCATCATCATCATCATCATCATCATCATCTGCCAGCTTCATCACCCCCAAAGCTCTTTGATAATGTACCCAGCAACCAAACGTTTGTGGTCAAATGCGTAACAGTATTGAAGAGTGTCCGGCCATTTGGACGAATGCTGGTTGGCCAAACGCCATTTGTTCAAAAGTCGTTTGGCCGAATATTTGAAAAAAGATTTCCAATTTTTGAACACCACTAGATTTCTAAATGACAGGAAGAGAGTAGGCTGTGCGTGTGTTCGAACCTGACGTTTGTTTTTTTTTCGTGGAGTTTTTTTTATCTATAATCGGTAGCTGATCGGGCCATAACCAGGCCCAGGAGACAATTTCTAGTTCCTCAGTGAGTTCACTAAGACAGAAGAAGCCCCGCGAGAGCTGCATCTTATTCTATTTAGTTCTACGTCCCTGTTATTTCCCGCTGAGAAGCTGTTCCGAAGACAAGTAGAACCTCCATGAGGCTTTCGATCATTCATCCCATAATTAGTTCCATCATTTATTGAGTCGCAGCGTTGAACCTGACTATTGACCACGAAAAGGCTTGTCAATGCACATCAAAAATCGACTACATACAACCGAAAATCGAAGATAAGACATTCCGCGCAACTACCATAAACCGGATTAGTTCATGTTGATCTTCGTCAAGGTTCGTCTAAAATTTGGACTTCTACATCAACACATGTCAAGCAGCCTTCATGTTCAATTGGCTAAACTTGGTGAGTTCGTTCCATTTTATCTTTTCAAACCAGTAACGTTGGAAGTTCACCTTTTTGTGGTGCGTTACTGGTATAAGATTTACCACCGGGAACTAGGGAATCAGGATTTTCCAGAAATCAAAGGATCACATTTTAGTCCTTGTTACTTTTAATGACATGATAATAGTGACAAGACTCGGGTAGTGACCATACTGCATTTCTTTATTGTATATTTCAAATCAAAAATATTGTTTATGTTCATAGATTTCACATAATCCTTTTCCCTTTGTCCTTCTCCTTTTCCTTTCCCTCTTCTCTTTTCAGAAAGCGAGTAATGGCGCTATAGCCATAAGTCATAAAAGCCTAGGACAAGAGTTAGTGCTCATGACCCAACCGTCAGAAGAAATGGAGCATCACTTAACCTTTCTAGATTTGATGCTTCCAACGACCAACCAATCATATAATTACCAAAATCGGAACGTACGGTACGAGATGTCCACGACCCGATGATTTCTGAATCATCTTGCCCCTTAAATGCTGCACAAAACGGCCTGGCCGTTTTGATATGTGTGACGCATCTTCGATGTGAAACATATATCAAATAGACAAGAAAAATGATGTAGGTTTATATATCATTTTCCAGGATGCTTTCAAGAACTGGCTGTGTTGGTGTTAGATTAGATTAGGCTGCTAGATTTCTTAATGACAGCCCTGCGCACTTTTTTTTACTTGTCACAATTCTGGTTTTTGACATCATAAATTTGGGTATTTTTGTTAAATTGTATATTGTATAAAACTGAAATTTTATATTGTCGATGGGTTCATTATTCTATTAAAGATAAGCCTTTCGTAATGTAATTGGTATTTTTGAGCCTCCCTTTTTACCATACCCAGTTTTTTGGAGTTTTGATGATCTTCGGCCAAATGGCATTCGGCCAAACGGCTTTCGGTCAAATGACCCATTTGGCCAAACGGCATTCAGCCAAATTACCGGAGCTGTATTGAAGTGGTACATACAAATTCTCACAATGACAGAATAGCACATGATGATGATGATGATGATGATGATGGTCTCACCTCTTACCCCTACAAAGGTTTGAGCTGGACGAGTTATCTTTAAGATAATTAAATATAAACATTTTAACCAGGTTTGCAAACAAAATCGAGCTGGTTACAATTACAGATATAAATGTCCTGTTAAATATGCTAAAGGCATCAACCAAAAACATCCAAAGGTGTAACTAGTTATCAAAAGTCCAAGTATAGTCCTCGACAATACTTCCATTTACACGTAACCTGGGATTTACACGTTTAAGCTTCCGCAGTGCCAGGACTATATCCAAGGAAACGACTTCCAGCCAACCCTTTACTAATTCAAGGCTTTTGCCACAATTTCCACGTATTAGTCATTTATACCTGTATTCCGCGCGTGAGGCTCAAACCATTGTAGACTACTCAAAGCTATTTTTACTATTACTTCTACAAAATCAAAAAACTAAAAATCCATCATCACCATCGAGGCAAACAATGTAGTTTTTTGTATATGCTACACAAATTACTAAAATGTCTTTATGACAGTCTCCATACAAAATAATCCGTTAGAGATAACTTTGTCAAGATACATGATTTATCCATTCTAACAATTTAACTGCTCAATAAACAGCTTTTACATGTGAAATGCAGCGTCTCTTAAATTCTGTAAGTGTAGTTGCACGCTTGATGTGTCTAGGCTACGAATTGAAAACATTTATGCCTTTGAAAAATAATGAATTTTGTGAAGCATTATTCAAAAGATGTGGTGTTCTTACTTCATCCGCGTTTCTAGTGTTATATCTTTGAAAATCACTTCCTCTTTCAATCCGATCACACAAATATCGAGGCAGCAAACCGTTAGCTACTTTAAAAATGAACACCATAGTCTAAAACACAATTCTTTGCTTCACTGACAGCCACTGCAAAGCGTCCAGCATAAAAGTTGAGGAAGTGAATCTATTACATCTTAAAATCAAACGCATTACTTTATTCTGCAAACGCTGTAATCTCGATATTTGTGTTTCATTGGCCAAAAATAAAATGGAAGGGCAAAAGTCTAGATGAGGGGAGATGATTGATTTGTATAACAATATTTCACTGCCAATAGTTAAATCGTTTTTCACAACCCACACTTAGTCTTTCTTAATCTAGCGCAGTTTAGCACCAAACGGAATGTTATTATTACTGATGCCTTCCAAATTTATTTACCTTGCCGTACGGACCGTAAGATTTGATAAAGAGACACCAATCGTTGAGATATTGTCAAAAGTCTAACACTGCTTCTTGACGCCAAACTCGGCCTACGGATTCTAAACTCGGCCTAACGCATTGAAACGCCATTGAAGCGCCAATGAATTCACTTCGACCTATCGGATGAAGGTAAAAATTCATTCGGTCGGAGCGCTTCTTTTTTTTTGAGAATAATGGGTGCAAACCTTTATATCACGCGTTCTTATTGGCTTCGTTCGGTAGCTTTTTAACTAAAGCATCGTACCAAACGCATAATTGACTTGTTAACTCGAAAATCATGGATTTATTTGAAGTTTTCTGCTCGATAGGCCCAAAATGGGCGATTAGGCCGAAGTAGTTCTCTACCCTACTTCTTGGCAATTTTCTTGATGACATTGTCAATGTGAGAATTGAACTTGAGTTTGTCATCAATAATCACGCCAAGATATTCAATTTCCTGAATGCGATCAATTGTCTCATCATCAATAACAACAGAGACATCATCATCTACACGATTCTGTGAAATTACCATGAATTTAGTTTTACTTATATTCAACTTCAATTGTTTATACTTCAACCATCTACTTAGAGAACGCGAATCTTCATTCAAGCGTGAAACGGCTTCTTCTAAATCTTTAGCTGCAATGAATAACACAGTATCGTCAGCAAAAAGATTAATATCACAAAACCGTGAAACTCGTCGCATGTCATTAATATACATAATAAATAAAAGGGGCCCTAATACACTTCCCTGAGGCACTCCAAGGTCATTGTCAATGGGACAACATACAAAATCATTAAAAACAGTCCTTTGTGTTCTGTCAGATAAATAGCTTTCAAACCATTTGTATGCAGAACCCGAAATTCCGAAGCGCTTGATTGTTCTCAAAAATAAGGGCCTAGAAATTGTCTCAAAAGCGCGTTTTAGATCCAAAAACATAGCAACAATCGCTTCTTTATGCTCCAATTTTTTTCCATTTAGATAACACTAACATGACCCTCTCAAGCAACCAGAAACACTTCGTATTAAGGTAGGGTTTTCTCCAGGACCGTGCGTTTTGTGCATGAAAATGCGTAAATATTTCATCAGAAAACGAGGCGTTTCCGTAATGGGAAAAAGTGATTTTCCTAACACAGTCGCCGAATATTGATACCAAGCACGTAATCCTACGTAAAATGTATAGTCGTGTCTTGGATACAACTTCTTACTTTTTTTTAAGCAAGACATGAGGATCCTGAAGTCAATTCGTTAGCAATATGTTTAACGGAAATTATTGCAATTGTACCATTGGCACACTCCAAAGAACAAAACGGTGGACAAAAAATGTTGTGATCCATCGTTAAACTGAAAAGCAAATATCTATATAGAGCTGAAATTAGGGTGTAACAGCTTTTGTAAACAATGGCTTCTCTCGATGATTTCTCGAAAGGCATGACTCTCCCTGGCAAATAAACATTACCATCGAATATGGGAATACTTCCCCTACCCGATGGATATATTGATTTGTGAAGGCATGCATTAAGGTGCTAGGAATCAACGATGAAAGTCATTGTTTACAAAAGCTGCTACGCCCTAATTCCAGCTCTATCTAGATATATGAAAAATATAGTATTTTCAAGTTTCATGGACAGCTGATAGCAAACAAGATTATCCGTATCCTAGTTAAGGGGAAGCTAATTTTTGTTCATTCGGGAATTAAAATTATGGGCGCTCCTTAAATATGAAAAATCAGTGAGTATTCAGATCTAAATTTACCATGATAACAATGTTTGGGTGCCAATGCAGTCAAAAACGTTCGATCGATTGGCCATGTAAGCAAATTTCAAGTTTCTGAAACATTAAAAAAATAATTTTGGATTTTGAGAATTGAAAATCTGTCAGAGTATTGATATAATTGTCAAAAACTACATTGAATCTTTTCCCTGTAATAAGGAAGATGGGCCAGATTTCACCATGGATGAATAAACTCAGGTTTATTTTCATGCAAGTTTGAACAGTTTTCAACATTTGACTCTTTGTCCAAATTTTTGTGACTCTTGTCGTTTTAACAAGATTTTTTTATAAACATTTAAATCAGCTATTTTCATATGCCAGCTCACCACGGTACGTTGAAGTCTAATGGAAATGCTTGCCTTTTTCCAGTGCACACACAAAAAAAAAACTGCTTTAAGAGAAATTTGTTTATCATTAACAAGCCTATCTTGCAATGTATGGACGACTTGCAGGTGTAATTTACTCCACCAGATTGAGTTAATTTTTACAATTTAAAAAATAAGTTGCATCCCGAATCCACAAATTCCTTCCATTTTCCTCACACTAACCACCCACACCGCAATCCGGCCCTGCTAATCCGCCTGTCTAGTTCTAAATCGATAAATTTCCATCCCGGCCATACGTGAATGTCTGCCATGATTCTAATAAATTTCAAGCTTGTTTGCTGCAGAGATTTTTTTTTTCGAGCTTCAGGCACGATTTTCGAGTTACTTCACCGACAGACAAAATCGATTGCCGAGCGAACGTACGAGCCAGCGAGCATATGGGGGAGATCAAACTGGACCGGAGCGGGTATGTGTGTGACAGGGACTCCACCGACGACGACAACGACGACGACGATCGACCGGCGCAAGGCAGTAATAAAACATGTAACACTTCAGCCCTCCACCCAGCCTGCGATGTGAACCTTCAGGATTTCTTTTTCGGACCCCGGCTGGCCATAGACAAGGAGTCTCTATCTCTGGTTGCAGTCTCCTCCGGACCGGTGCCGTATCGTGTTTGCCCCGGATCGAGACCTTCGCTCTCGACTGTTTGCTTAATATGAATTTATTTGATGTCGGCTTCAAGACAAATAGCTCTTTACTTTGTACCCTGACGTCGTCGTCGTCGTCGTCATGTACCGAAAACATGAGGGGGAGTAGTCAAGTGGGGGGAGAATCGATAATTCACGTTTTCCAATGCAAGGACTGGAAAATCGTTGTGCATCTGAATTTGAACTATTTTCTCATTTGTTAAAATACAGGACGCAGACAGTCAGTGCCTCCGGCTCAACTTGGACAGGTCATCTTCATCAACCTCATTTTTCTGCACAAGTTGACATGTTTGCTGTCTCGTCGTGCTTGACGGGATGACCCACACTCGTGAAGTGTAGGTAGGTACTCACACTTTTGACACGTCTGGTGGACGTCAGTCAGCCCTTTTCTGCTGAGGACAAACTATCCTCTCCCGGTAATTGGTTTTGTTTGTTTGGACATTTAAATAAAAATATCAACACAAAAAATCCACCGATGCAGCAGCCAGACCGACACGCCAAGGCAACACTTTAGGCTCGCTGACTGCGCTGGTGAGGTCGTGTAAAAATGCACTGTGGTGAATGGGAGCATCTCGAAAGGCAGAGCAGAGATACGGAGAGGTGTGTGCAATAATTACCGCTTGGGAGATGTCCGTGAGCATGTAGAGATGATGTTTTTCGGACTTGGATGTTCGACGTGCGAGATAGGTCACGCATGCAAGCGCATGTAACACTGCAAACGAACGGGAAAGAATGTCGAAAAGAAAGGGTGTCCGACCGAGTTGAACGGGGAACGATCGTTTTTGGAGCACAGAAGACGAAAAATGCGAATGGAGTGGTCAGTTTTTGGACGTGACCATCTTCTCGATGGGTTGGTTTTGTTCATTGTAGGAAATAAGGCCCACTTTTCCACGAGGACTGCGCAACTGCTGGCAATTGAATTTGGAACATTGGATCAAATCAGGTTGAAGAACTCGTTGCAGTACAAGATGCGGTAGCTTAAAAGTCATAATTGGCTTCGGCAATATTGTTCTCAGGAATATTTCCTTTAAAATGCTTAACAATTTAGCTTGGAATTCACTCACAAGATGGTACTGTATCGAAAACATAACTATCAATAAAACTTTCGTGATCTTGCGGTTGTGGTATTCGGAAATGTTGTTAAAGTTACAAAGGCCAACATTATAGTACATTGTCTAGTTCAGAATTATCTCCCTAGATAGCTCTAATGTTCATGTGAACTAAGTGTACATACAATTTCTCTAGATCCTGGCTTCATACAAGGTTGTTGCTTTCTGCAATGTTCTTCAGGAGGTTAAGTCCTTTTGAATTGAAGACAGTTTAATCTGAAATTCTCTCACTAGGCGGCACTAGTGTTCTTCCTCCCAGACAACCAGAAGTTGTTTAACAATGTACAGACAGTATCATAAATTGCTACAGTATAAGTCAATATCGCAAATTAGAATGTCATACATTGCATTATGTTTAAGTTGAATCGTATAGAATGCAAATTTCCGCCTTATTTGCTATGAATCATTTTTCCATCGTACTATATCACAAATTAAATTGGATTACATCATAAGGCGATTCAAATTGAATTTGTCACCTGTAATGAAATCGTATATGATAGTTGAAGATGCTAATTTCAAATAATAGACTAAAGTGGTAATTTTTATACGATAGATGAGGAGATGAAAGTATAGAATTGATAGTAGAGGTACAAATCGGTTTTATCATCTACCTACATGTACCTTCCTAAAGTTATCCTAGCTCCACAGAACAGAAGGGGAAGTGCAAACAAATCGGTGAATCAAAAAGTGCTCGTTTTTCTGCTCAACGAGCGATGTGATGTGGTAGCGTTCCACATGGGCTTTCTATGTGCACTCACACTATCATAGCATGCTGCCTATCTTAACTGCAGGCCGAAGATGCCTTCTATCGCTAGGTGCGCTAGTGTTCGCAAATGACCAGTGGAGCCACTTTCTGATTCGAAGTTCCACTCCTGTGCTAGCTCGCTTTCTACTCTCTATATACAATTTTCACACTGCCGTACTCTAAACGGAACTATCAATTTTATACTTTCATCTCCCTCATCTATCGTAAAAAAATTACCACTAAAAAATAACAGACTAAATTTAAAATTAGCATCTTTAACTATGTAAATCGTTGACTTCACGCAGAATTACTTCTGTAAACATATAGTCAAAGTCGGTATATGATGTTAAATCGACTCGTTAAAAAAAAATTAAATTTCCACGTATATGACCTCCATTTATGTACATACGAGCATTTTTTTTTTGCATTCTATACGATTTGTTTGTTTGTATATACACTCTACCACCGAAAAACGCGAACTCGGTCTACACGAATTCCATTTACGTTGGTCTCGAATGATTCCGTTTACGCGAGGAAACAACATGGAATATCTCGCGATCCTGGACATATAGAAGGTTACTGTCTTGGGCAAAATTGTTCAGTGGATCAAGACCTAATGGTTGGTGGACAGAAGTTTGGAATTTTCTCACTACGCGGCGCTAGTTTGCATGTATTAGTAACAGTGTTGGGAATATATCAAAAATTCAAATCGCACCAACGCCCAAGACCACGCTTGATTTTCGTAGACAAAAATCAACAAGCAAACAACTGCGGTTGATTTTGCAAGCTATGATATCGCAGCTCGGAATATCAAGCTAACAAAACTCACCAACTGCAAATCTCACCAAACTATGGTGAGATTAAGTTTAATGATTTTTGCTTTACAACCGAATGCAATCGAAACTTCCATAGCGGCTTGCATCAGTCCCTTCGCGTCTGCCATCGGTGAAGATTAAAAAGAGATAGCAAACAATGCTTTCTCTTTCTAAGAAAACGATGTGCAATGGAATCATTTTTGTGTCGAGTCAACTCTCAGTTTGATTTTTACACATTGTGAATAATCTCGCAATATCAAAGATCTTGTAAAATCAATATCAAGCATGATATTTTGTTCCAATATCACGCGTGATATTACGATCCCATGAGAGCGGAAAAATATCAATTGATTTCTGATTTTGCCAACACTGATTAGTAATTTCCTTTTTTATGTCATATCTTGAAATCCTTTCCATCTAGAAAGTTGCTGTCATGGGTGAAGTTGTTCAGTGGATCAAGACTTATTATTAGTGGACAGAAGTTTAGAATTTTCTCGCTACGAGGCGCTAGTGTGCTTGAATTTGTGATTTCCTAGTTCGTTTATATCTTGAAATCCTTGCCACCTATAAAGTTGCTGTCTTGAGCGAAGTTGTTCAATGGATCAAGATTTAATGCTTGGTGTACATAAGTTTGGAATTTTTTCACTAGTGTGCTTGAATTTGTGATTTTTTTAATTTGTGTGATATCTTGAAATCCTTGCCATCTAGAAAATTGCTGTCTTCGGCGAACTTGAAATCCTTGCCATCTAGTTGCTGCCTTTGGTGAAGTTGGTCATTGGAACAAGAACTAATGATTGGAATATAGAAGTCCGGAATTTTCTCACTACGCGGTGCTGCTGTGCTTGAATTTATGATTCCCTAGTTTATGTTATATCTTGAAATCCTTGCCATCTAGAAAGTTGCTATCTTGAGCGAAGTTGTTCAGTGGATCAAGATTCAATGATTGGTGTACATAAGTTTGGAATTTTTTCACTACGCGGTGCTAGTGTGCTTGAATTTGTGATTTCCTAGTTCGTGTTATATCTTGAAATCCTAGATTTCAAGATAATCTAGAAAATTGCTGTCTTCGGCGAACTTGAAATCCTTGCCATCTAGTTGCTGCCTTTGGTTAAGTTGGCCATTGGATCAAGAAATAATGATTGGAGATTAGAAGTCCGGAATTTTCTCACTACGCGGTGCTGCTGTGCTTGAATTTATGATTCCCTAGTTTATGTTATATCTTGAAATCCTTGCCATCTAGAAAGTTGCTGTCTTGGGGGAAGTTGTTCAGTGGATCAAGACTTATTGGTTGGTGGACAGAAGTTCAGAATTTTCTCACTACGCGGCGCTAGTGTGGCTTGAATTTGGAACTTCTCTGGAATGCTTAAATGTGAGCACAAGAATTGAGTTCATGCAAAGTTAAGTGCAAGAAAACCGTGTACATATACGCATACCTATGCAATGTATAGTATACATATAACCTACCCAAATGAGCAAATCTCGATGAAATCTTTTCTGCTTCACCAAGGTTGAAAAATGCGCGTGCACACGGTCACCTGCAGCTACTCAAAAGTGAATCGAACGGAATCATTTCAGATAGGTTAATCAACGGTGATAAAGCTACGGCGATCTTGTTTCAAGTGAGTCAAACACATTCAGTATTTTTTTCAATGCTGGAATTTCCACCAAGTCTGGAAAGAGTTGTTATTAAGTGGCTTTTAATCAGTTTAACATTTCTAATGTCATGACAACTAACTGAACATCAGACGGAACTGACGGTGACAAAACTGGAGAAACCGTGCAACTTAACTTTTGCCGCTTTTGGTTTTGCGGTGCACCACAACTTTACCATCGTACATCGAGATTATTTTGGATGTAGATAGCTGATGCATGTTTGTTTACAAACAAATCATGATGAGCTGTCAATTACAAAAAAAAAGCCTTAACGATATTTGAAATAAATGCTCGGTTATAACAATGCCCTTTATAGGAGGACCGGCCCAAGACAGACAGCGTGCTGGTGTTGGAAGCAAAAATATTGTAAACATCACTTAAACAATGCAAGTTATTACGGCACGTTAGCATAACATTCCATACATTCAACAGTTTTTGAGAGGTTTCAGACCCCTCCTCGTACTCCGTGGATAATCATCCATATACATTAAAACTTTTTTTTTTTGTATTAACCGTGAACATTTGCTAACTTCCTATTCCTCTTAAGTTGTCCACTTGGTATATGGACAGCCCCTACCCAAGTAACAATTCAAGCTGATCAGTAAGAACAGAAACTGATTATTGGTTGATTTAAGGTGTACAAAGCTGATTAACATTAGGCTGAATACAAAGTTGATTAGTAGTGCATGAAACGAATTGTATCCACATAATCCAACCTCAATAAGTTAGCTGATCTAAAGATTGAACAAGCCTTCTTTAAGCTTAACACAACACCACAAATCAGCAATACGTTACACAAATTTTGATAGCTTGATTTGTTAAATGTCGTCAGTATCTGTGTCACTCGTTGCATTTTCGGCATTTTAGTTCTTCTAAATTCACTGCCTGCCTTTCTAATTACAAGCAGTGGCAGCAGTAGAGACTAAGAAGAGGAGATTTTAAGGAATAGCTCCAGGCAGATGTGGGCTGCGACGACGTCGGAAGAATTAACATTTGTATTTCTGTGTTTTTACTGCTATATTGCACTGAAGTTTCAGACCACATCCAATATTAATACTCAATTATGGCACTAAAATAGCTTCCAAATGACCATCGAAATAAATCACGCGCTTGTGTCCACATTGTATTAGCCGCACTTGAAAATAAGAGGAATTTTTTACTGTCACCAGTTGTTGTTTACAATTCTGCATTGCTGTATAATACTCTTCCGGTTGCTATTATTCAACTTAAATTTGACGTTCTTCAAGTCAATGATCATACCTTTTGCCACACACATGCTTAAGTGGTCCAGTAGGTGTGATTGATGCCTGTGAATCAGCGACTGCTGGTTCGAATCCCAAAATGCAAAGGTAATTTTTAGACTTATACTAACAATATAAATATGTAAATCCTATTAGTCAGCAACAAAATAAAAGCATTTCCACATAAATGCATAAGATATAAAGCGGTCTTCCCTCATTATTTTTGAAATAAAATTAGAAGGCTGAGCAAGGGTTGGAAAAGACTGTTATTTACTGCCTTAAAAAACTTATAATGTATATTACTGTTAAGCTTTTGGCTGATTAAAATCACCAGATTTAGATGTTTAAAAGCTGAACAAAGGTTAGCGTGGCCTATGTACAACAATTATTCAATCTAAGGCTGAATTAAAATCGATTGACCAACACTTGTTAAGCATCAAATTGTTACCTGGGTACTGCGAACAGTGAACTTGACGGTTGAAAATCAAAACCCCCCCCCCCCCCCACCCGTCACATTTTGTCTATACTTAATACATTATTTAAAACAGATTATGGGATTGACGCACAGAGCCGAACTTCTGTCCACCAACCATTAGGTCTTGATCCAATGACAACTTCGCCAGAGGCAGCAACTTTCTAGATTGCAAGGATTTCAAGTTATAGGAAATCACTAATTCAAATTTTCTAGGGCCACGTAGTGGGTGAATTCCGAACTTCTGTACACCAAGCTTTAGGTCTTGATCCACTGCACAACTTTACCCAAGACAGTAACCTTCTATATGCCCTGGATCGCGAGATATTCCATGTTGGTTCCTATTAGGTCAAATCCCATATGCTACGTGTACTCCATTTACGCAAATTCGTTATACGCGGTACGTATTTCTCGCGCTTTTCGAGGGAAGAGTGTATGTATGTTCAATCACATAAACAAATTTAAAATTACGTGTATTATGGTGGTCTAGGCTGGCACATTTCATGCACTAGCAGGATTTGCATTTTGAGTGTATTCAAAGTAGAGGTTTTCTGAAATATTTTCAGGGGTTTAAGAACATTCGTATGGTGGACAGAAATTCTCTTACTAGCTGGCTCTAGAGTTCTGGTTAACTTTGTATACTTGCACGGTCGATATATTAAGATCCTGGCTAAATTAAAGGTTGCTGTTTTACGTAGAGCATTTTTGAGAGGTTTTAGTACACTACCTCCTCCCCCCCTTGTCGATCATACAATTTTGTAGAATTTTATATGGACCGCAGAAACTCCCCAGTGATGTAGTGTCTACTTGATTTATGAACAGCCCCCAAGGCACTCTCAAAAAGTTAAAATATTGCTGCGTCCCTAGTGAAAAAACCAAACGCTTAAATCAAAATGTTACCCTTAATTGTAAAAAAATGTGCACGTAAAAAAATCCGTGATACAAAACGGCAATTTAGCAGTAAGATATAATGTACCCTATTGCTATTCAGTTAAAGAGGTTTAGCGTTTTCGGAGAAGTTGTTTATATTGAAATGATCCTCCTTTTTTTAAAACGATGATTAGGGTGGTCCTCATATTAACCTAAATCAGAAACCATTTCTTATATGGTAAATGGCTCTAATGTTGCCGTATGGATCTAAGATTGAACCCATATGCTATTTACCAATTTAATCTAGATGAACGGGTCATTAGGACAGTACTAATGGATATTTTTGGTCGCTATTGAAAATTTAGTCGATTTCTGAATTTATGTATGGGCCCAAATTAGGGGCATTTAGGCCGACGTTACATCCATTCCTCCTATATGTTAAAATGAGAATCACCAAAATCTTTGTTTTTACAAAATGGAGGCCCTTTTCAATATAAACATCTTGTTCAAAGACACTAACCCTCTTAAATTAGTAGCAACAAAGTTAATATTATTTGCTACTAAATTGGCGTTTCGAACAACAGTGCAATTTTGTAGAATCTACTTGGCTTATGCGCAGCACTCACGGCACTATCGAAAAGTAAAATTTAAAAAAGTATTTGAAACAAAAACTAAACCACGAATTATAGAAAAATATGTATCGAAGAATATAGCAGGAAACTTCAGTAATGTCCAGGAAAATCAGGAAAGTTCGAAGTTTTATAAGCCGTTTCGAAAACTTCAGGAAAGCTTCGAAATCTTCAGGGACGTTCCGAGAACTTTAGGGATTATCCGAAATATTCAGAGAAGTTTCAAAAACTACTGAGCAGATCAAACAAATCCGAAGAATACAGGTCCAACACGTTGGATAAGTTTGAAGATACTTAAGGGTATGCTCCGGACACTTCAGGTCAGTTCGATGAAGTTCAAAATAAAATGTCATGGGCTTACATGAAGGTCAGAGAACTTTATGATAGTTCCATTAACTTTAAGAACATTTCAGAAACTTTACCAGAACACCGAGGAAACTTCTGGTAAGTTTATAAAATCTTTAAGAAAGATCGGAGAGCATCGTGATAGTTCTGAATACTTTAGGGATGTTCTGGAACTTAACAAATGATTGTTAGGTAAATTGCTGGAACTTTAATGAAGTTCTGAGAGCTTCAGGAAAATTTTGAAAACTTTATGTTAGTTCCATTAATGTCCGAAACATTGCGGAAACATTTAAGAAGTTCTGCGAATTTCATGAAAACACCAAGAATTTCATGGAAGATTCAAAAGCTTCCCGGTGATTCCGAGAACTTTGAGATTGTTGAGTACTACACCCAAGTAACGTCCCAAGCAACATTTTAAGTACTATCGAGGTTTTAAAGCATTATTTTTTTATTGATATATTTGATAAACTCAATCGAATTAAATGTACAGTACCGAGGATTCTTGATCACTATACAAAACATCGTCAAACTAGAGTCAAAACGTACAACACAATAAACACTCCAATATCCAATAAGCCTCCTCCATCAGAATAGGATCTTCTTCCAGTGGTTTCATTGTTTGGCAGTATCTCCAACGGGGGATAGAGCGCTTCCATTGTAGCAATGGACGCAAAACGTGATCATCACTCACACACTCATCACGAAATGGTTGCTTTCCAAAGTCGACGACACATTGACCGAAAGAAATGCTGATGAAAAACAATGAGGAGGACCACACAATGGTTGCTGCCGAGTAAACAGACGATAGCGTGACACGCATCGAGAGTGGTCTGATTCTGTTGACAGCCGAGTAAACACTCATTTAAAAGCATTACACTGAAGACTAAATCACGGTCCACAGAACCCTCGTAGAACGAAAATTGCTACCTGGTTATGGTTTTGTGATAGTTTTTTGAAGTTCAGGGGCGTTTGATCAGCTTCTAAAACATTTAAGAAACTTTCCAGATGATTCAAGAACTAAGTTCAGAAAACTTCAAAAAGTCGGGAGTCCCTTAAATGCTAGGTTAATTGCTGGAATTTTATTGAAGCTCAAAAAACTTCAGGAAAATTTTGAAAACTTTGTTAGTTCCATTAATGTCAGAAAACTGCGGAAACCTTTAATAAGTTCTAAAAATTTCATGGAAACTCCAATAATTCCATGGAAGATCTGAAAACTTCCAGGTGATTCCGAGAACTTCAAGAACGTTGAGAACTACACCCAAGTTACATTCCAAGCTACATTACAAGTTTTACAGAGGTTTTAAAGTGTTACACTAGACTAAATCACGGTTCATAGAGCCATCGTAAAACGAAACTTACTCCCTGGTTATGGTATTGTGAAGTTCAGGGGCGTTTGATCAGCTTCTAAAACATTGTAGCAGCTTTCCAGATGATTCAAAAACTAAGTCCAGACAACTTTAAAGAAGTTGGAAGCCCCGAGAATGTTAGGTGAATTGCTGGACTTTTGATAACTTCATTAAAATTTTGAAAGCTTTATGATAGTTCCATAAACGGCAGAAAAATTGCGAAAACCTTTAAGAAGTTCTGAGAATTTCATGGAAATTTCAAGAATTTCATGGAAGGTCTGATGACTTCCTGGTAATTCCAAGAACTTCAAGAACGTCGAGAACTGCACCAAGTAACATCACAAGCTATATTTCAAGTTTTACAGAGGTTTTAAAGCATTCTAAATCACGGACTACAAAAAAACCTCATAAATCCAAAATTATTACTTGGGCGGGGAAGTGTTAAGATTGCGAAAAATTGCAGGAACTTCATAGATGTTGCCAAAACTTCAACTGAGTTTATTTATAGGTTTTAAGGACAATTGCGGGAACTTCAGGGAAGACCTAAGAGCTTCAGTTAAATTTCGAGAACTTTTAGGCAGTTCCATTCAATTCATACCGGGATCTTTCAAAAAGTTTAAAAAAATTGAGATCTTCCAGAAAACATCTGGGAAGTTTAGTTAGGTAAAGAAAAAAATCGAAAACTTCTTATCAGCTCCAATAAATTCACAGAAGTGCAGAAAACGTCAGGAAGTTTAGACATCTTCAGGGTAGTTATTTTGATTTCAGGACAAGAAACTTGAAAGAAGCGCCGAGTTATGAAAGGAAATATCACTGATTTCATGGAAGTTACATGAACTTACTGTGGGATTAGGACTTCAATAATGTTTCGGGCACTTCCTGGAAGCTCTGAGAAGTTCAAAGTGGTTACTTCAAAATAAAAGAAAATTAGAAACTTTTAAGATGTTCTAAAAACTTTCGAATAGTGCAGAGATCTCAAGAAAACGGTGGATACTTATAAGAAATTCTAAGAACCTCAGGTACACACTCAACCTGAGAAGTTTAGAAATCTTAAAATTTATGTTTAATACTCCAGAGGTTTCAGGGATGATCATAGATGTTCATTATTATTATTATTATTCCTATTAATTTACTACTAATATAATTACTGTTAATTTCAGACCATTGCTAAAATCTTCAGGAGAGTTTTGAGAGCTTCAGAGCAGCTTTTAGAAGTTGCAAGATGATCAGAGAACTTCGGATTAGATCAATTAAATTCATGGAAGAAATTTTAGGAGTTTTACAAAAAGTTAAAGAAAATCAGGGAATTTCTAAAAACTTAGGCAAATTTCCATGATCTTCAGGGAAATCTAGATAATTTCTAATATGTTTTGAGATTTATAGACCTTTTCAATTTTTTCAGGAATGTTCTGATTGCTTTGAACTTTAAGTTACGAAGAATTATGGAAAATTCTGAGAAGTTCAGGAATGTTCCAAACATTTCAGGAATTCTCAGAGGTTTTCAGGAATGCTCCATGAATACCAGAAATTTTTTTAGAATGTGGGAAGCATTAAAGGGAGGAACGTAAACTTCAGGCAAGTCCAGAGAAGTTAAGAAAACTTCAGGGGTCTAGGGAAGTTACATGCCTTTCAAGAAAGTTTCGAAAGCTTCAGGAAAGTGAAGGAACTTCAGGATAGATCAAAGAACTTCAAAGCATTTCAATCAGCTTCAGAAAACTGTGGGAGCTGCAAAATTTTGGGAAGTCTAGAGAACTCAGGGTAGTTCCAATAAGTAATGCACTTGAAAATTCAGAGATGTCTAGACTTTCAGGAAATCTTAAAGATCTTGTGTAATTAGTTTTATAAATAAAAAAAAATAGTACAGTCTTATCATCGCTAACGCAAGGGGTTGGGATCTTGATCAAGGCTAGTTTTAGTATTAGATCGTAAAGCTTTTTCCAGCACGAATAAAAGATGATACAAATTTATATTCCCTGAAAAAGGTCAAGTCGCAAGACTGAAACGTTGGACGTTAAGCACCGTAATTTTTTTAATTTTTTTAAATTCTTTATTTAAGAGATTTTTAGCCTTAGGCTAGTTCATCTCTAATTAAGCACCGTAGAATTACAATCAACAGTTAATCTAAAAATCCACTACCCTGTGTTTTTAAGTCTTATGGCAATTGCAAACAGCTTTAACCGTACCCTTGTTGTTTCAACTCATATCGGTGTGATTTATATTTTTTTCTGAAGTATTTCAGTACTTTCCGAAGGGATTCCTAATATTCAATAGTAATTCAGCACTTTCTGAAGTAATTTAGCACTTTGCTGATGTGATGTAATGTTTCCCGAACTGAACCCGAACTATGATTAAGTGATTTAGGTCCCAGATAAAGGATTAATCTTTCTCAATAGTATCACCGACAAGCGTTTGAATGATTCTGAAAGCCTTACCTCTTTGCCACTCAAACAGGGGCAACTTTTTATGTTATGACCATCATGATCCAGCAACAATCCACTGCCCAACACAACAGCATTTTATTTTGGTCAAACCATGTCACGTCTTCTCGCGAGGCAAAGCCATCCTCATGTCGCTTGGAGCTACGATTCGGTAGGCGCATTTCAGGGCACGGATGTGTAACGTGTAACGAATGGGTATATAATTTTGGCACCCAGCAAGCAGAATCACTCTACTTCTTCGTTCACATCTTCCCTCGAGGTCAGCTCTCTTTCGTCCAATTTTGATAAGAGAGTGAAAGGACTTTTTCTTCGATGGAGCCCCAACTGCATCGGCAGCAAAAAGTGGTTCATGTCCGGAGTTAATTACAACACGGATCGTTACAACAGCGTACCGCTCCGATCCGGGTGACCAAAACGTAAATGTTCGAAATTGTTTCTGTTTTCCTTTTGCCTCAGTTTTGAGATGTTTCCCTGATGCTCGGGTTGTTTATAGTTCCCACTCGTTCGTGCACCCCTTTCCTCCCACTTGACCGATCGGTGCTAGGCCCGGAGTGTTGTCGTGTTTGCATTCGGGCGTCTTGGAGCGATAAAACTGACGGCTTCAGTCCAGCCTCCCGAACACCGCACAGAGCCCCGGCTGAAGGTGTGCGTTTGTGGCTTTGGAGTTATTATTTTGGGGTGATAATTCGGAAAATAAAAAGAACTATTAATTTCCGAATGCGCGGTATAATTGGCCGAAAGGAAAATGAGGAAAATTTAAGAGTGTTATTGGAAATGTCATTAAAGATGATTAGCGCGGTGCTTCGGGTGCTGGAGGGGATGCTCCACTTCTCTGGCACATTAATTAAGTGTAACTGCGGTGAGCTGATTGCATTGTGTTGATTTTTCGAAGGGGCCATAACGTTTTCAGTTATTGGAAGGAGCTTTCCTCGGTATGGCCAATGGCTGATTATTTAAATCAAGGTAAACAAAACCGCATTTATGTTTCAACAGCTGTTTCACTACTTTTCAACGTTGATTTAAATTTAATTTAAATACACTACCAGGACAGTTTTGAAATACCTTCTTCTGACGTTTCGGTCCTTTTCGGTCCTTCCGTAACCGATACATCGGCGATGATGAAATAGTACTCAACGCAATTTATTTGAGACTAAATGCGGAAGAAACCAACTTCACGATATCTTGCACAGCAAAAAAATAATTTTGATATCACATCAAAGTGGATGCACTACAATCATGTCGAAAATTTCATGTAATTTTTATGACCACATAAATAAAAAAATGCAGTAAAAGCAGCGTAATGTCAGTTCATGCTTTGTATTAATGATAATTTTGTCCTTTTTAGCAAGTAATATTACACCATATTTTCGACATGATTGTAGTGTATCCACTTTGACGTGATATCAAAATTATTTTTTTGCTGTGTGGATAAAAGTGAAAATCTAAACAGATTACCGTACAGTCTTTTATATTCTTGTTCTAAAACAGCGGTGGGCACAAAAATCTCTAAGCCCTAAATAACACTTTCGGATATATTTTTTTTTTTTTATTAATAATCCCAGATTATAAAGGATTTTTGTACAGGAGTACCTTTGGTACGAGACTGGCTCAGTAGCTAAGTGGTTACCGATTCTGTTTACTGAGCAGAAGGTTCGGGAGTTAAATCCCAGACCCGTCTACATTTTTTTCACTATGCCTTATAAATCTACCAGCAAAGCATACCGAACTATGGTATTGCTCACTACTAAATCCCCGAATTCCTGTGATACTTATAAGAAGTCATAGAGTAGACGCCGACCGTAATATAATTCAATCGCTTGCGGTTGCAACGAGTAGGGTAGCGCTCTTCATTTTCGTGCCAACAAATATCATTAGATATAATAATTTCCCGAAATATGATTTAGCAAATAATGGTTTTAGTAAACACCTTTGTTCTAAAACAAATCATGGAAAAGCTTTGAAAATTCTCTGGATTTTTCAGATAATCCGATCAATTCACCCGGTAAGCCTAATTAATTCCAAGCATCTCTAGACATGGAAGACAGTCTTTGTAGTTCGTTTAAATTTCGTGCAAATCTCAGACAATCAGTACTTTTTTCCAAACGGTTCCAGAAATAATCATCTTCCATTTCAAATTCAAGCATTAACCAATTAAAGTTTCGCAAACAGTCAGCCTTCCAATTGAAAACCTCGCTGGCATACGAATAAAATGGTCTGAAATATAATCATCTCCCTTTTTATGACCCCAACAGGTTGACGTCGGAGTTACCTAAAAACAATTTACCCGTCCCATAATTATACCAGTTCAAATCCACCGCTCCGGGCGAAGCAACTCTTTCAATTAGGACAAAAGAATTGTGCAAATTTCAAAATTCTTCCGAAAAAAAATCCCCCACGAACTGTGCTCCACTCGGCACCTGATCTCCGATCTCCCGCCCCGAAGCTTTGTCAAATCGTTTTCACACGATCAGCATAAATTCGATCAGTTTATGGTGTGATGTACACATGAAACTTTCGGAAAGCGCGGCGCAGAGTATGGAATTTCAGCTCGTTGTCAGCTTCTGGAAAAAAAGGGAGCACCCAGCTGCGGGTCCGGGAGGAAATTTGCTCTCACCAGTCACTGCGCTGTGCCCTCGGAGAACAATAAAATCCACAAACATATTGTGGTGCCCACTTGATGCAGCGTCGCAGGTCGGAGGGAGATGAGGCCACTGAAATTGATCCGATTTTCGTTCCTCGCATAACGATCGCACGGAGCGAAACCCAGCTGCCTTTATTGTTCGACAGTAGAAGGACCGCGGCCAAAGTTCGGGAAGTTAATTATTTTATTGCTTTTCATAAACATGACACTTTACGTGCCCGATCGTAAGAAACACTTTATCTTCAGGGGTGTGCAACATGGTGAGAGCTTACGGCTCACTGCAGGAGGGGTGCCTGGGATTGACCTCGCTTCGACGCCTCGTTGCCGAAAATGGATATTTTTTTTTCCGTTTACGGACTGGTAACAGGTGATGACCACTGGGGGACCCCGGCTGGGGTTCGTCTGGTGTGATAAAGTGTGACAAAAGAAGTACATTCACAGTACAGGTCAAGTGGATAATTCAACGATGAACTTCTTATATGTTTATTTACAAAAAGTTTCTGGAACGATTAAAGCCGAAGAGTTTCGTCCCATCAACATGTTGCACACAGTTGAAGAAAATTTTATAAATTGTTATTAAAGGTCAGCTACTAGAGAATTTAAATTGCAACTCTTTACTGATACGAAACAATCTTTTATACAAACATGTCGAGTCTTTGTTTAAACCGAATTCTTTTTTACAAAGTAAATCTCGAATAAAGAGTTTTTTCGCTCTTATTCGACTTCCGAACCACCGACTTGGTTCGTAAATTGAGGTTTCAGTGTATTGAAGGCTATTTGTCATTATTTCCCAGTTTTTTTGCAACCGGATTATTTTTTTTAATTTTATTTATTTTATTTATTTTATTTATTTTATTTATTTTATTTATTTTATTTATTTTATTTATTTTATTTATTTTATTTATTTTATTTATTTTATTTATTTTATTTATTTTATTTATTTTATTTATTTTATTTATTTTATTTATTTTATTTATTTTATTTATTTTATTTATTTTATTTATTTTATTTATTTTATTTATTTTATTTATTTATTTATTTTATTTATTTTATTTATTTTATTTATTTTATTTATTTTATTTATTTTATTTATTTTATTTATTTTATTTATTTTATTTATTTTATTTATTTTATTTATTTTATTTATTTTATTTATTTTATTTATTTTATTTATTTTATTTATTTTATTTATTTTATTTATTTTATTTATTTTATTTATTTTATTTATTTTATTTATTTTATTTATTTTATTTATTTTATTTATTTTATTTATTTTATTTATTTTATTTATTTTATTTATTTTATTTATTTTATTTATTTTATTTATTTTATTTATTTTATTTATTTTATTGATTTTATATATTTTATTTATTTAATTTATTTCATTTTATTGGATGTGTAAAGGCAATCTTAACATACGCAGTTCTTTTGCAGAGATGAATTTGACAAAACTATGGGTTAGACGAGGAGTCCCAAGTAACCACCATGCCTGCTAACTACCCGATACTCGCCCTTTTTGTGATATAATGTAAATATAGGGTTTCCGAACTTTATATCAGTCGTATAGCAACCTTATATAGCAAAAAGGGCGATTAACGGGCTTGTTGGTTACTTGGGGTGTCCAGTGGTTTTAGACGAGAAGAAAGCAGCGCGTGTAATGATGCTGCATGGCCAATGAGATCGAGCCAATTTTCAGTCCAGTTTACTCATGAATCGCAAGAACTCAGCAATGAGTAAATTTTCCTCATGTTTTTCCAGGAAGAATTTCTCGATCATAAGAAATGTAAAGATTGGATTCTCTCAGCCTATTGGTACAAGTCCTATACTGAGTAAAATTTTCGTCAATTTTCCCTATTTTCCGGCAGATCTTTGAGATTTTTGACTGAAAAACATGAGGCAAATTTAGTCTTCGTTGAGATACTAAACTTTATGCACCTCCTAATCTCTTCATCAAACCCGACCGGTTACTAAGAGATCATTATGTAAGCACTTGGTGGAGGGGGGAGGGCCTCAGAAATATATTACGTAAGTATGAACAATAGACCTTTTCATTTTAACAGAAATGTTCGGGATGCACCGGGTCAACCGTGATTACTGTTCGTCATGTTTTCGTTGTTTCAGTCTCGAGATACAAATATTATAAGCAGTACATTATCTTAAAAATATAAAATTAACTTGAACCTTTTAATCGTCACCGATTTTGCTGAAAATTTGCACAGAAGTTCATATTAATATGACGAACAGTAATCACGGTTGACCCGGTGCATCCCGAACATTTCCGTTAAAATGAAAAGGTCTAATGAACGAGTCATATACAGACCATGCAGAGAAAAATCACAAAAAAAGTTCTTACGTAGTAATGACTCTTAAATAGTATTCTTCATTACTAGAAAGGATTAACATTAGAGATTGGCATACTCTCTCATAGTTTAAAATAATGATAGATTAATAAATGCTTAGTACCTTCTGATAGGCGTGCGCTTTGCGCTTCATTTGGTGACATCGCCTAGTTCGGAACCCTACCATTAGGGGCACAGCTATTAAACAGGCGTTAGCTTTCTCTAGAATCAACTACTTTCACAAACACGCATTGGAATTCGCAAAACAATGTACAAATCGCCAATTTCCTCCCACACACCAAACAGGAAACGATCGTATAGGAACTCATAAATCTGCGATCCACGCACAAAAAAAATCCACTTCACCCGGAATGTCACACACTCACAAAGCCTCTGGTCCCGTTTTGCGTTCGAAACATCGCTTAAGTGAATTACAATTGCCCATTTAGTCCCATTAAAATCATTCACGCTGTCCGTCCCGCGCTCGGTTGAACAGAAATTGGGCTTTCCCCGTTACTAGCTCGCTAAGTAAGCAGCTCTAGCGGCAAGTTGCTTGAGTGCTAGAAGACGGCAGCAAAAAAAAGAGACATTTTTTCACTCTCGTTAGCAAAAGCACCACCAGCGGGAAATTTTTCGCGGCAGAGCAACTTAATTTATGATAATTTTACCACTGACGAGATTAGCTGTCAGCAAACAAATGCATCACACTTCATCATCTCGGAGGTGCCCCCCGCTCCCCGTTGACAAGCGAAGGAGGATGCTGCCTTCTTCCGATTCGACGGACGGACGGGCACACTTCCAAACAGAGCTTCTTACGCGCGCTTGCACTCACAGCTGGATGCATACCAAGGTAGGTACCTAGTCTTCTGCTAACACATGTCGGTTGGTGAATTAAAATCAATGCTGCGCGGACAGGGCAAGGTAGGCAGGAGGCATTTGGGGACGGAAAAAATGGGAAAAATGTTTGCTACCTGACAACTCCACCAGCATCCGTGCCGAGAGCGCGTGTGCACTTTGTTTGCATTCAACCTAGTTTGAATATCAAACTCCCGGACAGGGGCTCCTCATTGTCAGTGTCATACAGATGTCAAACTGAAAGAGCATAAATAACTTCATGTTTTCACCCGATTGAACCGCAAGATCAGTCCACCAGTTGAAGCAGCAGCGGGGCAGGAGTGAAATATTTCCTAGATGGTGTTGAGGAAAGAGCTTGTTTGCGTGATTTTGCACTTGTTACCTTGTTGGATGAGTGGAATGGAAGCGAATTGTGGCGAGTTAGCTCGAGGATTAAAAATTAAGTTACGGGAAATATTGTTCCATTTTTGACAATGCACTTCGTGTTAGGCGCAGACAGTTCAAAAAAGATCATGGGGCAAAATGTACTTATATTTTTTTTTTGTATATTAATTTATTTGATAAGGCTCAACCGAATTAACTTAACAGAGCCGAGGATTCATGGTCACTATACAATACATCTTAAAGCTATAGTCAAAAGGTACAACACAATAAACACTTTATCTTCCGCTATCCAAAAAGCCTCCTCCATCAGAACTGGAGCCGCTTCCAGTAGTTTCATTGTATGGCAAATTGATGTACGCCATCGAGGGTCAGAGCACGTCCATTGCAGCAATGGACGCAAAACGTGGTCAGCACTCACACACACACATCACGAAACGGTTGCTTTCCAAAGTCGACGACGCATCGACCGAAAGAACTGCTGATGAAGAACAATGAGGAGGACCACACAATGGTTGCTGCCGAGTAAACAGACGATCGCGTAGCACACATCGAGAGTGGCCTGCTTTTGTCGACAGCCGAGTGAACACTGAAAATGTACTTATAGTAAAATACCATTTCTACACTTAAGTAGTGTATCGAAAATAAGTTATAAACATATTTTTTCTATCCCAATCGATAGAATATATAATATTAAATTGAAGTTCGCTTGATCAATTATGTACGTCATGTCTTTCTTTAAAAGTTTGCTACAAAGGAGGGTAAAACAAAAACATTCTTTAAGGCACATAAATGGTCTTATCTTTTGCATTTCTCACACTTGTTTTTTCCTCTACTTGGCTGCTCATCGTGTGATAAACTTCCGAGAATTTGGCTCTATAACTGGAAGTCAAGCAGATAGAGATCTGAAGTTTGTGAAGTGTGAATTTGAAGCGTGAAGCCTGAGTAGTGATGCTCAGTGGTTCCACATTTCCTTTGTGGTTCGCCTTCACTTCACCACTGGCTGTATCAGATCCCCGAAATGCGAGTGTTTTTGCAAGTGGAGTCTCAAACGAACTCGTGACTTCCCGATAGTGTTAATAAGGTGTGGTGGAGCTCAAATGAGGATTCTATTTAGGGAATTTCAGGCAGATGAACCAGATCAGAACATGTTGGATGCCCTCAAGAAGTGGACCGTCTACAATAAATCATATCGTCAGGCCTTTTTCCACAGAGATGGCGCTGTTCTGCTGGTAGGAATTAATGAAAATCCCCATATAGAAATTGTGAGATATGGGAATAATTCGCTTTCCATGCATATTTATTCAATCGCTGTGAACTTCAACCTAAGAAATCAGTCAGGGACTTTGTCGTTCAGTTTTTCCCTGGATGCTATTGTTTAACAAGCTACAATTAAATAAAAACAGTATTTTCCTATGCATTTTTTACCCGCTGTACAACTAATCCCAAGAGAGCCAAGAGCAGAAATAAATCTATCAATGCCATGTATATTGATGCCACACAATATGTGATTTCCCTTTCACAGCGGTCAAAATATAGAACACTGGAATTTCCATTTACGAACCAAACCGGGGGCTCGTAAATCGAGTTAGGGTGTAAAAAAAACCTCGATATTTTAGATTTAGGGGAAGTTCACCGCTACGAAAAAATAAATAAATCATGATTTTTTTAAAAATATTTAAAAAAAGTTTAAAAAATCTAAAAAAAAATCCCTTTTTTTTAATTTTAAAAGAAAATTGACGAACAAAAACATTGTTTATAAATCACTATGGTGTAAAGTTGGACTCAAAAAACCACAAAACATCGACTTTTCGGTATTGCTGAGAGTCCAATTTTTTTTTTCATGATGATATAGAAAAAATATTTTTACATGTAATGTTTGACAAAAATCTAAATAAGAAACTTATTTTCTTGGATTTTTGATATTTTTTCCCAATATTTTTAGGTACGTTTTATTTTTTTTTTATTTTAGGGTCGGCAAACTTCCCCTTAACTTCGTAAAAAGAGGTTTTTGAAAATACCCCACAATATGGGTATTTTT
Organism: Ochlerotatus camptorhynchus; assembly: GCF_037179485.1. Taxonomy (NCBI): domain Eukaryota; kingdom Metazoa; phylum Arthropoda; class Insecta; order Diptera; family Culicidae; genus Ochlerotatus; species Ochlerotatus camptorhynchus. The sequence continues at coordinate 3,355,545 of NW_027040531.1, read as the reverse complement.
GGAATCGGAGTGACGTGTAGGAACCGGAAATTCATGTCTGTCACCATTTTGATATCCAAGATGGCGGCGTCCGGTTACAGGAAAACTTGGAAAATCTGTCAAATACCCCATAATATATTTTTTTAATCAGAGTGACGTGTAGGAACCGGAAATCAATGTCTCACGCCATTTCCGGTTAGAGAAAAGCTTGGAAATTCTGTCAAATACCCCACAATATGGGATGTCTGATGCCATTTTGATCCAAGATGGTGGATGGATGTCACCCAGATTTGAAAAAATATCCATACTGTGGGGTATTTGACAGTATTTCCCAGATTTTCTTTAACCTGATGCCACCATTTTGGGCTTAAAAATGGGTCAGACATAGATATCTGGTTCTCACACGTCAACTTGATCCCAAAAATATCCATATTGTAGGTTATTTAACATTTGTTTTCTGAAGAGCTTTGAGTGGGTTGGTTTATTTCCTTTAAATTCCGTTATAATTGCTTACCTTTTGACAGATACGCGTATTTCATCTACTACTTGCAGACTTCATCAGTGCCAAGTACTCAACTTTCAACACTACGCACTGATGAAGTCTGCAAGTAGCAGACGAAATACGCGTATCTGTCAAAAGATAAGCAATTACAACGGAATTTAAAGGAAACAAACCAACCCACTCAAAGCTCTTCATAAAGGGATTCCGTTAAGAGGTTCGACAAATTTAAAGGATTGATTTTTTTTCTGTTCTTATGTAACCGGAATAGCCAAGTTTTTCTGTAACCGGAAGCCTTACTTACCTTACCAATCAGGCTAAGACCTTGTTGTCCTCTGCTGTCCGAAGAAGTCGTCTTCACTCTACTCGATCCATGGCCACAGTTCGCCAGCCTCGTAGTCTGCGAAGGGTCTGCAGGTCACCTTCTACTTGGTCGATCCACCTTGCCCGCTGCGCGCCTCTTCTTCTTGTTCCTGTTGGGTCGCTTTCTAGAACCATTTTCACTGGGTCGTCGTGCGGCATTCTTACGACGTGCCCAGCCCATCGTAGTCGCCCAATTTTTGCAATGTGGACGATGGATGGTTCTCCCAGCAGCTGGTGCAATTCGTGGTTCATTCGTCTCCTCCACGTTCCGTCATCCATCTGCACTCCACCGTAGATGGCACGCAACACCTTCCGTTCGAAAACACCAAAGGCGCGTTGGTCCTCCACGAGCATAGTCCAGGTCTCGTGGCCGTAAAGGACCACCGGTCTAATCAGCGTCTTGTAGACAGTCAACTTCGTGCGGCGGCGAATTTTATTTGACCGTAGCGTCCTCCGGAGTCCAAAGTAGGCACGATTCCCTGCCATAATGCGTCTTTGAATTTCTCTGCTGGTATCATTTTCGGTGGTCACCAGTGAGCCCAAATACACGAACTCATTGACCACCTCGATTTCGTCACCGTCAATCTGAACTCAGGGTGGGAGGCTAACATTGTCTTCCTTAGATCCTATTGCTTTCATGTATTTTGTCTTTGATGCGTTGATGGCAAGTCCAATCCGCCTAGCTTCAGCCTTCAGTCTGATGTACGTTTCCGATCATCTCAAAGTTCCGTGCCATAATGTCAATGTCATCGGCGAAGCCAAGGAGCTGGATGGACTTCCTGAATATCGTGCCACTCGTGACTATCCCAGCTCTTCTGATCACACCTTCTAACGCGATGTTGAACAGCAGACACGAAAGTCCATCACCTTGCCGTAACCCCCTTCGAGATTCAAAGGGACTCGAGAGTGTCCCCGATACTCGAACAACGCACATCACTCGATCCATCATCGCCTTGACCAATCGCGTCAGTTTGTCCGGAAATCCGTACTCGTGCATAATCTGCCATAGCTGATCTCGATCGATTGTGTCCTATGCGGATCTGAAATCGATGAACAAATGATGTGTGGGCACGTTGTATTCACGGCATTTCTGCAGAACCTGCTGAATCGTGAAAATTTCGTCAGTGGTAGCACGGGCACCCATGAATCCCGCCTGGTATTGCCCCACGAACTCTCTTGCAAATGATGACAGACGGCGGCATAGATTTTGGGAGAGTACCTTGTAGGCGGCGCTCAGCAGTGTGATCGCGCGGTAGTTGCAGCAATCCAACTTGTCGCCCTTTTTGTAGATTGGGCATACGACACCTTCCATCCACTCCTCCGGTAATATCTCCTCCTCCCAAATCTTGGCAATTACCCAGTGCAGCGCTCTAGCCAGTGCTTCACCACCGTATTTTAATAGCTCACTTGGTAGTTGATCTACACCAGTTGCTTTGTTCAGCCGACCGATCTCCTCCTAAACTTCTTGAAGATCAGGGGCCGGTAGCCTGTCGTCTTCTGCGCGTGCTCCAAGGTCTGTTGCCGTGCCACCTTCGTTTTCTGCTGCTTCACCGTTGACCTCTCAATCACCTCACACTCGTTCGTGAGAAGGTTACCGTCCAAGTCCTTGCACATATCGGCTTGCGGCACGTTGCCTTTGTGCGAACTATTTAGCTTCTCGTAGAACTTCCGTGTGTCGTTTACGCGGTACAGATTTTCCATCGTCTCGCGATCTCGGTCTTCCTGCTGACGCTTCTTCCTTAGGAATAGCGAGTTTTGTCCGCGCTTGTCTGTATCGCTCCACATTCAATCTCGTGCGGTGTTGCAGCATTCTCGCCAGTGCTGCATTCTTCTCCTCTACTAACAGTTTGCATTCGCCGTCAAACCAGTCATTTCTTCGGTCCGGGATTGCAGTACCTAGTGCCGCTGCAGCAGTACTACCTATGGCTGAACGGATGTCCCTCCAGCCATATTCAAGAGAAGCTGCGCCAAGCTGCTCTTCCGTTTGTAGTGCAACTTCCAGCTGCTGCGCGTAGTCCTGGGCACCTCCGGTGTCCCGTAGTTGCTCAATGTTGGGTCGCGGCGTTCGACTTCGACGTGTGTTATGCACCGTCGAGAGTTTTGAGTGCATGCATACTGCAACTAGGTAGTGGTCCGAATCTAAGTTCGCACTGCGGTACGTGCGGACGTTGATAATGTCGGAGAAGAATTTCCCGTCGATTAGAACGTGATCGATTTGGTTTTCTATGTGTTGGTCAGGTGATCTCCAGGTGGCTTTGTGGATATCCTTGCGGGGGAAAAAGGTACTTCGAACTACCATTCCTCGAGAGGCTGCAAAGTTCACGCATCGTTGGTCGTTGTCGTTCGATACGGTATGCAGGCGATTGCCGGTCTATACATTGTCTCCCGTCCTACCTGAGCGTTCATGCCGCCGATGACGATTTTGACGTCCCGTTGCGAACAGCCATCGTACACCTGCTCCAGCTGCGCATATAACGCTTCTTTCTCGTCGTCGGGTCTCCCTTCGTGTGGGCAGTGCACGTTGATGATGCTGTAGTTGAAGAAACGGCCCTTAGCCCTCAACTTGCACATCCTCGCGTTGATCGGCTGCCAACCAATCACGCGTTGGCGCATCTTACCCAGCACTACAAAGCCGGTTCCCAGCTCGTTGGTGGTGTCACAGCTCTGGTAGAAAGTAGCCGCTCGATGCCCGCTTTTCCATACCTTTTGTCCCGTCCAGCAAAGTTCCTGCAGTGCTACGACTTCGAAGTTGCGTGGTTGAAGTTCGTTATAGATTAACCTATCGCAACCCGGGAAGCCGAGCGATTTGCAGTTCCATGTTCCGAGTTTCCAATCGTAGTCCTTATTTCGTCACGTAGGTCTGTGCCGATTGTTCCGATTCGTATTTCTTTCTTCAGTATTTGCAACTTTGTTTTTTTTTTCAGGGCGGCTTGTTGGGCCTGTCTCGCCGGGGGACCATCGTGCACAGCTCTGTTTAGAGTCCCACGCTGGCACTAGGGCGGTGATCAGCCGCTCCTAACATGGAGAACAGACGCCGTTTTGAGCTGCACCTCCATGGTGAACAGGCGCTCGGGTTTGGAGAAGCATTTCCTCTATCACCGTACTATGGTTACCGCGCCAGTGTTCGCGTCGCAGCTCTTCACTTTGCTATTGCCGGACTGGCAACATTGCCCAGGCTACGCCCCCCAGCTGTGTCCATGTTTTAGCTGGTAGTCTTTTGTTATCATCGAAGAGACGTAGATACACTGAAACCTCCATTTACGAACCAAAACGGGGGTTCGTAAATCGAATTAGTGCGTAAAAAAAAACCTCGTTATTTGGGATTTACTTCGTAAAAAGAAAACTCGTTATTTGGGATTTACTTCATAAAAAGAGGTTTTTCAAAATATTGTCAAATACCCCACAATATGGGTATTTTTGGAATCGGAGTGATGTGTAGGGACCGGAAATCGATGTCTGACGCCATTTTGAATACCAAGATGGCGGCTTCCGGTTACAGAAAAACCTGGAAATTCTGCCAAATACCCCGCAATATGGGTATTTTTGGAATCGGAGTGACGTGTAGAGACCGGAAATCAATGTCTGACGCCATTTTGAAATCCAAGATGGCGGCTTCCGGTTACATAAAAACAGAAAAAATAATGTTAAATAACCCCACAATATGGGTATTTTTGGAATCATGATGACGTGTAGAGACCGGAAATCGTTGTCTGACGCCATTTTGAAATCCAAGATGGCGGCTTCCGGTTACAGAAAAACTTGGAAATTCTGCCAAATACCCCGCAATATGGGTATTTTTGGAATCGGAGTGACGTGTAGGGACCGGAAATCGATGTCTGTCGCCATTTTAAAATCCAAGATGGCGGCTTCCGGTTACAGAAAAACTTGGACATTCTGCCAGATACCCCACAATATGGGTATTTTTGGAATCGGAGTGACGTGTAGAGACCGGAAATCAATGTCTGACGCCATTTTGAAATCCAAGATGGCGGCTTCCGGTTACATAAAAACAGAAAAATAATGTTAAATAACCCCACAATATGGGTATTTTTGGAATCGGAGTGAAGTGTAGAGACCGGAAATCAATGTCTGACGCCATTTTGAAATCCAAGATGGCGGCTTCCGGTAAAAGAAAAGCTTGGAAATTCTGTCATATGCCCCACAATATGTGTTTTTTTAATTGGAGTGACGTGTAAGCAGTGATGGAAAAGTTCGCAAAAAATCACTATGACTCGCGAACTTTTCCCCATCTTCTCAAAATGGCGTCAGATATTGATATCCGGTCTCTACACGTCACCCTGATTCCAAAATACCCATATTGTGGGGTATATGACAGAATTTCCAAGTTTTTATGTTACCGGAAGCCACCATCTTGGAATTCAAAATGGCGTCAGACATCGATTTCCGGTCCCTACACATCACTCCGATTCCAAAAATACCCATATTGTGAGGTATTTGACAGAATTTCCAAGTTATTATGATACCGGAAGCGGCCATCTTGGATTTCAAAATGGCGTCAGACATCGATTTCTGGTCCCTACACGTCACTCCAATTCCAAAAATACCCATATTGTGGGGTATTTGGCAGAATGTCCAAGTTTTTCTGTAACCGGAAGCCGCCATCTTGGATTTAAAAATGGCAACAGACATTGATTTCCGGTCCCTACACATCACTCCGATTCCAAAAATACCCATATTGAGGGGTATTTGACAGAATTTTACAATTATTATGTTACCGGAAGCCGCCATATTGGATTTCAAAATGGCGTCAGATATTGATTTCCGGTCCCTACACCTCACCCTGATTCCAAAAACACCCATATTGTGGGGTATATGACATAATTTCCATGTTTTTATGCTACCGGAAGCCGCCATCTTGGATTTCAAAATGGCATCAGACATTGATTTCCGGTTCCTACACGTCACTCCGATTCCAAAAATACCCATATTGTGGGGTATTTGACAGAAATTCGAAGTTATTATGTTACCGGAAGCCGCCATCTTGGATTTCAAAATGGCGACAGACATCGATTTCCGGTCCCTACACGTCACTCCGATTCCAACAATACCCATACTGTGGGGTATTTCACAGTATATCCCAGTTTCCCAAAATCACAAAAAAAACTCGTTATTTGGAATTTACTTCGTAAAAAGAAAACTCGTTATTTGGGATTTACTTCGTAAAAAAAAACCTCGTTATTTGGGATTTACTTCGTAAAAAGAGGGACGTAAATTGAATACTGCGTAAAAAAAGACTTCGTAAACGGAGGTTTCAGTGTATATTTTGTAAATATGTAAATTACTGTTAAACATCGCTTTTGATTGACTTTTGATCGACTTTAAAATACTAATGAAAATATTTTTTGAAAAGCCCCCTGTAGAGATAGTCGAATAAAGAACGGCCGAATTATCGAATGAGCTGAAAACAGCAAACTTCGTCAACCATTTAAACAGTGGAGGAACAAACAACTTCCCAAGGCGGCGGCTTACTGGTACCATGGTGGAATGAACAGATAAAACAAAGTCCGCTAGATTTCAAGCACAGATTGTCGGATACTTATGGGATTTTACCATAGGAGTAAAGAGTTGCAGAGTCGTCGTCAACATCAATGCTTACTGAGCATGCAACCATATATCTGCTTTTCTTTTATAAGGGCCAATGCCGCAAACGTAACCAATTACTTTTTTGGCGAATTTCTCGAGAGTGAAAACGCACTCAAGTTAACCGCAATGATTGTGTGAAGCGAGTCCTCCTATCCGATAGAATTGGTGGCTTACATTGATTGATTTTGAACTACGAGAAATTTACTAATTAACTAAAATTAGCCATTGTTTTCGTTTTCGACATTGGTCCTTATGAGCGCTCAGTGTCGATATCACAAAATTTTGTTTTGACAGATCGATGTCCAACTATGCCAGTTATACCACTGAGGCAACACAAAAAAAAGGGTCAACTTTTAGATAGCTGACTAATGAAATTGCATGAAATTCCACGTATGCTATGTGCTGCAGGGCACAACTACACAAATTCCAAAGAGTTGTACGAATAGGCACTTTCAAATTGAAATCTGAATGTCCAATTTGTAATATCAGAGCAATGCAGTGAAAAAAAGAAGGATTAAGAAACCAGGTTCCGTTTTTTCACGATCCATTCGCGGAATACGCGGGATGCATTCAGCAACTCCTACAACCGACGGAACGTCACACTTGGTTCCGCCGTCTGACGCAAAGTAATATGGCTACCAAGGTATTGGAAACTCTTATCAAAGTTGGAAGGGTTTTTTTCCTTGATTTGCTTTCCGATGATCTTGTTTTCCGTGCTGAGCACCAATGCTACCGACGCCAGGGAGGCAGCTCCCACACCTTAACCTAACCTATCGACCCATCAACTTATGAACCGAGGACCAACGGCTTTACTTCCCTTCCGAAGGCTTGATCAGAGATATTATGCCTCAGAACATCCCGGCGGCGCCGACTGGGATTAAACCCAAGCCTGCTGGGTGAGAGGTAATCACGCTTACCACTACACCACCGGCGCCGCTAAAGTTGGAAGGGTTTTCTGTGTTGCCATCCAACGAATTGTTCTTGTTGGCGTTAACTGTGAAACCCATCACAGAGGAGCTTTTGGCTAGGTCGCTGCATGCCATTTTTTCGACGTATTGTTAATTAGTTCAATTTTTAAAAGTTTCATCACTTCGCATTCCCAAATCTACACGACTGATGATCTACTAAATGTTCACAGTAGAATTTCTGTAAATATTCTTGAAGATAAATTGTATGTTCAGAATCTTGTTCCTTGTGCCACCAGCTAGACATAGAAAGGTAAAAGAATCGCTCTTTACAATAAACAATTTAGCCTTCCCCATTACCTTAACGACTTAAGTAGTTGATAATTGTTACGTTAATCAAGAAGTACGTAATCTAAAACTCCCATTCCAGTTACTTCTGATCGAGATAAAGTAACGCACAGAAATGTCAACTCCCCACGCCCTTCCCGGTGCTCAAAGGCTTCGCAACGTATCATTTCGTGCAATTATTTAACTAACAACAGTTCATTTTTATTGCCCTATTAGAGCCCTTGAAAAGCGCCCTTCCCCCTCTCATGCAGTGGATGCAGATTCATCAGGTACACTTTAATCCAGATCATCGATTGGATAGTAGCCGTCTCGGGCGTGGAGTCGATGCCAAAGTGGTACCTAATAACACGCTGAAGGACGACTGAAATATGTTATGATCTCTCAATCGCTCAAAGCTTGAGACAGAAAACAACATGTTCTTGTGGCTAGTCGGCGCCTAGCACCTCTCGTTGAACGGTTAGCAAAATTACCACTTTTCCTAACGACGATTGTTCCTTAAGTTTAATCTCTACGGCAGAATAATTTGCGCGTGCTTTGTGGTTGCTGCTGTTATGGTGCAATTGCAGTTGCCGTCCCGACACACGATCGATACCGAACGAGTGCAAACGAGCGATATTCGATAGTCCCAAAGCTTTGTAATGTTATCTCGATGCATCTGTATCGCGCAAATATATCCGAGTCGTGTGGGGGGGGGGGGGGGATGGAGGGAACTGATGAAGTGAATTTATTGGCCCATTAGCGAGACGGTCCCGTATTATTGAGATAGCAGCCCGTTTGAGAGAGAGAGAGGGTGGAAAGGTTTAATAAATTTATCATCGAACTTTATGGCCGCTTTGTTCTGGTCTGCACGATACCGGCTGACGCTGCTGAGACGGCCTAATCAAGATGTTTTCGGTTTCTATTGGGGTGGAGCGCCGTGATACGGTCGGTGTGCGCTCGTAATACCGGTTATTGGTCGAAGGATAATGAGAGCTTTCGGCGAATCAGATGATGATTTATTTAACTCACCAATTAAGGGCAGATACGGCCAAGGTTTTGGCTGCGGAGGCGGATCTTTGGCGTTGGCTTTATCAGAATCAGAACTATTTCAAGGTTCGTTGAGTAATCTATTGGTTGTTTTTCCACTTGGTTGTAGATTTTTGTATTCAGGTTATGGTTCAGTGTTACATTTCTAGTGCTTGCTACTTTTTGTTTCGATATTATCTCCTTCTTCGTAGCAATAATTCTGCGTTCTGTTTTCGCTTTCATCTTAGGATTTGGTATTCTCCTTATATCTTTTCAAAAACAATAAAGTGCATACAGACTTTCCATTTTACTTTCTATAAAATTCATCGAGCACTAATTACAAATTATGACATTACTGGAGCAAGACTCGTTGTCTTATATAAATTATGTTTAGATTTTTAAACCCACAAAATTCACTCTTGTTGATAAACCAAAACAAAATGGATCAGTACCCGATTTCCCACTTCAGTGTTCACTTTCTTATGCGGATCAATTTTATAATCATAACTCTAGAAACTGTCCACATAGCCCTCACGCATTCCGCAGAAATAAGCCATTCCATTCAAGAACAAAAATCAATCAAACCGACACTAATCCCGCTGGCCATTTCCGTCTTTCCTTGTTTGGCTCCGGAGGAAAAACCCACCGAGTGCAGGCAGCAGCGATTTGCATCGGTACAAATCGGTTCCCCTTGTACGTCTCTACGTATCTGTGCGTCTCGGAGCTGCCTCCATGGCTTAATTTATTCCTCCGTTCCGTTGTATATTTGTTATTCCAATTCAATTACAAATTCCCCCGCAGACAAACGAGCAGCCCTCATCCCTGCCCTACGAAGCGCATAAATCTGTCCCGGGTGAGTCTAGCAGATCATAATTCTGTCAACTACCACCCTCTATCGAGCACGCTCGCTCACAGTCGAGAAGTGCCTCAACTGACCACGCCAAACGATCCGCACCCTTGCGGCAACGACGGACGACTTTGGCGGATAGCCAAAGTGTCTCCGAGAATCGATCGCGACGACGGCGACGATGGCGGTGAAGACATGCTGAACAATTAAACACATCTACAACACACCTCCCCGTTGGCGTTGCTCGGCGGACTTCTGCTTCTGCTGATCCAGCTGCTTGACCAATATCTCGTGTGCAATAGGAGTACATGGACCGGGGGAGGGATGCCATAAAAACACAATCAATGCGACAAAAATGCAATAAACAACAATTAATCTGACAGCATTGCTAATAGCGATTCACGTGAACTCGGATGGACGATGTCTCCAGGGTGGTGTGAAGGGGGTACAACACGACTATGACTTTGACGACAACGACGACGACGACGACGACGACGACTAGACAAAAGAGCGCTTAGGTGGGAACGCTACACGACAAGTAATGACAACACGACGCGCGTTCCGACGCGCAGACGGACCAGCCTTTCATCGTCGTACCTCCACCGACCCCCCGTTTGCCGTGTTCTGTGTGACGTATGGGATTGCGAGACTACATGCATGGATGAAGGAATCAATTACAATAGGTGATCATCGGTTTCGCGATCTAGATCTGGGTCTGATGGTACTGGAAAAGTGTTCAATGAGAAATTCCTGGTAGGATGTTGACCAAAGTAGGGTTCGTCAGGATATTCCTAAAAAAACCGAATAAGACTCCACTTTCGATTAGTATGACAAATTACACACTGTTGTTGTGTCTATCTGTAACAACAATAAATAATTGAAATTATTATTAAAGACAAAGTTTATACAAATGACGCATTGTTCTACAAAAAAAAGAACGATTTGTTTTTCGAATGGTCCAATCTTCAGATCCAAAGGTTTCTTCTTCTTAGTTTATTGTGTTCTCTCAACTTACGGTTCTTTTGCACTGTATAATTGTGTGACTAGTACAATCATACTTTAAACCCAGGAAGGTCGAAAATTTTTCCTTCCTGAACAATTCTTAGACCGGACTGGAAATCGAACCCAGCCACCTCTAGCATGGTCTTGCTTTGAAGCTGTGCCTTTACCAACTGAGATAGGGGAGATCCAAAGGGTATTCCCCGTAATGTTATCTCGATGCATGCTGGACCGCAGCACAAATCTTTCAAATCAATTAGGAATTAATTTTTGAAATTGCTAATTGGTTCACAATACATCATCTTGTCAGGATTGAATTACTTTCGGATTACCATCTTTCTAGGGTCCAAACGTGTACAAGATGTTATAGAAAAATATCAAGGATTACTTTCATGAGCTTATTCAACATTATTTTCATCTATTAAGCATATCAAAGTGATTTATGGCAACCATGAACTATATTTAGGAGACACAATTAATATTAAAAAATTGTTAAATTTTAAACAAACCTTGGACATATATTGAAATTTGATGCTCAGAATGACAAACGGATTCGACTTCTATTTAAAAAGTTATTAAACTTTAACTTTTAACAAATGCTTCACTCATACCTACAAGCTTATAATACGCCTGATGCTGAGCGATAGGCCAAAAGTAAAATAATACTAACTTTTTTTCTAAGAATTTAAATTGACAAAGTTTTATTCCATAGCATTCTGAATCTCAATCCACCATTTCATTAAAATTGAGCAATTTTTAAAATGCTAGCATAGGTCATAACCAGATTTGCTCAAATTGTGCACAGTTAATGGGGACCTCAATACGCATCGAAGAAACAGTGGGAAGCATAGGGTTCTGATCAACCATATAAATTTGACTCACCCTAATGGGTATAGTTTGTTTGTAATCAACTTGCCATAAAACTTTAAAAGTACTTAAAGGGAACAGAGTCATTCATACAATCGATTCGTTATGTTAGCTATCGGATTTTGAGACATAAAAAACTTTCGTAAACTCGATGTGACATGGTTGTTTCACGTGACCAGATTCGTCATAATTCAAACCCTTAAGCGGGTTTCAAGCTACCCATTGACTTTTCGATGCTCTTTGAAATTCTCTGAAATTCCCTCCCCATGGACATGGAGGTTGACAGAACTGAAGCAAAGGGTTATGTTTAATTTCTTTATATTTGCAACGATGATGATTTCCTATAGTGACACATATCACCTTCTTAAAGCTTCAGTATGCCTCAAACGATTAATTCTTGGTTGTTAATAGAACTTCCTTGATGAAATCGGCTGCTTCATGCAGACTGAGCACTTCTGATTATAGTATCAGATTTGTTCTGTATACAGAGGAACTGGGAGGGCTTATTAGAAACTTCTCACCAATAAAGTTATGATCTTCTAGTAAATTTTGCATATAATTTTATTAATATTTTATTTTATTTAAGCATATTATTTTTGTTAAGTCAACTAGCATTAGCATACGATACAAGAGATTTAATATTACTTGCCCACTTTTGAGTAAAATAATCAACATGTATTTTGCTTCTAATTACCTTTGAAAGTTTTTTTGTTGTGATCTGAAAATTTTCCCAGTTTGGTTAGAAGTTTCGAAGCTAACGCATGTTCACAGGCCCAATAGAAAGATAGGCAGAAAAAATGTATCATGAAGAATGGTTGCATGCAGGGTTGCTTCCACTCACTAGCTATAGATGAGTGTTTCTCGGAGTTTTGAATTCGTTAGATGTTGTAATGGAGATTTGTGTTGTTGGATGCGGGAGGAGATTGGAGGGCGGGTGTTTGACGCATAGAGCCATTCAATTTCGCTTTCAGAGTGTCACAGTCAGCGGTTTTATGATTCGTGAGAGCAAGTGGATTTGGCGGGTTTTGTGTGGCTTTTTGGCATCTTCTTGTGTCTAACATGTGCAGAGTATCATTATAGCGTCTAATGGTTTTGAGATTCCTGGTTGCGTGAAATATATTTGTAAGAATATCTTTTTGAGATTTTAGTAGTCACGTTTTGTTTGTAGTTTATATTTTATTTCTTTCGTGTTATCATCGTAAATAATAGTTATCCAATAATAGAAAGTTCATCCATATATTCGTACTTTGACGCGAAGCGCTGTGGATTATGAGATGCTCGATGACCCTGGAGGGATTGATTTTGCTTACTGAGCAGAAAATCATGGATTTAACCCCAAGCTCTTCCACAGCACAATAAATCGCCACCATCATTTGTATATTTGATATTGAACATTGACCTCGGAAACTATTTGCATATCAAGCGAAAACGTAGTCCTGTATTGTCGCGAAGCGTTATGGTTCTGAGATGCTCGATGACCCTGGAGGGATCGTTTTTGCTTACTGAGCAGAAAATCATGGGTTTAATCCCAAACTCTCCGTCATGACTCTTAAAATTCATGATCACTAAATAAAATGAATATGTTTTTTCGATAGCCGGATATCGAGAGGTCAAATAAAAAACAAATAAACAATTTTGGTAGCATCGCCTACTTGAGGTGAATCCTAACCGAATACCCTACCCAAACCTCCAACTCCGTAGCACTTATGAGGGTGTCGCTAAGTCGGTGGTTAAGTCAGTGGTAAAGATGAGCGTGGCCGGGAATAGCGGCAGCCATGCTTTTGTTACTCTTGTATAGATTGGAACCAATGTTTACTCCCCAGCATTATTCCTGAAAGTAGTCTAACTGAGAATTTCAGAAGTGACGTGAGTGTCGTTAGTATTCAATATAGGAAGTATATCATAATTACGCTAACGCTCTTTGAAATTCTCTGAAATTCCTTAAGCATATCTGAACTTTCTACAAGTTAATTGGTTTTTCATGTCGTCTAAATAAATCCAAAAAACTGCCATTCTACACGCAGAGAAATGATTTTTAAATTCAAATGGATATATTTTTGGTTCAGGGCCTAATATATGTTTGGTATTGATTCAAATATATTGTTCGTTTAATTCAAAGAAAAATATTTTTACAGTTTTTGATTTCAGCTCACGCGTTGTATGATTTTGTGAGCAGTCGCTTCGTCTTCGCGTCATGGAGTAATCGACTACATTCGACCAGAGGATTGATCCCCGTAGGGCGGGTCTATGATCGGAGCTACTACACCAAGCGTGACATAGCTGCTTGTAAGGAATTCAGTTGGACTGATTTGGTGAGATTGTTCCTTTTTTCTACTTTTGTCTATTTAAACTTAATTTCTATGAATGCGTATCGTTTGGAATCATTTGATTCGGATGATACTCTTAAATTTTATTTGTTTACATTGTGTTTCAATCGGTATTCTTAAGAACTTCACAAAATAAGGTTTCAATATTTAAATTGAGCAGCTCGACTAGCCTGGTGGCTGCCGCTTTTGCTTACTGAGTAGAAGACCGTGGGGGATCCACAGTGTAAAGATTCCCTATTTTCAGCTTTTTTACAGGCTGGAGTTGTTATTTGAACCATTTAGTTTATCAATTTAATTTATCTGTATAACAATTATTCACAAGCATTCTTCCAGGTCAATTCAAGAATAGTTTGATGATGATAAATCTTCCTAATATTCACATTACAGTTATGACCCGATCCTGTCAATCTCTCCGCGCATCAGACTGTTATTTTTCAATAATTCCACATAATTGTAATTTCATATCTTCCTCCTTCAAGATGAAATGTTTAAGATACACATACTTTGCTAGCTGACAAAATGGGGTCATTGCTGTATAATTATTCTCTTTTTGCAGCCTTCATTCAGACTGGATCTATTGATTTAAATTATTTGAGTTTTCTTCCAGCTCTTTGATGACGGAACATCATTAGATTTATACTGTAATGATTCACTATTACAGCTTTCACCCTGGTTTTGTTTGTTGATTTGATTTGTTTGAATTGGTTTTCAGCTCTTTGGTGTTGGCAGTCGCGGGTGATCAATTTTGCTCATGCTCATGCTCTAAGTTTATTTTCAGCATTTCGATGATGGAACGTCTTCAGATTTATATTATAATGGGGCTTATTACGGGTGTCACTTGTCGTCACGGTGAAGTGATTCCCATTTGAATTGTACGGTAATCACGGCTCTTATTCTGAGTATCACTTGCTTATCACCGTGTAGTGACACCCGAAATAAGGCTAACTTATCAAGGTGAATCCTGATCCAACGAACCCAACTTACTAACAAAATCTCCTTTCCTGTGTCTTTTGTAGGGGTGCAGAGGTAAACACGGCCCACAAACAACAAAAGTCACTCTAATATTCCTTCCCTACTCCCACCTGTTTGCAAGGACGTGGCCGGCGCCGTTATTGATCTACAACATATAGAGTTAAGAGATGAACTAGCCTATGGTTAAAAATCTCTCTAATAAAAAAAAAAAAACATATAGAGTCACTGAAACTTGTACAATGAGAATGGACGGTCACTCCCAGCCCCATTCAGTTGATTCATTGTACAATTTCAGTGATTCTGATCAATCACGGAGTAGCAACCATTGATATGTGCAGTCAATCTAAGCTTAGGTAGCTATTGGTTATCGTATATGTATAGTGTTTATAGTACTACATATCTTTCATTATTGACTTTACATCATTTAATATTATTGTAAATTACGTTTTATTGTACTTAATTCTTAATGTTAGCTATTATGAGCGGCTCCAGGGAAGCATAGTGCCAGTTTGAAAAGAAATCTGAATCGTTAATTATCTGTTTTGTAAAAATCTTGTGTTTATTGTATCTTGTTACATGGCATTATAACGCAATTTCAATATTACATTACATTTAAATAAGTATTAACCCGGTTACACACATTTCAGGTCATCCAGGTCTTAAATAAGATGGGATCCGTTCCTTTTATCAACAGTTGTGATATTGCATCATATGCTGAAAATATATGAATTATCGCGTATTTCTGTTGTTCATTACATACCAGGTGAGGGCTTAATCATGTTTTGCCGTCTAGTGTTTTGGTTTTGAGATGCTCGATAACCTTAGAGGGATCGGTTTTGCTTAATGAGCAGAATATCATGGGTTTAATCCCAAGCTCTCCCACAACATAACACAACACAAACATATCAAGTATCATTCTAGCTGAAAATATTTATTTGCATAATATAACCTGGAAATTTCAGGGTTACATCTTCCTTATTGGGAGCTGAGGAGACATAGAGCTGCATCATATTGTATGTAAAATAATTATTATTTTCATTGCGGAATACCAGTTTTTTTTTATCCATATAAATGTATTTTCATTATAACGTATTTTAATGTTCTTATATATTTCATTTCTTCATTACATATGTTTACTATATATATAAATAAATACTGGGTTGGGAGGAAGCATCAGGGTATCATTTGACCTCGAACTGGACGATTGGAGTGGTATGACAACTGGAGTCTAGGAGGGAATAAACACTATCATTTTCTTTATCCTACCGATTCGATTGTGATGGTGTGAATTCTACTCCAACAGTTTCATGGAGATTGACGCGACCTTATTAACAAACCTTCCTGTAGCAAGCTTAATAAGTATTGCGAATTGCGTTATTCGATTTGTTGGATCGTATCGTTGGAAGGAGATTCTTAAATTCCCGTGGATTTCGCGTAAGTGCCTCTGCTTACGGGTCTACCCCACCGTTTTTGGCCCTTCATACAGCGATATTGTGAATTCAGATCGGTAGCTCAAATTGATCTTGCTATTAAGTGGAGCTGCATACAAGACAAGATCTTCGAAGGGATGGTGGCTACCTTACATACATTACATACATACAATTCAAAGAAAAATATTTTTAAATCAACAAACCGGTTGTAGAGTCAATAATCTGTTTTTTGATTCTAAAAACCATTTTGTTGGTTCAAAAATATGTTTTGTTGAAATAGTGATACAATATGTTTGAATCAATAACAAAATACAAAAATCCATTTCTCTGTGTGTATGATGGCGAAACAAGATGGGGATCTGCGTATCTTAAGGTTGAATGTTTGCACGATCAGAAAGATTTGATTGTGTCATTATTGCCAGCAGAAATACAGAAACAATTCAACTCGCGTTTCTGGCAAACGGTTGAAAAATTTGTAAATGCAACTAAACCGGTGTTCATTCTTACCAAGAGGATTCAGGAGGAAAATCTCATATGCGGCAGCTTCTATTTGTATTGGACAGAATGTACATTGGAACTGATTGAAATTAACGGAACATTTGCTCGGCAACTAAACGAAGCGTTGAAAACCAGACAATAAATGTGGTTTCAAAACGATGCATTTCTAGCTGCAATGTATATAGATCCTCGACTGTATGCTTTTAATCCAGCCGTGCTGTCTTATGAGCAACAAGAAAAAGCTATTGTAAGTGTTTTCGATTTCTGTTAAAAAATAACACAGAGTTTAATACATTTGATTTTCAGAAACACCTGCTCATAACTTGGAAGAGTCTTACAAAATTGTATGGAGAGTCAACCAACGTACCAAATTTATGTTACAGTGACGTCTTCATCTGGCTTAGGAAACCTGTCTCGCGTTGGCCAGTTGTTGACAACAAATCGGCAGATGCAATCGTCGGAAATGGGCGGTTTCGAAAAGCGTATCCGTAAGCTGTGGTTGGAACCATTATTGCCCCTGGACGAAGATGTAGTTGCATGGTGGAACAAGAACCGAAAGATCGATCCTGAAATGGCTATGCTTGCAGAGACAGTGCTGCAGATGCCTTGCACGCAAGTGTCTTGCGAACGCGCTTTTAACAGCCTTGGTTAAATAATGACCAAACATCGAACTAAATTGGGATCGGCCACGTTTGAAAAAAAAAACTATTTTTTAGAGCAAATGGTAATATTATTGATAATTGTTACTTTAACTATAAGGTTTAAGGTTGTTTTTTTCATTATTCTTCTTACATTTCCACATATTTGACTAATAAAAGAGAAATAATATGTTTATCGTTTTTATCGTTGTCATAAACTTTCTGTTGTTTCTTGATCTGGTTGACTATTAGTTGCTACTTAAAATCTTTATTTTATCGATATGTGAGCTGAAAATAAGCGGGAATATCTTTACATGGCCGTGGGGATGCAAAGAGAAAGTCGACGAAGAGAATCTGTAAATGTTACTTAGGACCTAATGCAATGTTCAGCTTGATTTCTCATGCAAAACTCGTCTAGGCAGTGCACAAAGCACAGGGAATGCGCCAGCTATTAAATATGAGGTAAGGAAAATGCGCAACAGAATCGCTTCAGCGAGCGTGCTCTTGCTCTGGTAAAAAAAAAGCCGAGTGTAGCCAAGTGCAAAACTTCGGGATTTCTCATTTGCCGAAGTGTATGCGATGTATTGCACTCTCGCACTCACGTACAATCGGTGCGCTTGAATGTCTGGTGTAGAGTACGCCGACCTACGGTGCGCGCACCATTTTGTTGGATACGGTGCACGTAGCAGATACACTTTTCTCTTCATTCACACTGAGGAGAGAACCAAGCCTGGATCATAATACCTTTCATTTGGTGGCAGTTGCGTCCAATTCGGTTTAGTGGTTGCCGAGAAACATGTCTTAATAAATATTTCATTACGCACACATAAACACCACATACCTAGACATTTTTCGATGCCGTCAAACTGAGTCGATTGGTTTATGGCACTGCGGGTTTCCCAAACGTTCAAATGGTACTTTATATAATAGGTCCAACCATGATGTATTTTTAGATCCAAATACCGGAGATGAACCGGCGTCTGGCTAAAAATCTCCTTAATAAAGACAACCAACCAACCCAGCCTAGGTCCAAATATGATTCAATAATGAAAACGTTCCATTTTATCCTTATTTGAAAAAAAAAATCTTTCTTCAGTATTATTAGGTAGAATTTTTCACCAAACAAATATTTTTCATGTCCATATGTTATATTCATAGTAAAAACACGGCATACATTTAGTCGCAGTGTGAAAATGACATAAATAGGTCCAACCAAAATCCATTACCCTACCACTTGAAAAGGGTTCAACTTTTTGCCATTTTATTTAACAATTGGAATCATTGATTACAAGTGATAACGGGAACATTGAAATGCAAGTTTCATTTTTGGATGGACCCGGTGTAGTGGTTAGCATCCCACTAAAGGTCACGAGTTCAAATCGCTCGCTCGGAAAAGTGACGAATGACCTAAAATGTGATAAAGGGACTATAACACAAAAAAAAAACAAAAAATACCTATAGTGAACTTCGGAACCTGCAAGTTTGAGTTGCAACATGGGAATACTCGTCCACTGGATTTCGCCATATAGAAAAAAATGTCTTGTCTTGCACATTTAACAGCATGAAATACATAGAGCACATTGCCTACCACGCAATCTACCGAGACCCGTGGCCGTTTGATTCTCCTCCACAGCGCATTAGCAAATTCCCCCTCAGACAACAGCGCAACATCACAAAGTGTGAAATATCGACTGTTTTACCGGTTCATTATGCGGGTAATAGATTTAATTCCCATTATTGAGAGCAACAAACGGAACAATGGGCCATTTTTGTCACTCGAATCGCTAGCGTGAGTGTTTTGAAATTCGAGCCCTCCCCCTTCCTTCCACTGGGTTCAACCAACGCTTCACTCGAGTTACGGAAGATTAACTCTTAACGGCACATTCAAAACTATTATTATTTTTATGATTATTGGCTGCTTGGCGTTGAAGACCATGCAAGACGACAACGACGACGACGCAACTCAGCCGCAATAACTGCATACATACAATCCTTTGTGCAACTAAGCATATGATAAGTGAGTGACGATCTACCAGCGGCACACAGCTGTAATCAAATGGCAAGCGGGCGGGAGCCGAATTCGCAGGAAATCTGGTTCAACTACTGTGCTAACGAGAAATTATGAAACAACTTCCGTCCTATCTTTTAATCAGCGGCACGTTTTTTCAGCAAACGATCAATAATAAGTAGGACACAATCGTTTCGATGTCGACGCCGCCGTCGCCGTCGCCGCCGGTCGGTAGCCTCACGGTTGTTCTCTTCTGGGTCTGCTTCAACGGTGTGGTAGCAAAAACAATCCAGCACTCCGCACAGCCGCCCATCGATTCGCATCGATATCAATTAATTTGATCTTCGGCACACTGAATTGCACACATCCATGGCTGCAACTGTAGGTTGGTTGGTTGGTTGGTTGGTAGATGCATAGAACACCGGCAGCTGCCGGAGGAGGGAAATTGCTGCTATGCGAGCAAAGGAACATAGTGCACCCCAGTCAGCATCCTTCGGCCGAAGAGATGGAATCTGCAATAGCCGCCAACACAGAACTCGACTCGGCTTGTTGGACAGCACTAAGAAGCAAATAGTAATAAAATCGAAACAAATAACTAATAATCGGTAATTACATTGCAGCTAATTATTGGCTTACAAATTATGCGCCACTTTTCCAGTGGGCCATTCACATTGGAGCGTCGTCGTAACGGTTTGCTATTACTGAAATGGTTGGAGAACTAGAACGTGGCACCCGGGCAAACCACACCAACCGAGATGATCGGATCAACCTCATGCTGCTGGATTTATACTTCACGATCGATTGCGACACGTTGTCATTCTTGATCGACATCCGCCTCAATAAGGAATTTGATTTCGTTTGATTGCTGCAATTTCCGTTCCACCTTAAAATAGAGCCATAAAGTGATCACCGCTTGAAAGCAATCGCCCATAAATCACCGCTCATCCCCAGTTAATTGAATCTCCTAAATCCAATGTAAACAACGTCGTAAAACACCCGACCGTCTGCTGTTCAAGCCAGCAAGTCAAACTAGAGCCACATACCCGTCATCCATAAATTAGCACATAATCTGGAAGCCAATCCGGCACCCGGCAAAACCTGTCCCAGCGAAGAAGAAGAAGAAGAAGAAGCATCCCATAACAAAACGCACCTAGCCATCGTTACCTGGGTACTTGGGGTCTTAAGTAGGGTTGTTTTCTTTTAACGATTCACTCACTCCTGAGGTTCACGCGCCAGCGCAATTCCTAGGAGGCATTGCGGCGATCTATCTATAAAAAATGGGAATGCGAAAAAATGAACGATCGAGGTGTTAAACTTCAAAATGACTACCGATCGCAACGCCTTCCAACCGTTCCTAGGTACCGTCAGCTGGTATGCGTATGATCATCAACCGTTCGGTATCCAGGCTGGGATTTACTTGGGTTCGTCTCCGTCGTCGATGTGGCGTTTGTTTTTACGAGCAGTTTAATGGCGATCATATGGCGATTCGCATTAACGAAGTGGAACGTACGTAGAGGCTGAGCAGTCCGGATAATTCTCTACCCAGACATTCGATGTTGTGTGTGTGTGTGTGTGTGTGTGTGTGTGTGTGTGTGTGTGTGTGGTGAGAAATGCATTGGTCGATCGTGCTATTATGCGTGCAGCAAGTTTACGATTGAGAACTGCAGATGGTGATAAAGAAAGGCAATTATGACACTCGAGATGCTGTTTAATCAGAACATTCCATAAATACAAGTAGGGTAAATGTCGGCTTCGGAACCCATTGCCTGTTTTCGGCGACACAAATTTATATGGTAATTTCACTGCATTTTCTCATCAAATGATGCCTTAGATTTTTAATATCAATCTGATAAGGTTTGTATACCTGAGCAAACGGATCGTTCTATTTTTTTTTTCTTCTTGAAATGAAACAAATGCTCTACAAAATGCTGCTGATTTCAAGTGGCCGATGCAGGACAAATGGAAATGTTGCCGAAGAAAAAGAGACTGCCGACAATAGTTACACTCACCTTGGAGCTTTGTAAAACTGTTTTAAAACAGTTTGGACAATTCTATCGATTGGAATGGATAAAGCAGTAGTAGTAGTAGTAAAATTACGTTTATTTCTGTTGTTTATGATTTTACATTATTTTAAAATTTTAATTGATTAGCCTATCAGGCTCTTTATCTTTGTTTAGTTTGTTATTCTAATTTACGTTTTTACGTTTTTCTACTAGTCTACGAGTGTACCCCATTAGGCATAAATACGTTAGGCATACGGACGTTAGGCATACGGACGATAGGCATAATGGACGTTAGGCATAAAATACCTTGCTGCTGTGTAACTCTAAAAACCTCCTCAAAGAACAGCTCATGAAATAAAGAATGGTGAATTTTGTGATTTTTCATTCAATAACAAAAAAACAGCTAAGGTTGAATAAAATATGATGCCGAAGAACAGCTCATGAAATGAAGAATGGTGAAATTCTGTGGTTTTTCATTCAATAACAAAAAAACATACCTGCTGCTGCCAGGATTTCCTGCCATACTTTTCGATACAACGATTCTGTTTTTGTTGTCATCAGAATGAAAACTAGCCGAACCGTCTGCTGATGTAAAGGAGCGATACTTCCATGAACAGTGACGAGTTGCCGAAACAAACAAGGAACTGTGGCAAACGTACCATCTGTAACCCAATACTTTGCCTCTCCAAGGCGTCACAAGTTTTCATGAGTTCCAAAAATTAAGGCTCTTTCATTATTGTCACCGAAGTCAGCAATCAATAGACGGTCCCCATTATCAGCCTTCTGGAATTCATCGGGTAGATTATGCCTAACGTCCATTATGCTTAAGGTCCTTTATGCCCAACGTCCATTATGCCTATCGGACATTATGCCTAACGACCGTATGCCTAACGACCGTATGCCTAACGACCGTATGCCTAACGTCGTGTACCCCTCTTAACCCCCCTTGGGGTGTGTGTTATATTTGAATTGCAAAAGTGATAAGCTACTTTACTACGAGTATAACTAAGACTAACGTAGTAGATCGCGTATGATCTGATGAGTTGCTCTCAAACAGGTGTCTCTGAACCTTTCCAGGATAAAAACTCTCCATTCTTCTAATGTTTGAATTCCAGCCAAGAGGTGGATCTCAGAATTTATAGTTCGTTGGGGACTGTTTAGGATCATCCTAAGGATCTTGTTCTGGATCCTTTGGAGTTTGAGGTGATGGCATTTGGCGCAACCGTTCCCAGATATGCATACCGTACTCGATTACGGGAAGGATGATTTGTTTGTAGACAGCAAGCTTATTTTCAGGGACAGGGTAGACCTCCTGTTCAGGGTGGCCAGATTATTTTTTAATTATCGGTAGCTTCCCAAAACTTTTATCGGTTGTTATCGGTAGGCCGTCTTAAGAAGGCTTACCGAAACTTAAAACCTTGTTGAGCGGTGGAAGGATGAATACAAATCATGCGCAATTTTGGACTTTCGAACCGAGCCATCAATTCTTCAACCACACAAATTGGATAGTCTAATCTAGAGTCGGTGTATAAGAGTCACGCCAAGAGTGAAGCCACGTCTACCTATTGAATTGTCAAACCGGCTACCTATCGTGCCAAGTAAACAAACATTACGATGTTATGACCATACATTTTACTGACTACACGGAAAACAAAATATAGTTATTGGGCTGTTTAACTTCAAAAAATATACCAATTTTTATGCATCATCTGATAGAACTGTGTTTTCTGAGCACAACGATATTACGATCCCGTAGACATTTATCTCGATTTTTAAATCAAGATTTAAATTTTTGAATGACAAAATCTATTCGTTGACAGCTAGCTTCCATACAATTTCCCACCAAGGGGCGCTAAGATGGTGATTTTTTTTTCTAATGTAATCGTACTTATTTAAAATAGTTCCAGTGTACCAAAATTGACGAAATTTTAGATTTTGGTGATATTTTTATTACAAATAACGAATATGTACTTACCTCAGTACCCCTAAACAACCCAATTGAACATTTTCCAAGATTACTTAAAATCTGTGATTCTCGGTAGGAAAAGTGTAAAATCGGTAGTTTTGAACCTTTTGTCTGTGAATCGGTAGGCATCCCGCCCTGCTCCTGTTGATGGGAGGGATCTTATAAGGATGTTACACTTGGTTTTCGTTTTATCAGCGTGCTCCCTGAAAATCAGCTTGCTGTCTAGTGTTAAGCCGAGGTAGACTACCTCTTTCGACCATTTCACCACTGTGCCGTTCTTATTATTCCCTGACGGAACAACTCTCGGAGATTTAGAGTGTGGAAAGATCATGACCTGGGTCTTTGCCGCGTTGATACGGATCTTACAGCTGTTGAAATATTCAGACATGACGACTGTTGAAGCAACTGGATTTGGGACAGAAATAGAAACTTGCAGTCAGTGCCATGCAAGCTTAAGTGTCCTGAGCGCCATCCCTGGCGCAAAGGGCCAACGTGAAAGATCTCCATCCTGGGCGATTGTTTGCTTTCGCCTTGACCTGGGCCCAGGTCAAATTCCGGTCGACTTGCTTAATCTCCTTGTTTAGGCTTCGCCGCCATGAGCCCCTGGGTCTGCCTCTGCTGCGATGTCCGGCTGGATTCCAATCCAGCGCTTGTTTGCAGATTTCATTTCCGCCCTTCCGTAGAGTGTGGCCAACCCACCTCCACTTACGTTCCCGAATTTCTGTCGATATCGGCTTCTGGTGACACCGTCGATGGAGCTCGGCATTCGAAATCCAGTTGTGAGGCCACCAAGCACGAATTATATACCGCAGGCATCGGTTGATGAACACCTGCAGCTTCTGTGTGATCTCCGCTGATACGCACCATGTTTCGCTAGCGTACAGCAGTACAGATTTCACGTTAGAGTTGAAAATTCGGATCTTCGTGCGGAGACTAATCTGATTTGACTTCCAGATGTTTCGTAAACTCGCAAAAGCAGCCCTTGCCTTCTTGATCCGTGCACCTATGTCACTCTTGGTTCCGCCGTCCGACGCTATCTGGCTGCCAAGATATTGGAAACTTTCAACCTTCTCCACTTCCTGACCAGCTACCGTAAAATTGGATGGATTTCCCGTGTTGATATCCAACGATTTAGTCTTGCTGACGTTGATGTTGAGACCTGCCGCTGAGGAGCGTTCGGCGAGATCGTCGAGCTTACTCTGCATGTCAGAACGCCGTTGTGATACTAAAGCAACGTCATCCGCCAAATCTAGGTCGTTTAGATGCTCCATTGTAATAGGCTGCCAGAGCAACCCACGGTTCGGCACACGGTCGATCGCACCAACCATTATCTCGTCGATTACGATGAGGAACAGTAGCGGTGATAGAATACATCCTTGCCTCACTCCAGCGACTACCCGAATAGGGTCAGATAGGGCTCCGTTGTGCAGCACCCTGCACGTGAAAGCCTCATACTGAGCTTCGATGAGGTTGACGATTTTATCCGGAACTCCCTTGCGCCTTAGGGCGCCCCACAGGTTTTCGTGGTTGAGTCGGTCGAAAGCTTTTTCGTAGTCAATGAAAACCAAGTAAAGGGACTCTTGGAATTCGTTGACCTGCTCCAAGATTATGCGGAGCGAGACAATATGGTCCACACAGGATCTTCCAGCACGGAATCCCGCCTGCTGCCGTCGGAGAGTCGCGTCGATCTTCTCCTGTATCCGGTTGAGGATAACTTTGCATAGAACTTTGAGAACACAACACAGTAACATAATGCCACGCCAGTTATCGCATACAGTTGGGTCCCCCTTCTTTGGGACCTTCACTAAGACGCCCTGCATCCAGTCAGCCGGAAAAGTCGCGGTGTCCCAGATATTGCAGAATAGTTGATGCAACATTTGTGCAGATAGCATGGGGTCAGCTTTGAGCATCTCTGCTGATATGCGATCGACCCCGGGAGCCTTGTTGGATTTCATGGTTCGGATAGCAGCTTCGATCTCCGGTAGGGATGGCGCCTCAGAATTGACGCGAGTGATGCGTCGCACTCTTGGCGGTTCATGCCGAGATGTTGATGGCTGGTTGACCGACGAAACTTGTAGAAGCTGTTCGAAGTGTTCAAACCAGCGTTTCAGCTGATCAGTGGGGTCGGTGAGCAACTGACCAGTCGCGTCCTTCACTGGCATCCTAGGATTCATCCTTGCTCCACTCAGGCGTCGTGAGATATCGTAGAGGAGACGGATATCGCCTGTTGCTGCGGCTTTCTCACCTTCATCGGCTAGGGAGTCCACCCACGCTCGCTTATCCCGCCTACACGAGCGCTTCACTTCCTTCTCGAGAGCCGAATACAGTTGGCGGGCCTGGTTCTTCGCTCCTCTGGTTCTCGCCCGCTCTATCGCGGCTTTTGCATTTCTCCGCTCCTCTATCTTCCTCCAGGTGTCATCCGTGATCCACTCCTTTCTCTGAGCGCGCAGCTCGCCCAGGTTGTTTTCACTCGTTTCAGTAAAGGCATCCTTGATCGCCGTCCATTGCTCTTCTACGCTGCCACCATCAGGAATATCCGCAGCTCTGGTCTCCAGTTCCTCGACGAATGACCTTTTTACTGCTGGATCTTCCAATCGGCGTGTGTTGAATCGCCGTCCGAGCCGCTCCTCCCGCCGCTGGACCCGCGCGATACGAAGGCGGATCTCTCCAACGAGGAGATGGTGGTCAGACGCGATGTCGGCACTGCGTTTGTTCCGAACGTCAAGAAGGCTCCTTCTCCATTTTCGGCTGATGCAGATGTGGTCGATTTGATTTTCGGTATGTCCATCACGGGAAACCCACGTGACTTTGTGCACTGGTCGATGGGGGAAGAGCGAACCCCCGATCACCATGTCGTTATTGCCACAAAACTCTGCCAACAGCTCACCGTTTTCGCTCATTTCGCCATGCAAGACGACTTCTATATTGTCAACTTACTATCGGGACTGGACTCGATGGAGGAAGCCGCACTTCTTCTAAAGGAAATTCAAGCTCTGATGGCAGAAGGGGGCCTCGAACTTCGGAAATGGTGCTCAAATAGTTCGGATATCCTGCAAAACTTACCCACCGAAGCGGTTGGAGTTGACACAACGCTGCACTTCGAAAAAGACCAGAGGAAGCAACATCTGGTTAGTCACTGTCGACTGGGACGATCCAGTACAGGAAGATGTAGCTAGCAAATGGGATGGTTTTGCGGCACAGTTGCCACTCCTGGAAGACTACAAGGTATCTCGACTCATCTTTCTACCAAATTCGGTCTCCATACAGTTCCATGTCTTTCCGGATGCGTCTGAATTTGGGTATGATGCTTGCATCTACGCACGTTCGACCGAAAAGGAGGGAGAAATCAAAAACACGGGCTGCGCCACTCAAACGACTTAAGGCCCACGCACATTTGATCCGGATCGGACGCGTTCAGTCCCCCTAGTGATCCAAACACTCAAAATGCGCTACGGACGTTCCGAGCTACTGATCGAATCACTAGCAGAAAGGGTGAGAACCGCACCTTCGCCAAAGGTAGACAAGCTGGAAATGATAATCGAGTTTGGTACTATGGTGCAGGCACTTTGCGATCATATTATCGCTGCACATCTATACGACCATCTTGCGAACCCCACTTTGCTGAAAGATTTGGTGGAGAAACTACCTGCCGAGTATCGAATGAGGTGGGCTGGACATCGTAGACAGCAAAGGGAGGTAAATTTGAAGACCTTCAGCGATTTCATGGAGGAGATCGTCAGCGATGCCTACAGCGTGTCGAACGTAGCCACTACTTTCGAACGATACAGCAAACAGGATCGCCCGAAGCCACGAGATCGGAATTTAATTCACACTGAAGCGGGGAAGGTGGATTGCTTGGTGTGTAAAAGAGAAGGACATCGCGTAAAGGATTGCAAAATATTCTCCGCCTTACCGGTCGACGACCGCTGGAAGAAGGTGCAAAGTTTGCCATTGTGCCGAACCTGCTTGTCGAATCACGGGCGAAGAGCGTGCCGCAGTACGAAACACTGTGAGGTCGACGGATGTCAATATCGGCACAATCCACTCTGACATGCTTCCGCTTCAAAGTACAAGGGACAAACCAGCGAGTCGCATGTACAGTATCACCTCAACGAAGCATCCATACCGTCTTTACTTTTCCGCATACTTCCGATCACATTACACAATGGTCTCAAAAGCGTGAAAACGTTTGCCTTTTTAG
Organism: Ochlerotatus camptorhynchus; assembly: GCF_037179485.1. NCBI lineage: Eukaryota > Metazoa > Arthropoda > Insecta > Diptera > Culicidae > Ochlerotatus > Ochlerotatus camptorhynchus. The sequence goes on along the minus strand of NW_027040531.1, from coordinate 3,328,086 downwards.
ACGAAGGATCATCCGTAACCATGATCGAAAGCAGTTTGGCAAAGGAATTGGGCGTTACCGGGTACAAAAAGCCACTCTGCTTGAAGTGGACCGGTGACGTGACCAGGGAAGAACTTGACTCACAGCGCCTCTCGATCCTCATCTCCGGCTGCGGAAATTCTAAACGGTACAGAATTAACGACGTTCGCACAATCCAAGCTTTGGATCTTCCTATGCAGAGTCTACCAATCGACAAACTGATGAATATTTACCCCCACCTCGCTGGACTTCCTGTTCGAGGTTATCACAACGCAGTTCCCAAATTGCTCATCGGTGTCGATAATCTGCGACTGGCGCTTCCGTTAAAAACTCGGGAAGGTGTTACGGGTGGCCCTACGGCCGTCAAGACACGGTTAGGCTGGTGTGTCTACGGAGGTCAGCGTACTCAAGAATTTCCAGAATACAGCTATCACATCTGTGAGTGTGGGGGAGAAGAGGCCTTTGACGAAGCCTTGAAGAAGTACTTTTCTTTTGAGGAGGCCGGAATTAAACCAACGGGTGCGGTAATGTCTGAAGAGGACAAACGATGAGCCCGAATATTAGGAACAACTACTAAACGAGTCGGCGAGAGGTTTGAGTCGGAGCTGCTGTGGAAATATGATAGCTTTGAGTTCCCAGACAGTTACCCGATGGCGGTCAAACGACTCCAGTGTCTCGAGAGCAGAATGGCTAAGGATCCGTCGCTCAAGCAAAACATCTTGCGGCAGATTGACGAGTATCAGCAGAAGGGCTATGCGCACCGAGCGACAGCGGAGGAATTAGCAGAAACGGACCCTCGTCGCACATGGTATCTCCCCCTCGGAGCGGTGACCAACTCGAACAAGCCAGGGAAAGTTCGATTAATCTGGGACGCGTCCGCAAAAGTGGATGGCATATCCTTAAACTTGGTTCTACTAAAAGGACCCGACATGGTAACTCCACTGTGCTTCGTAGTCTTTCGGTTCCGACAATATACTGTAGCCGTAAGTGCAGACGTAAAAGAGATGTTCCATCAGGTCCGTACGAGAGGTGCGGATCGTTCTGCACAAAGTTTCCTGTTCCATGACGACCCTTCGGAAGAACCTCAAGTGTTCCGTATGGACGTTGCTACATTTGGTGCGACGTGTTCACCAGCCATCGCACAGTACGTCAAGAACGCTAACGCAAGATCTTTCGAGAAGGAGTTACCACGAGCTGTTGAGGGGATTGTTTTCAATCACTATGTTGACGACTATCTGGATAGCTTCTCCACCGAGAATAAGGCGAAACAAGTTGCGTCTGAAGTCCGAGAGATCCACAAACGAGGAGGGTTCGAGATTCGGAATTGGTGTTCGAATAGCCCAACGGTTCTTCAGCATTTAGGGGAGAGTCAACAGCATCCGGTGAAGCAAATGTGTCTCGATGAAAAGGAGCAATCTGAACGCGTCCTGGGAATGCGTTGGATGACAAAGTCCGATGAGTTATGTTTTTCAGCTACGATGCGATGCGTGGAGATCATCGAGAACGACCACAAGCCAACAAAGAGACAGATTCTTCGGTGTGTGATGTCTCTCTTCGACCCACTGGGATTCCTCGCCCCATATTTGGTCTTCGGCAAGGTACTCATTCAAAGCGCTTGGCGTTTAGGAATCAGCTGGGATGAGAAAGTTGACGATCGGTTGTTCGAGCAATGGCGCCAATGGACTGAGATGATCGATCACATCAATAGCGTTCGGATTCCAAGATGCTACTTTCGAAAGACGGGGCCACGAATTTAGCAAACGTTCAACTACATACCTTCGTCGATGCAGGCCGGGACGCTTGTGCCTGCGTGTCGTACCTTCGAGTTGTCAACGAAGATGGAGAAGTGGAAGTAGCGCTAGTTTCCTCAAAAACGAAGGTTGTTCCGCTGAAACCAGTCACTATTCCGAGATTGGAGCTTCAGGCCTGCGTGCTGGGAACGCGTCTCGCAAAATACATTATCGACGGCCATTCCTACTCGATCAAAAAGCGGGTATTTTGGAGCGACTCAAGTGCAGCCCTCAGTTGGATTGGTGCGGATCCTCACAAGTACAGTCCCTATATAGCGTACCGAGTGTCCGAAATATTGGAAGCGACCGACCGCACCGAGTGGCGCTGGGTAGCATCGAAAGATAATCCAGCTGACGAGGCTACGAAGTGGGGAGCTGGACCGTATTTCAATTCCAACAGCATCTGGTACAGCGGACCTGAATTTCTATACATACTTACCTGAGCGAGATTGGAAGAGAGGTGATCCGGAAAAATCAGGAGAAGAAGAGTTACGAGCTTGTTACGTTCATCGGGAGATACATGTTCCCAAATGTATTGTAGACATCGAACGATTCTCGAAGTGGACGCATTTGCAACGCGTCATGGCATACGTTCACCGTTTCACCAACAACTGTCGCAATGTTCGCCTTAACACCAAGGTTCTTACGAAGAAGGAGCTGAAAATGGCCGAAAACTCAATTTTCCGACTAGTTCAGTGGCAATCCTTTCCTGACGAGATTATCACCCTGTCTACAAATCGTTTCCTCCCGTCAGAGCAACAACGACCGTTAGAGAAATCCAGCACTATCTACCAGGTCACACCAATGCTGGATGAATTTGGAGTTCTACGCGTGAACGGCAGAATCGCGGCAGCGCAATTTGCTTCAACTGATGCCAAATACCCCATCATCCTTCCGAGGAAACATCGACTGGCAGCGCTTCTGGTGGATCACTATCATCGTCAACTCAAGCATGGCAACAAAGAGACCACAGTCAATGAGATTCGTCAACGTTTTCATATTCTGGAGCTTCATCGCTCTTTCGTGAATTTCATCACAGCTCGGTGCAATCTTTGCAAGATACGGAAAGCACGACCGAGCATTCCACAGATGGCTCCACTTCCGCAAGCCAGATTATCACCATTCACCCGTCCATTCAGCTACGTTGGACTGGACTATTTTGGTCCCTTTCTTGTGAAAGTTGGGCGTAGTAAAGTGAAAAGGTGGATTGCGCTCTTCACTTGTCTGACGATACGAGCCGTCTACCTGGAAATCGCGAGCAACTTGACAACTGAATCCTGTGTAGCGTGCGTTCGTCGATTCGTGTGCCGTAGAGGATTTCCCGTTGAAATCCACAGCGATAACGGCACCAACTTTCAAGGTGCAGAGCGATTACTACGTGAGCAAATCAATACCAAGCTTGCGACTACGTTCACCAGTTCAACAACAGCTTGGCGATTCATTCCCCCGGGTGTACCTCACATGGGCGGCGCCTGGGAGCGAATGGTCAGATCCGTGAAAACAGCGCTGACGGCAGCCTATAACAATGAAAAACTAGACGATGATGCTTTGCACACGATGATTGTAGAAGCAGAATCCATAGTCAACAGCAGGCCGTTGACCTACCTTCCGCTGGACTCTGCGGAGCAGGAAGCAATCACCCCTAACCATTTCCTTCTAGGGAGCTCAGCCGGCGTCAAGCAACCAGTCGTGCAGTACGAAGATAACAACGCACTCTTGAAGCGATCGTGGGCCATGATCCAAGAACGGCTGAACTCGTTTTGGAAGCGGTGGGTACGGGAGTACTTACCCACACTAACTAGAAGAACGAAATGGTTTGGCTCGGAGAGGAATGTTGCAGCAGGGGACCTAGTCATAATCATAGATGATACCAGAAGGAACGGATGGACGCGTGGTCGCGTTTTGGAAGCCATAACTGCTGCGGATGGCAGAGTTCGGCAGGCGATCGTTCAAACGAATGGAGGTATACTCAGAAGACCGGTCTCCAAGCTTGCAGTTCTTGATGTGGCCAAGGAAGATGGAACCAAGGAGGCTCACTGGTTCCACCGGGGGGAGAATGATGCCACAAAGACAGACCAGCTGGGAGCCCGGCCACGCAACCGAGCATTGAAGCTGCGTTCTTCATGCGTGACGGTAGGACTAACTGTCAACGATGACAAAAGAAACGACGAACAATGATATACGGGCAGACGCCAATGAAACTATTAATATAACGTGTTCTAAGAGAAAATATTGAATTTACTAGTGAAATTTGTTGGATACTGGAATTGAAATATTACCGGTTTATTGCAATAAATAGAAATTAGGAATAGGTAATATATAGGTATTAACGTAAAAAGATTACTCAATTACTGAATATGTTTAGGCCCAGGACCATCTGTAAAGCATAGTTGAAGTGAGCAGTGGATTCGAGTAATTGGGCTACTGAATCGTAAGTAAGGTTATGGAGGAAATTAACAGTTTATTAATTATTTTACACCTATTTTAGTTTTGAAGCAACTGATAATAAAGCTGTCGAAAGTCAGAACAAGCTCAAACGGATACCCTGCTCTCTCTGATAATAATTACAAACCATTATTATCAATTGAACTATTATTCCTCTTTAGTAACCTTGATAGTTTTATAGTTTTATAGTTAGTTATAGTTAAATTAGTGAAAAAAAATAGCCTAAAATTCGACAAACAAAAGTGGCTATATGGTAAGCAAATGATATTGCACATTAGAATTGTGAAACCAATTGCAAAAATATGAGCATTCATTTCGCATGGTTTGCGCACAATTGAATTACGCTAAAGGATTGTACTAAAGTAAGGTAATGCATTAATTTATTGAACAATTGAAATAATGTAACCACTAAAATATAAAACTAATATTAAACAGATATTGTAAAGATTCGACTAATACCGGATAGCTTCAGCGGATCTGAAGTAAACACTAAACGTAAGTTAACCTAAAATAACTAAGCTGAACATTATGTAAACTTTGATTGTTTGTTGATATTCTTTAAGGAAATTTTAACTCTCTCGAACAAATCACACCATGGACTGTTAAATATCCAGAAAGACCGACCGATTTGTTACCAGTAACGGTAACAGGTACTCCACCACAAGACAGAATGGCGAAAAACAGCCCTTATGGTATAGCAGTCACCGGAGCATCACTTTCTATTTCATCGGTACTCATCCTTCTGGTGTTTACTTCGGATCACCGCTTTGGTCTTTCGTTTTGTGAATCGTTATCGTCGGGGAACTAGAGCGACCCTCTCCATGCCCATGAAAGTCCAAAAAATATCCTTGAATAAATTGTGAATCAAACTCCGCCATCTACAGCATGCTCTTGCATTATAATCGCTCCATTACTGACTTGGCTAGGAGAGACCCCACATTACAGTGTTCATGAATCGTTTTGTTGCCATGCATAAGTCTCAATATTTTGACATCAGTTTGGAGCTAATCCATATCTACGATCCCAAATCCGAGCAGCAGTCGAAACAATGCACAATAACGCCCGTAAATATCCGTGCATACCGAATAATACGTTAAAGTCGTACCACGCCACACCACGTCGTTGGTCAAGCCTGATTGCAATATCCCCCGCAAGGGTTCGACCGAAACAATAAAATTAAGCATTAAACAGCTTTCGGTTTCCAGGGGTGGCACAATTACACACCGACAGTCGATAAGGCGGATGTATGCTATCCTTGCGGAATCAGCGGAGAGGACCTCCAAAATGTTGACCTGAAATTGAAGACGATTGAACCAATCTCTCCCTCGCTGGACTTCAAAAAGCAGAGATCGTACTTGCAGCGCATCAATAAATAAACATTTTTATATCTTAATTTCGCATTAATTGTGGCATCACTTGTCGTAAACATCTTGATTTTATTCAAAGCAGCACAACAACAAAAAAGGAAGAGAACAAACTTGAAGAAAAGACTTTTCTCGCGGACATCATCGAATGCCGCCTCCGTCGTCCCACCGATCGATGAATGTTGATCGTAGTGATGTGTAAATAAGCAATTTACCTCGGCGAGCTGTCGATCGTGGCTCAGGGTTTTGTGTTCTTCCCAAGTCACTCCGACCAACAAAGAGACGCCATTGAGAGATGGACGCAATCCTGCGTGAGGGGATCATTTGGAATGGAAGTTTATTTATCTTCGAGGGGATCGTCGGTTCTGTTCCTGGTTCATTCTGTGGGTGCAACCCCTTCGGAACGAATATCTAAGAACTTGGTCATCCATACCCGCACTGCTCAAGTGTACTGCACATACGATCGTAACCTTCCCGCATCGAAGGAAAATATTTTCGCCCCGGTACTCTTCTGTCAAGAGATAAACCTTTTGATATCTTCATTCAAGCTGCAAATAAATACGTCATTTTATGGAACGCGCCTCGTCGAATGGTTCGAGTTCAAGAGTGAATCGAAAAAGGTAAAAAACGATATTCTTCGCATCTCGAAACGGCGCGACATCGTCAAGGATATCATCCTCTCACCGATCGTCATCATCAGAGGAGATTGCGAAACGCATCGCATGCATGGGAATAATGGCATCCACTTCGTATGCATGCACACTCGACGGGCTCTCCAAAGTGCATTGGACTCGGTATCAAATCCGATAGCGAACGTATTTTTTTTTTCGGCACAGTCCCGGAGTCTCTTGTTATGATTATTATATTTATATTCATACATTTCTCGTGAAATTGTTCCTCTTTCCGTTGAGATGTAATAATGTGTTAAACATTATTATCTCGTTTCGTAAGGTCTCCTCTCCCTCCCCACCGCGAACGATCCTAGCTGCGCGAACGAATATGGCTTAATCCGCTGGTATCGGTGTAGGATTGGGATCTGAAATTCCCACCGTGAGCTTTACTCCACGTAAGCAAGCTCAGGCTAAAGTGCATTTAACTGTATTTGGCGGCTGGGGGGATCCGACTCTGAATTTCGACGGGCAACGATGAAGATGACGACGACGACGACGAATAATGGATGTGTGAAAATGCGAGATCGATTTTATTGATTGCGATAATGAGCTAAAGATCCCGTTCACTTGCCGAGCGCTTTGAGTCAATTGAGATTCGGTGGGTGGCTCGTTAAGATGTGCCAAATGAGGAAATGGTTGACAACCTGTGTGTGGTGCTTAAATTGTGATATGGTATAGTCGAGAAGTATCGAAGTTTAAGCTCATCAGTTTGCGCTGTGACTTCCGTTGTGTTCATGGACTTTGAGGACATATGATTGCAAGATTTGTGAACTTTGTAATCGCGATATGTTTTAGCTATTGTATGAAATTAGGCAGATGTTTTCAAAATTGTCCAATATTCCCAAGTATTAGGGCCTCGCAATTTCACAAAACCCCAAAATCTTATTTTTTTGCTACTCTTGTATAACTGAGTAACGACATTTGTATTGTTTGTTAATTTCTTATCTTTCACTGGTAAAAAATTCAGAATGGTATCTGTAACCAGTGGCCGGTTCATTTTACTGATTTCAGAAATTCCAGAATTCAAGATAACGTATCATTAATTAAAATGTTGGATCTCCCTCCAAAATGCAGATCTGAATTCAAGATGGCCATCACCGGACAGGGAATACTCATCTCAACTCAATGGGCTTTGCGAGTAAAAAGAAGACCACTTCCACTTTGAAATCCATGATGGTGGACTTAGCTTCAAAATGGCGGCTTTCTGGCTGCAACAACAATTTTTCGTTTCATTTGGGATCCCAAACAAAATTTGGGGACGATTGGTTGTAACCCGGTTTTCCGCATTGCATTTGAAATTGTAAGGAAATTAGTAAGGAAAAACCTAATCTCTTGCATTTTCACTCCTAGGGACCACAATATTGATTGAACCATGCAACTAATCATAGTTAATATATAACATAGTATAGTTCAGGAAGTGCCTAACAACTTTGCCCAAGGATGCTTGGTGCTATAATGTCAATAAAAAAAAAAGTTATAGCGGTTCAAAGATTTCGAATTAAATGCCAAAAATGTTGTTGAGAAGGATTTTTTATAGATTTCCAATAAACACATTTTTCGTAAAAATCAAATGTTATTTATTTTAAGGAACTCGTTCCTCCAACTGAATTTCAATACACTTTATCTGATATATAAAATGAATCCGATTAACATTAAACCTATATTATGTGAAGGAGCCTGAAATTAAACCCATATTTGTTTGTTTAATAAGAAAAATCGGTCACCACTAGACAACCGAGCTCCTTATTTCACACAAAAATACGATCACGTTCCCGTTCAACTTTCTGTTACTAGGCGGTCCCGGCGGTTACCTCACAGCTGACGACAAAAACCGCTCTTGAGATGGATTACATATGAATTTTCGATCAACACATTTTAAGCAGACGATCTTCTATTTAGTAAGCAAAAGTGGCTGCCATCTAGCTGGCGTAGTTCCTCAACGATTTTTTTTAGACGTTATGTGGTAGAGATTGAATTAAATTCAAGCAAATAACTGGAAACGAATTCATCCGAATGATCTGTAGTTAGCCGCCGTCCATGTTTCATAAGCTTAAAATCAGTCGCTCTAAAAAGTTCACCAGTTAAATATATACATAAAATTCAGATTTTTTTCCTTTGTAGTATGACCGATGCGCAGACGAGCGAGCACGTGTAAATCGGTGGAAGTGTAATGATCGATCCACTTTTTCGTTTTCCTTTTGACCTCCTTCAGCTTGACATCTGTCAATTGTGCCCAACGTTCTTCCCATTGCTGACGAGAGCGTTTACTCAAATTTTTCACAACCATTATTCAATATGTCAGTCGCACTGAATAACAGTACCCAATAAACGCTAATGTCACTTCTATGCAAATATTAATCAACTTTCAACTTGTGGCTGCAAACCAAGCCAATAAGTGAATATTTTACTCATTTGATGGCTTTTACACAACCAACCACTCTTAGTGAATAACATAAACATCAAAAGTGCTTTTTCAACATCTAAACAACCTGTACTCAGCTAATAAACTGTGTTAGCGCTACTTTGGAATCATTTTTACAGTCAAAAAGGTTTATTTTTAGACGTGTGCAGTGTTACAGCTTTTACTATGCTCCTTTACAAAGCTAAAGTAACTAGTCGAGAAAAGTTATTCATGTGCACTATTATAAAGCCTCTACTCAGCTATCATGTTGTAAAAGGACATGTAGTATTGTTTACAACAACTCAAAGTGTTGGCGTAGCTAAGTTGGTAGTGACAAGGTTTGTCAATGCGGTCGACTCAAGTTCAATTCCAGGTTCCGGTGCAGAGTAAATAATTTGGTTGTGACTCATAACTAATTTCGATTAATTTGATTCACAGCAAAATGAGTTCATAAATTCCTCTAATAAAAAAGTGTAAGCAATATTTATTTCCGTCTTCAAGAGAAAATAATATCGTGATTATTGGATAGCCGGGAAAAGGTTGAATAAGCACATTTCAAGTTTACACACAACTTAAAACAGCAGGATCACTGCTTTATAGAATTGAAGATGGATATGACGCATTTCGCGCCAAATCGTATTCGGAGCTGGCAGCACCCTCTCAGATTTCAATGAAACTTTCTGGATGTGTGGACCTTGACTAAATATGCATACTTAGTTTTTCCAAAATTTATCTAGACTAACATTTGAGAAGAGCCAAACTTTTTCTGCCGTTTTTTTTCAAAAAAATATTATGGGAATATGACAACTCCTACAAAAATATGTTGCATGGATAACTTTTAGGAAATTGTCCAAGTTATCGAAAAAAATACTGGAAAAAAATTTATTTGAGACCTACACTGAGAAAAATCGGTTTTTGAAATTTAAAGTCGATTTAAAAAAAATGGCCATGTTTGATTTGGATGAAACTTTGCCTCAAGATAGGTAATTATGTTTACTACCAACCGTGCATACATTGCGAGATGGGCACTTTTAAGGAAAAAAAGTTTTTCTTACAAAAACTTTTTCATGTCTGAACTGTTTAGTTTTTTTTTGATTTGCCATTTTCACACAAAACTAAACCAGTGAAGCTCAAAATCATATCAGAACGCAATGAAGCTCAATTTGCGATTCAATTTTGTCTGATCAGCACTTAAGTTCACTTTGATTAATCGAGAATTTCATATGAAAAGGGCTCATGATGCATTTCTCGCCAAATCGTATTTGGAATTCGCAGCACCCTCTCAGAGTTCAATAAAACTATTTGGACATGTAGACCTTTTCAAAAAAAAAATCATTCTCTTATTCTGTTGTCTACTACTGATGCAAAATTTGACAATATGTTAGAGAAAAAAGACAAAAATTTTCATATATCATTTATTTATATATTTTCAATGTTTTAAACCTATTTTCATACATGCTATTTTTTCCTTTTTCCAATCAAGTTAAATATTTTTGGTACATCTTCTGAATTAGAAATCCTTTTTGCCGCTACTTTGTTACCAGTCATAGGCACAAAACTGTGGAATTTCTGTGTGCCAGATATTGTCTTTGTGCTGTTATATAGTTCTTCGAGTTCTTCTGACATTTCGATGTACTGTTCAGTGGATATCTACTCGAAACGTAGTTTTGTGATATTTTCATCTGTTTGTTCAACTGCCCAGTTATATAATTCTCGTGGAGTTGTTATGGTGTTTCCATAATCTCGAGCAAGACTAGCTCTTTTTGCCATTCGCTTGAGAGTGCCACCAATGGCATCACAGGGATTTTTTCCATGAGACGTTGCAAAAAAATGCCATTCTGCTTCTAATCCATGCTTTGACTGAAATCTACTCAGACTAGTAAAGTTTTTTTTTTATTTTCTCAACATTGTATGGGCGTTGCAGATCATCTGCTGATGGAACTGACTCCAATGATGGAACCGATGGTACCGTATCTGAAGGAAAGAAGAAGAAGAAAAAATAATTAATAAGTGCAATTAGGAGGTTGCAGTTAAAAGTTGATAGAATCATCAGGATGACTGTTCTTACCTAGCTCATCTACGGATTGATGGCCACTCATTGATGGACCTGGATCATCACTATGCTGCTGCCCACTAGTTGACGGTTGGATATTTACTTCATTTCCAACCGATCGGCGTTTTTTCATAACTGGACTTCTATTATGAGATATCACGCTACGGCATGACTCACAAATGCTCATCAATTTCGTGGTTATATCCCATAGAATGTATTTTGTCTACCATCGTTGATGATATGGCCCGTAACTTATTTCGGTTGCATCTCGGATTATTTAAATTTGCACAACATTTCAGTCCTTTGAGCCTTAATTTACTACTTAGGTCCACGATAATAATTTTACTACAACTTGTCTTCACGACATTCGTTATCATATTGACTGCTGCTTGTATGAAATCAACCTTAGTTTCATAGCGCTCATAGGTAGAATGAAGTGGTAGGTATATAATGTTAATGGTTTAGGTATAAATAACAGAAGGGCATATAGAATTATGATGCGATACGTTGACTTGCCAAATCGTTGTTGATTCGAAAGAAGATCTCAATTTAAATTTTATTCATGCCTAATTCTTTATGGATAATTTGATCTAAGAATTCTAAGTTGCTATAGGAGTATCGGATTTTGCCTCAGTAGTAGACAATATAATCAATTATGTTATTTTCTAATTTGTTTTTTTTTTTCCTTTGGTTTGTTTTTTCCGTCGATCATGTTTTCCGTGCTGAGCACCAATGATACCGACGTTCCAGGAAGGCAGCTCCCACACCTGGACCCTACCTATCGACCCATCAACTCATGAACCGTGGACCAACGGCTTTACTTCCCATCCGAAGGAAGGCGTGATCAGACATGTTATGCCTCAGAACATCCCGGCGGCGCCGACTGGGATTGAACCCAGGCCTGCTGGAGTGAGAGGTAAGCACGCTTACCACTACACCACCGGTGCCGTTGTTATTTTCTAATGATATAAGCCCATTTCATATGGAATTCTCGATTAATCCAAGTGATTAGTTGCTGATTAGACAAAATTGAATCACAGATGGAGCTTCATTGGGTTCTGAGATGATTTTGAGCTTCACTGGTTTAGTTTTGTGTAAAAATGGTACGTTAACAAAATCAGTTCAGACATGAAAAAGTTTTTGTAAGAAAAACTTTTTTTGCTTAAAAGTGCCCATCTCACGATGTATGACGGATGCACTGTGGTTTAAAAGTGCAAATTCGTGAACTTAATTGTTTTCTGAGATGTACGTACGTTTTTAGCATTAAGGTGTCTTCAGAAGATTTTCATAGTTCTGGATTCCGCACATTCCGCTATCTAACAATGGTCTCGATTTTTTTTTGTTTAATTTCTAGTTTGTTTTTTATTATTCTAAAGTAACTTAAAAGTAAAATAACATGTAAGATTAATCAAAACATAACACCGAATTTAAAAGTGATGTTTTTAATACAAGAAGATTTTGACATCCTCTCTTACACAATGGACCCTTTGATATCGAGCTAGGGAGATTCGACTGTAATTTGTTTTTAAAGAGGAAAAATGATCAAAGCAAACTATATATTTTATTTGATAAAAAATATAGTTTGTCGGCTGCTGTCGTAAGACCTGTTACTGCATTTCAAGTACCAAGAGAAGATCAGAACATCGTTTTCAAGAAACATCCATCGAAAATGTCCAATTATTCATCAGGTATTGATTTTAATCTTCGTAAAACTTATTGAAAATTGTGAAACATTGAAGGAACATCCTAACTTTTTTGTTCAGTTAAAATTGATAAGCGTAAGTTGCTGCAACTCTGGAAGGAAACCCAAGGTAGTGAAATTGAAAAAGTTCGAAAAATGAGTCAAGAAGTGTATAAAGCGTACACATTGACGAGTCCGATTTTAATAGAGATGATGTGGAGAAGGCTCTGTTACCGATTGGCAAATATTTTAAAAAGCTTTATCGCAAGTTCCACCGATCCGAGACAAAAATGATCAAATGCAATATCCGCTACTTCGAAAAACCCTTCAATCTTCCCACTCTCTTGCTCTCTGAACTTCCTTCAACAAGCCGAGGTAGAACAACGACACCTTTCCGAGATAGTTCTGATGCTGTAAAACGCCGAAAGACTGCGTATCTAAGACGGGGTCATTCCGTTAGCAACTTGACTTACGCTACTCAAATGAAGTTGCGTGAAGTTGGATCCGTAGATGCGGCAAAAGTAGTGAAGGAAGCAACAATGACAACCCCTACCCGAGCATCAAAGATACTTGTTTCGTGGAGAAATTCTCAGGAGAAGCAGCCCTTACAGTATTCTGACCTGGAAGCACTAGCAATGATCATAGATGCCAACTTGACCAAGTCACAATACCTCAAAATCCAAGGAGAAGCAAAACTGAGAAACGTGAATATTTACCCGTCGTACAACAAAATTGTCAATGCCAAGAAACAGTGCTATCCGGAAGATCAATTTATTATGGTTGATGAAAAAAATGCCGAAGTAAATCTTCAAAAGCTTTTGGACCATACCTCAAGTAGGATTGTTTTGGAAAACAAGGAGCATCTTGAAGATTTTTCAGATGACGAGCTCAAGCAGGTTGTACCTTTTTTATTTTCATTATAGAGACTTTGAACCAATAATTTATTTTCCTCAGGTTGTACTTTTGGTAAAATGGGGATTCGATGGCAGCAGCGGACATGCGGAATACAAACAAAAATTTGAGAATGACGACGGAGAATCTAGTTATTCAAATATGTTTATTACTTCCTTAGTTCCTATTAAGGCAGATGTAAACGGAAAAGTTTTGTTCCAAAATCCCCGACCATCATCAACCCGATTCTGTAGACCTGTGAGGATTCAGCTCGTGAGTGAAACTACGGAAGTATTAATCAACGAGAAGAAACATATAGATAATCAGATTGACCAGCTTGTTCTAACAGTAATTACGGTAGAAGGCCGTACCATTATTGTGCGCTATGAGATGGTTTTGACAATGGTAGACGGAAAGGTCTGCAATGCTGTTACGGGCAACAAATCGTCACAAACTTGCTATACTTGTAATGCAACCCCGAAATTGATGAACAATCTTGATTCAGTAACTGAACGCGTGGAGAACAGCGATGCTTTCCAGTTTGGGCTTTCAACTTTGCATGCCTGGATCCGGTGAGATTTATTAAAATTAAGTGTTAAGTATTATGGTTTGATACAATATCAATATTTTATAGCTTTATGGAATACTTTCTTCACTTGTCTTACCGACTTGAAATTAAAAAATGGCAGGTAAGAGGACAGAATGTTCAAGCCATGAAGATTAGAAAGAATCAAATCCAAAAACGGTTCAAAGTGGAAACTGGCCTGATTGTTGACAAGCCTAAGCCTGGAGGATCTGGAACGTCCAACGACGGCAATACTGCCCGACGTTTCTTTTCCGATCCCAAGAAAACAGCTGCAATAACTGGACTGGATGTGACAGCACTGGAACGATGTGGTACCATATTACAGGTAATAAAATGGAATACTGAAAAACCAGATGTACATACAAACAATACAATATTCTTAGGTATTAGCGTCAGGGCACAAAATCAACACGGAACGGTTTTCTAGTTATTGCATTGAAACAGCAAAGTATCTAGTGGACCTATACCCCTGGTACTACATGCCAGCTTCAGTGCATAAAATCCTGATTCATGGTGCCCAGGTCATCAATCATTTCACGGTTCCTATCGGACAGCTTTCCGAAGAAGCACAGGAATCGAGGAATAAAGACCTCAAACGATACCGCCGAGACCACACTAGAAAATGTTCCAGAACGATCTTGAATCTTGATTTGATTCGCCGTTTGCTAGTGTCTTCAGATCCACTAATCTCAAGCATGCGGAAAAGCCCCAAAAAGGAGACAAAAAATTTGTCTCAAGACGCAAAGTTCTTGTTGAGCTTAGATGATGGAGAAGAAATGGATTCGGAGGATGAACATGATGTTTCAGATGATTTTGAAGTTTAATTTGTTTATCAGAAATTTTTAATTGTTACTTTGGTTTTATGTTTGGATTAGTTTAACATGTTATTTTACTTTAAAGTTAGTTTAAAATAAGTAAAAACAAACTAGAAATTAAACAAAAAATCAAGACCATTGTTAGTTAGCTAAATATCGTTTTTACTTGAATAGCCCCATACAAAAATCTTAAATCTTTGTTTACTAAAATCCACCACAGTTTCCAGGATACAAACGGATACTAATGATCTCCACAACATTTCAAGTACAAATGAAACTTTTTGCAAGTGCGGAAATTTGCGGCCAGCTTAGTTATAGCTTTTTGAAAAAGGGTGATTTTTTGCTTAAAAATCACTGTATCTCTCGCCAATCAAATCATAGCACTTTGGTGTTTTGAGAAAAGTTGTGTGTTTAAATATTATCTAAAACTTTGCTGAATACACCAAAGAGATATAACGTGAATAAGACATAGAAAAACTCAAACAACTGATTTTAAGGTGCAACTGGCAAATAATCTCTTATATCTTCATACAATGAAGTCATGGCAACTTGATGTCTTCAGCAAAGTTTCTTTAAATTGAAAGCCCTACAACTTTGTAGAAGACATCATCTCGATATCTGTTAATATAAAAAAGTTAGTTTCTTGAAGTGCAGTTGCACCTTAAGAAAAATTAAGGTGAACATTCCAAAAGGTGCGAGATCCAGAACTATGAAAATCTTCTGAAGACACCTTAATGCTAAAACGTACGTACATCTCAGAAAACAATTAAGTTCACGAATTTGCACTTTTAAACCACTGTGGGATGGTAGTAAACATAATTACCTATCTTATGGCAAAGTTTCATCCAAATCAATCATGGCCATGTTTTTAAATCGACTTTAAATTTTAAAAATCATTTTTTTTTTAGTGTAGGTCTCAAATGAAATTTTTTTCAATATTTTGTTCAATATTTTTTCAATAATTTGGTCAATTTCCTAAAAGTCATCCATAAAACATATTTTTGTTGAAGTTGTCATTTTTCCATAATATTTTTTTGAAAAAAAATCGGCAAATGTTAGTCTAGATAAATTTTGGAAAAACTGAGTATGCAAAAGTGCTTACTTAGTCAAAGTCCACACATCCAGAAAATTTTATTGAAATCTGAGAGGGTGCTGCCAGCTTCGATTCGATTTGGCGCGAAATACATCCTAAGGAACTTTGCAATGGTCCTTGAAACCACACCGTCAACTGCGCGTTGTCTTAGCGTGCATTGTTCTGCCAAACAGTTATCTTTACCATTGACGTTAAAGTTATAAAGAAGAGGGCTGAGACATGAGCCTTGGGGCAGGCCCATGTAACTAATTCTGGAATTTGTCAGTTGTCCAAGAGAAAAGTTCATTTGCTTTTCTGACAACAAATTGTAAAATAAATCATTTAAAATTCCAGAAAGTCCACATCTGTGCAGATTGTCTGACAGATTTTCAATGGAAACTGAATCAAAAACCCCCTTAATGTCCGAGAATACTGAAGCCATTTGCTCCTTGTGCGCAAAGGCCAGTTGAATATCTATGGAAAGCAGCGCTAGACAATCGTTTGTTCCTTCGCTCTTGCGGAACTCTAACTGTGTATTTGATAGCAAGCTATTTGATTCGACCCACTGATCGAATCTTCGAAGGATCATTCTAATGCACGAAAGTATTGCAATCGGACGATATGAATTATGGTCAGACGCTGGTTTGCCAGGTTTTCGAATGGCTATTACTTTGACTTTGTTTTCTAGTAAGGTATTGAATAAGTCTAGCAAGCGTCTTTTAGCGATATCTGGGAGATTTTTCAGAAGATTGAATTTAATCATATCGCTTCCCGGTAAAGAGTTGTTCGATGACAGAAGAGCCATAGAGAATTCCAGCATTGTGAATGGTCCATCCAGAGAGCTGCGCTCGAAGACGCTTCTGGAAGAATATGTTGTGCTGGAACTGAGTCCGGACAGACCTTTCAAGCAAAATCGAATATCCATCGGTTGGAGTGTTCTTCACTCTCATTAGAAGATGAGCTGTTACGCATGTTGCGAGCCACCCTCCACAAGGTGTTCATTGAGGTTTCTCGTGAGAGTTGCTCGACGAAATTGCGCCAATAACCGCGTTGTTTTTGTTTCGATTAATTGTTTCAGCTTTGTCTCAAGCTTTTAATATTCCTCGAAGTATGATCATTTTGACTTAGGAAGCATTACTGCTCCTAACATAGAATTTGTACAGAAATTGTTATTTTAAACTAATTCCATGTTTTATGCTATTCAAATTGGAGCAGAATTTGCGAATAATATCGTCATGATTTTGAAATTCAGTAATGGATAATTAAATATTTTGAATTGGAATGCTCCACCTCTTAACGATAATGAAGACGAGCTATTTAACTTTTTAAGAGCTCATATCGTACATATTGCGGTTGTAACTCAAACGTTTCTTAAACCAGACCAAAAGGTTAAGAGGGACGCAAATTAATTCATTTATAGAAATGATCGTCTTGATGGAGCCTATGGTGGCGTTGCCTTCATTTTTCATAGACGTGTCAAACACAAAATTCTTTGTTCGTTTGAAACCAAAGTTTTTGAAACTTTGGGAGTTTCTGTTGAAACAAAATTTGGACAACTTACGTTTATAGTTGCTTATTTGACATTCCAACCCGTAGGCCAGCAAACGAGTTTTCTAAAGGGTGACCTTTAGACACTTATCCGTCATAGATCTAAATTCTTCATTATGAATGATTTTAATGCGAATTATCGCTCATGGAATAATGTTCACAGCAATTCCAATGGTAATATTCTGTTTGATTATTTTTCTGCAGGTTATTACACTATTCAATATTCAAACAGCCCAACATGCTTTTCTTCAGCAAGAAATCCCTCAACTATTGATTTGGTCTTCTTAACTGATTCATGTCAACTTTGTAGCCAATTGGTTACCCATGCTGAGTTCGTTTCTGATCACCTTCCAGTAACTTTTGATATATCCCAAGAAATAATGTCTAATCCAAACAGCTCTACTTTCAATTTCCAATCAACTCGGGAGCAATATCGAACATTTATGGAATATAGCTCTGATCGAAACATTCATTTGCAAACCAAAGATGAAATTAATTATGCTCTTGAATCTCTGACTACTTCTATAGTTGAAGCAAGAGCTACCTCAGTATCAAAATACGAGGATAAATTCGATTCAATTATAATGGACGACTATCTTCAGCACTTAATCCGTTTGAAAAATGTCCGTAGGAGGCAATATCAAAGAACACGTGCCATGAAAGTTATCTGATGGGATTTGCAAAAACAAATTAAAAAAAACTATTCCCTGCCATGAGGATCAAAACTTTTGAAAATAATGTTCCAAATTAGACCCGAGTTTTAAACCCTTTTAGAGGGTCACAATATTTTGAAAAAAAAAAAACTCAACAGCGTTTAAAGAAAGTGATGAAATTTTGATCACAAATTCGAAAAAAAAACTCAAAAACTTCCTAAGCAATTCGAGAGTTCCCATAATTTCAGTTTGGGTCATACTAGTTGCCAACAACTTCCCGTAGTCCACATTGTAGGTAAACCACCAAACCGCACTTTATTGCACAGCATTCTGGCCATCCTCCCATCGATGTCATCTTTATTGTGTGGCGCTGTCCAAGAAAATAAAAAGGAAATTTATTAGATGAAATCATCTGCTAAGATGTGCATCACTAAATCGCTGACTGGACCCGATTCTTCGCAACGCGAAATGAATAGCATCGTTCGAAGCGACGACCGACGACGATCAGTCGGAACAATAAAGCTCTGAATACCTTCACTGTGGTGACTTTTAGCTGGTCAACGGCCAGCCAGTCAGCCAACCAACCGACCGCCAACCACAATAAAACCCGATCTGAATTGGATTCCTCGTCATTTTTTGTCCAGGCCGAACATGAATGCAAATTCCTTCCGCCTTTGAGCTGACAAAAAAAAAAAGAATCCGTTGAACGACGGGACAAAGAGCCCGAGATGGAGTTTTCTTTTAGCCTCGTCAGCATTCCGTTCTAATCGTGATCTTGCGAGGGATAAATCAATTTTGGTGATGATTTCGACCAACTGCATACAGCCTGTGACTCGTCCTTTTCGGTGCAAACCTGTTCAGACATCATCCAACAAATTAATCGAAAGTTGTCCCGGTAATTACGAGAAGAATCGAAATGTTTCGTCAGCTTGGATTAAGCAAACCTGCTCTGAAATAATAAAAGTAAGTAGATACCACTTATCACCAGGCATGGAACGCTTTGTACTTTGCATTTCGAACGCTAATGGATTAATTAAATCTCATCGCTGTCCGAAGCGTAGGCTTTCACTTGATCCCATTTGGGACGACCACCAGCCACACTCTCAAGCAACAAGATGAGCTTTCTTTTGATCTTGTTTGGTGCGAGTGCTTCTTTTCAACAGCTCAGTGGAAGGGAGGAACAAGAAGAAGCCTGGCGAAGAAATCGTGAAGATTGGATTGTTGGCGGCTTTGATCGGCTTCAAATCAGCCAACTACTCCCGTCCCGTGTGTGTCAACAAGTGGTTGCTTCTGCTCTTGTTAAATCGGGTCGGTCCGAAAAGCCTGAGCAAGGTGAAATTGAGCGATTCAGGTGAGTCTCCCACTCGACGACTTCTTCGGATAAATAGGGGGAGCCATAATTAAAACGACTGATGCGATCTGGTTCCGTGCATCTGAGCTTTTGAGAAAATCGGAGTAAAAAGGGAAAGGGGTTATGAGTTATAAATCGACGGCATTTAACGCTAAAGATTCATTAATTATTTATACCTTTTGGTGGGATGGATTTTTTGTTCCTTCTCCCTGGGACGGTATTACGTGAAATTGGCAAGCATTTGGGCAATCAACGTTAAATAAGGCGATAAAAACGGAAACGGGCTCCGGCGATGACGCCAAGCGAGAAATCTCATGAAAGTCGGGTAATCTTCTTAATACAATTTAATTATCATTCATAACCTTTACATAAATGGCATTTATTAAACGTGTACTTTATAGATGTTGGTGTTCATAAGTTAACATAGTTCATTGGGATTGTAAGCTTATTAGCAAGACAAACATTTGTCTCGCAATGATTTAGCATCGGTAGGAAATAACCACTTCGGTTCGAATTATCCATGTTGCTGAACGTTTAGGAAACAGACAGTTTTTCTTAGCCGGCGTAGTTCCAGTAGAAATATTCGATTTCTTCACCAAGTTTGATTAGGATTTTCAATCTCGTGGCATCTCACCAACGATTTTTTTAAATACTTCATTAAGAAGATTTTTAGCCACAGGCTCGTACATCTCCGACCAACCAACGAATTCTTATGGTTGATTAAATTAAAACCTATACAGTTTGAAAAATGCGTGTACATATATCTCTGCGATATAAAGCTCACACATAGCTATCGCTAGATCTGGTGTAAATTTGCAAGATATTTAATGTTAATTTAAGTGCAATATCGCATAACTCAGCAAAACACCTATGAAGGTAGTATGGGTTCCCTGCACCTTCTTAAGTAGATGTTGGATTAACTTTCCCTCCCTTCCCCTGCGATTGTAAGGATGTGGCCAGGTGTATAATGCGATGCTTCTATTGTAGATTTTATTTTCGTGTGGGGAAAATCACTAATCCCAAGTGATATTTTCTGCGTCAACACTCGATATTTTCTGCAAAACGTATTAGTTGACCATTATATAGCCACCCACGATTTGTACAATCGCATATGCTATGCTATGCTATGCTATGCTAATATCGCATAACTCAGCAAAATTGTATACAAGCTTGTAAACAATTTTGTTGTATTTTTAACTGTAGCTCAAAATTAAACTAGGGAAGATTTTCTGCGATGGTTAAAAATCAGAATTTTCTGTGTGAAGTCATTGCAAACCAAGCGCTAAGACTCCTGGTGTACCTACTTACTTAAAATCCCGATGTTGACCTCCGTGTTGACCTTGTCGCCTTCTGGAATGAACACCGGGTACATTTTTTTGTCATCGGAAGCCACCAATCCAAACACCATAACGCTAGCAGGATGCTTGGTCAGATACACGTTCTTGTGCTCGTTGGCCACGTCTTTTACAGGAAGAGAACTAATATACCGGTCGGTTCTGGAATTTGACACGGGATCGACGGTAAACATGCTCTCGTCGGTGAACATTTTTTCGCTTAAGGAAGTTCAAGATTTCCTTGCATCGTTTGACTCGTAGTTCCCGGAGGCGGTTGGTAATCATGCGAGTTTTTTTCCGTGCCCTCGAATTCGCCCCGCAATCTTCCTTTACGATCTTCCGTGCCGTAAAGTCACTGATCCCGTGTTCCATTGCCATTTTCCTTATTGAACGCACTGGATTCTACCGAATCTTCCTTTTGATAGCAGCGATAACCCTCGGAACCCGAGCTGACCTCGGACGACCTGTGGCCACCTTCGCGGATAGTTGTCCTTTCTTTTCTCGGTCTAAAACCCTTTTGACGGTCCACTGGGATACTCCCACGGCGATTGAAATGTCTTTTAACGACATTTGCGCGTGGGAAAAATCACGAATACGCTGCCACTTCGTCATGGTGCAACTGTCAAACTAAGTAAATCATTTTCTATAATGAGAGAGAGAAGGATTAGTATTTTCCATTTAATTCCACTACTTTATTTGCTTATCCTTGACAGATACGCGTATTTCGTCTACAATGTGCAGACTTCTTCAGTGTCTTGTACTAATACTCGACTCGAATATTAGTACAAGACACTGAAGAAGTCTGCACATTGTAGACGAAATACGCGTATCTGTCAAGGATAAGCAAATAAAGTAGTGGAATTAAATGGAAAATACTAATCCTTCTCTCTCTCATTATACAGGTATTCCACTAAGACGCCCACATTCATCAGGATTAAATCATTTTCTGTTATACACAGCCTACTACGGTATGAGCTATAGGATACGTGCATGCAAAGAAAACCAAGGCATTGTATGCACAGGTGAAACGGGAACCTTATTTGTACAATGGTGCAAACATTATCACGCATACGGCAGTTGCTTAGCAATTTTATAGCTTTTGATATTAAAGAAATAACGTGAATTATTATAGATCGGATCATCATTGATCATTCAAATCAAATCGTTCTGGCGAGAACGTAGCGTTTTTCTCTCACTCATGTATCTTGTAGCAATTGTCTAGCTTCCCTGGCACTGGAAACCCCAAAGCCGAGCAGGAACCGTTAGCTA
Organism: Ochlerotatus camptorhynchus; assembly: GCF_037179485.1. NCBI lineage: Eukaryota > Metazoa > Arthropoda > Insecta > Diptera > Culicidae > Ochlerotatus > Ochlerotatus camptorhynchus. Next base: position 3,306,144 of record NW_027040531.1, on the reverse strand, counting down.
ATCGATAACAAATGAATATCTTAATGTGGTATGATACTAGATTTTGGAATGTTTGTGGTATAAAATCTTGTTTTGATACTATGCAGTTATCGAAATATTTTGTAAAATATCAAATGAATACCAAAATAACGAAATGTGATCTTTCAGTTTTTAGACAATAACACCTAAAAGAGTTATTGAATTGGTATTAAAAGACCTTAAAAATAATCAACAATGGTATTCTGGCATCTAAAAAAGTGTCTGTTATCCGTTTGTTATTGTAATAACTAAATTATTTATTAGTTCGTTTTTCAAAGAACATTTTCTGGGTATTATTTTTGGTATTTTACCTATTATGTGAGCCTCACTAATATCATATTTAGGTTGCCAGTAATGCTATTTTGTTGTTGTTGTTGTTGTTGTTGTTGTTGTTGTTGTTGTTGTTGTTGTTGTTGTTGTTGTTGTTGTTGTTGTTGTTGTTGTTGTTGTTGTTGTTGTTGTTGTTGTTGTTGTTGTTGTTGTTGTTGTTGTTGTTGTTGTTGTTGTTGTTGTTGTTGTTGTTGTTGTTGTTGTTGTTGTTGTTGTTGTTGTTGTTGTTGTTGTTGTTGTTGTTGTTGTTGTTGTTGTTGTTGTTGTTGTTGTTGTTGTTGTTGTTGTTGTTGTTGTTGTTGTTGTTGTTGTTGTTGTTGTTGTTGTTGTTGTTGTTGTTGTTGTTGTTGTTGTTGTTGTTGTTGTTGTTGTTGTTGTTGTTGTTGTTGTTGTTGTTGTTGTTGTTGTTGTTGTTGTTGTTGTTGTTGTTGTTGTTGTTGTTGTTGTTGTTGTTGTTGTTGTTGTTGTTGTTGTTGTTGTTGTTGTTGTTGTTGTTGTTGTTGTTGTTGTTGTTGTTGTTGTTGTTGTTGTTGTTGTTGTTGTTGTTGTTGTTGTTGTTGTTGTTGTTGTTGTTGTTGTTGTTGTTGTTGTTGTTGTTGTTGTTGTTGTTGTTGTTGTTGTTGTTGTTGTTGTTGTTGTTGTTGTTGTTGTTGTTGTTGTTGTTGTTGTTGTTGTTGTTGTTGTTGTTGTTGTTGTTGTTGTTGTTGTTGTTGTTGTTGTTGTTGTTGTTGTTGTTGTTGTTGTTGTTGTTGTTGTTGTTGTTGTTGTTGTTGTTGTTGTTGTTGTTGTTGTTGTTGTTGTTGTTGTTGTTGTTGTTGTTGTTGTTGTTGTTGTTGTTGTTGTTGTTGTTGTTGTTGTTGTTGTTGTTGTTGTTGTTGTTGTTGTTGTTGTTGTTGTTGTTGTTGTTGTTGTTGTTGTTGTTGTTGTTGTTGTTGTTGTTGTTGTTGTTGTTGTTGTTGGTGGTGAATTTTGAAGACGAAGGCTATACGCAGATGATTCAGCAAAAGAGGAGATGAAACAGACCCGTCAACATTTTGTTTTTCCTTGATTTGTTTTCCGTCGATCTTGTTTTCCGTGCTGAGCACCAATGCTACCGACGCTAGGGAGGCTGCTCCCACACCTGGACCCTACCTATCGACCCATCAACTCATGAACCGGAGATCAACGGCTTTATTTCCTTTCCGAAGGAAGGCTTGATCAGAGATGTTATGCCTCAGAACATCCCGGCGGCGCCGACTGGGATTGAACCCAGGCCTGCTGGGGTGAGAGGCAATCACGCTTACCACTACACCACCGGTGCCGCTCCGTCAACAATTGAAGTAAATTTATTGAAAAATAATTATCACAATTAATAAATGAATATGACTGCATGTAAAATGTCAATAATAATTTAAAAAAAACCTTCGTCTACATCAATGGATCCAAACACGACAGCACGACAGTAGGTGCCGCATTCCATAATAACGGTTTAGCGGGAAAGTACAGCCTCCCGAAGGAATGTAGTGTTTTCTCTGCGGAGACATACGTCATTAAGATGGCTGTTTCCATTCCGAACATATCGAACGAATTAATAATTCTTACGAACTCTGCACGCTGTCTTCAGGCCTTAGAAGCGGGAACATCGCAGCACCCGTGGATTCAGAAAGTGGAGCAAATTGCACGAAACAAATCCGTCCGTTTATGCTGGATACCTGGACACGCCGGCATCCACGGAAACAACGAAGCTGATCGGTTAGTAAACATGGCGAGAATACAACCTCTCATCGTTGTACCAATCCCAGGCGATGATGGTTTTAGAATGGTGATGCAAATAATACGGCAACGATGGAACAACCAATGGTTCGCGTCCAGAGACTCCAAGCTGATAGATGTCAACGATGACGTGCACCAGTGGACGGAACGGGAAAGCACTTTCGACCAGCGTGTGCTAACACGGCTAAGAATTGGTTACATGCGGCTAACCCATACGTTCTTATTGAAGAAGGAAGCCCCGCCCAATTGTTGTGGAACGGCTGTAGATGTGCGACATGTGATTCTGCAGTGTAAAAACTACGAGAATCAACGGAAATTAGAGGAAACTCTGATGAGCAAGCCACCAATTAGCTGATTTTTTTTACGGCAAACTGGACTTTACCGAAAAATGAGAAGGATTTAGGGAAAAGAAGAAGGAGCAGCCAAAACCCGGTGTAGTGGCAATAAGGTTAAGCAGTCAACGGAGCAAGAAGGAAGGAATAATGTGAAAAAGGAAAACATGTAACAGGATGAAGATCAATTAAGGTGAACTAAGCTAGAGAAAATTGATACGGTAATGTAATGAAGAACACAAAGCGGATAGCAGATGGAAGAATAAAGAGAAACAACGTGAATTGTACATTGAAGTAGAAGAAGAAGAAGATAAAGAGAATAATTAAGAAAGAAGACAACACCGAAGGAAAATTGGAGAAATTGTGAGGACGTAGAAGAGGAAAACAATGCAATGGAAATACAGAAGGATGAAGAAAGAAGATGATGAAGAAATAAAGAAAATAAACAGAAGTATGGAGTGAAGAAAGAAGAAAAAGATAGATTAAAGAATGAATGAAGAAAAATTCCAACAAGCAAAGAAAATAGCAGACGAAGTGAAGAAGGCATAAGGAGCCGATTCAGCAAAACACGGAGATGAAGGAGACCAACAGGATGTCAAGGTAAGTGAATTAAAAAAAGAATTACCACAATGCATAAATGAATATGCCATGAATGCATGCATTCATGTAAAATGTCAATGAAAATAAAAGTTAAAAAATTGTTTGATGGAGAAAGATTTCAGGATAATCGATCTTCCAGTTGTGAAGCAAACGTCTTATCGCCTGGCGGTGGTAGATGTGGAGCTTCCAAACATTGCTGTATGGATACGTCGCGCTAATCGAGAGTGGTTTGAACCCAAGCCGCATATTGTTTGGGGTGTTAAACGTCAGGTGAAATCTTGGGATCCCCGAATACCGTGCGTCCTATCATGCCATTTATACGGATGGCTCTAAGCAACAGCATTTAGCAAGCAATCGGTCACAGTGTAGCGTGTATTCGGCGGAGGCCTTTGCAATCAAGTCGGCTGTCGTCGCAGCAAGAGCATCAAACGAACGAATGGTAACCATTCTGTCTGATTCGGCCAGCTGTCTTTCGACCATAGAGAGTGGAAGATCACAGCATCCGTGGATCCAGGAAATCAAGCGCTTATTACGTGGACGGTCGATCCACCTTTGTTGGATCCCTGGTCATGCCAGAATCCGCAGTAACGAAGAAGCAGACCGAATGGCCAGTGAAGCACGAAAAATTCCACCAATCAACGTTGCCATTCACAATGTAAACGCTTTACTCATTTTATTTACACAACCTCCAACTGTATTCAAATATTATACGGTAGCCTTTGTTCAAAATCTATACAAGCAAATCCAGCGAACTTAATCAGCTACTTATGGCTGTTGGAACGGTTGGGACAAGCTCTTATTGCATAAAGATAACTTGTCTGCTTGGGCTAGGAATCTAGGGATGGAATTCTTACCACAGAAAAAACTTAACTGGTAGTGTTTACTCGAAAGCGGTACCCAGCTCAAATGCTGCTTAATTTTTTTGACAGAAACATTACCCAATCATTTCAGGTACTTTGGGGTCTGGTTTGATTCAAAGTGCACTTGGAATACCCTTACTTACCTTACCAATCAGGCTAAGGCCTTGTTGTCCTCTGCTGTCCGAAGAAGTCGTCTCCACTCTACTCGATCCATGACCACACTTCGCCAGCCTCGTAGTCTGCGAAGGGTCCGCAGGTCGCCTTCTACTTGGTCGATCCACCTTGCCCGCTGCGCGCCTCTTCTTCTTGTTCCTGTTGGGTCGCTTTCTAGAACCATTTTCACTGGGTCGTCGTGCGGCATTCTTACGACGTGCCCAGTCCACCGTAGTTGCCCGATTTTTGCAATGTAACGATGGACGATTGATGGTTCTCCCAGCAGCTGGTGCAATTCGTGGTTCATTCGCCTCCTCCACGTTCCGTCATCCATCTGCACTCCACAGTAGATGGTACGCAACACCTTTCGTTCGAAAACACACGTCCTCCACGAGCATAGTCCAGGTCTCGTGGCCGTATAGGACCACCGGTCTAATCAGCGTCTTGTAGACAGTCAACTTCGTGCGGTGGCGGTAAAAAATTGACCGGATCGACCTTCATAGTTCAAAATAGGCACGATTCCTTGCCATAATGCGTCTTTAAATTTCTCTGCTAGTATCATTTTCGGCGGTCTCCAGTGACCCCAAATACACGAACTCGTCGATGACCTTCGTCAATCTGGACACAGGGTGGAGGCCAACATTGTCTTCCCTAGAACCTCTTCCTTTCATGTATTTTGTCTTCGATGCGTTGATGGCATGTCCAATCCGTCTAGCTTCAGCCTTCAGTCTGATGTACGTTTCCGCCACCGTATCAAAGTCCGTGCCAAGATGACGATGTCATCGGCGTAGCCAAGAAGCTGGATGACGATCGTTCCACTCGTGTCTATCCCAGTTCTTATGATCACGCCTTCTAACGCGATGTTGAATAGCAGAAACGAAAGTCCATCACTTTGCCGTAACCCCCTTCGAGATTCAAAGGGACTCGAGAGTGTCCCCGATACTCGAACAACGCACATCACTCGATCCATCGTCGCCTTGACCAATCGCGTCAGTGTATCCGGAAATCCGTACCCGTGCATAATCTGCCATAGCTGATCTCGATCGATTGTGTCGTATGCGGATTTGAAATCGATGAACAAATGATGTGTGGGCACGTTGTATTCGCGACATTTCTGCAGAACCTGCCGAATCGCGAAAGTTTGGTCCGTGGTAGCGCGGGCACCCATGAATCCCGCCTGGTATTGCCCCACGAGCTCTCTTGCAAATGGTGACAAGCGGTGGCATAGAATTTGGGAGAGTACCTTGTAGGCGGCGCTCAGCAGTTTGATCGCGCGGTAGTTGCAGCAATCCAACTTGTCGCCCTTTTGTAGATTGGGCATACGACACCTTCCATCCACTCCTCCGGTAATATCTCCTCCTTCCAAATCGTGGCAATTACCCATTACAGTGCTCTAGCCAGTGCTCCGCCACCGTATTTAAATAGCTCAGTTGGTAGTTGATCTACAACAGTTGCTTTGTTGTTCTTCAGCCGACCGATATCCTCCTCAACTTCTTGAAGATCAGGGGCCGGTAGCCTGTCGTCTTCTGCGCGTGCTCCAAGGTCTGTTGCCGTGCCACCTTCGTTTTCTGCTGCTTCACCGTTGAGGTGCTCGCCATAGTACTGCTTCCACATCTCAATCACCTAACACTCGTTCGTGAGAAGGTTACCGTCCAAGTCCTTGCACATATCGGCTTGCGGCACGTAGCCTTTGTGCGAACTATTTAGCTTCTCGTAGAACTTCCAAATGTCGTTTACACGGTACAGACTTTCCATCGCCTCGCGATCTCGGTCTTCTTGCTGACGCTTCTTCCTTCGGAAAACCGAGTTTTGTCTGTTCCGCGCTTGTCTGTATCGCTCCACATTCAATCTCGTTCGGTGTTGCAGCATTCGCCCGTGCTGCATTCTTCTCCTCTACTAACAGTTTGCATTCGCCGTCAAACCAGTCATTTCTTCGGTCCGGGATTGCAGTACCTAGTGCCGCTGCAGTAGTACTACCTATGGCTGAACGGATGTCCCTCCAGCCATCTTCAAGAGAAGCTGTGCCAAAGTGCTCTTCCGTGGGTAGTGCAACTTCCAGCTGCTGTGCGTAGTCCTGGGCAACTCCGGCGTCCCGTAGTTGCTCAATGTTGGGTCGCGGCGTTCGACTTCAACGGGTGTTATGCACAGTCGAGAGTTATGAGCGCATGCATACTGCAACTAGGTAGTGGTCCGAATCTATGTTCGCACTGCGGTACTTCGAACTACCATTCCTCGAGAGGCTGCAAAGTTCACGCATCGTTGGCCGTTGTCGTTCGATACGGTATGCAGGCTGTTTGGCCCGATTGCCGGTCTATACATTGGCTCCCGTCCTACCTGAGCGTTCATGTCGCCGATGACGATTTTGACGTCCCGTTGAGAACAACCGTCGTACACCTGCTCCAGCTGCGCATAGAACGCTTCTCTCTCTTTTTCATGGTAGAAAGTAGCCGCTTTTGTCCCGTCCAGCAAAGTTCCTGCAGTGCTAAGACTTCGAAGTTGCGTGGTTGAAGTTCATCATAGATTAAATTATCGCAGGGAAGCCGAGTGATTTGCAGTTCCATGTTCCGAGTTTCTAATCGTAGTCCTTATTTAATCGCGTAGGTCTGTGTCGATTGTTCCAATCCGTATGGCTTTCTTCAGTATTTGCAACTTTATGTTTTTTTCCAGGGTGGCTTGTTGGGCCTGCCCCAACCGCCTGTCTCGCCGGGGACCATCGTGCACAGCTCTGTTTAGAGTCCCACGCTGGCACTAGGACGATGATCAGCCGCTCCTAACATGGAGAACAAACGCCGTTTTGAGCCGCACCTCCATGGTGAACAGACGCTCGGGTTTGGAGTCAGTTTCTGCTAATTCTAAATAATATCCAAAATCAAAGCAAATTAATGCCACGTTCTTTTGTTATATCTCATAAAGCTATTGGTATGTTGTTTAAATTATCCAATCTAATGACATTTTTATATGTTGTTCGTTCATCATTAGCTCTGGAAATCATGATACCAAAATATCATAACAAAAACAGATTGTGCTTTGATAGCAGAGTGGGATATCAACTTGTTATAGCGTATAACTAACAGATATGGAAATGAAATTTTAGCTTTAGATAAGCTTATACATATTTGCCTTATGTAGCTAATTTTAAGCTGTATAAGCTGGCCTGCAGCTAAATTTTTTTGTTGAGTAATATCCGGTATACGGACGCCCAAGCAAATGGATCACGAAGTGACATTTCTAATGGTATTACATCGCAGATAACCACCTCCATCCCAACACGGCTTCAAAATTCGATGCAAATTACGTACAATGTAGCAATTTTTAACCACCTGCTCCAGATGCTATTTAAAGCACACTCAATCACTTAGCATTTCAAATTGGAAATCAACATCCCCGTGCTACCTGGTGCATTCGAATCGGTGCACCCCAGCCGGTATTTATCCGGGATGAAATTCCTCAAAAAAAAAAAAGACCATCCATGACTAAATGAGCGCCGTTGATCCACATTTGCTGCTGCCTTTTCTGCTTCGTGTTGATCCTACCAAGGGACGAGGGGGTGGCGAAAAAAACGGAGGCATCGAATTAGTGCAACATAGCCCGCCACCGACCGCCTTTGGCTACGGCGCATGTGCATTGGGTCGGTTGAAGCGCGCAGAAAATTGCGCCCTTCGCCCGCTCACTCGCTCGTGCACCCACATTTTTAATTGAAATAAATGATACTTTCTTTGTTGATGCATACAATTTTTATCCTCTTTAGAAGCGCGCCCGACTTTGACGACGACGACGACGACGCGAAGGTTAAGCGGCCGAGTGTGGTGTGGAGCAGAGTGTAATGGTAATGAGCTTTTGGAGTTCGACTTCAGTCTTTTCCTCTCCGGCAGTCAGTAGTGGCCGGGGCGGCTTTGGATTGGTATCAAAGAAGGAAGCGCACTTTTCTTCGGCCCCATCCATGTTGAACCAGTGAAAGAGCGTGAAAAGCGCTTTTTTGCGTGGTGAAAAATGGGCACGAGCGCCAGCTAGCCAAGGGGAGGATGCGAGGGAGGGCGAGCGGTAAAATGATTAGAGCTGAAGCCGATTTGTTTTGAATCCTACTCATGTGGAGCGAAATGGGCGCATTGCACGCGTTAAGGTGCATTAGCTTTATGGCGAGCAAGGATGAAAGGGAAGTTGGTTGTTTGCCGCCGAAGACGCCGCCGCCGCCGCCGCCACCACCGGCATAGTTCAATGCGGGAAGATCGCAGTCGTACGGCTCGGGTGGTGTGAGGGCATTTTTTGCATGCCGCATTCGTTGGGAATTAATGAGGGTCATTTTTCTTGGCTGAAAGAATCTGGGCCAAAGGGATGCAAGGCGTAAGGAGATTTCATCGCTATTGTAGACTAATAAGTATTATTGAGTGTTATCGGTTCAGTCTATAGTAAATTTGAACTTTTTCATTGTGCTTTTAACTTTTCGATACATGAATTTTGCTCTACTGGAATGGTTGGTTAGCATCTAACATTTGTCGAAAACATTTGCTTTTACTTTTTTTTCTAGTTTAGATATAATAAACCTAATGAAAATAATACGTTCTGTTGCCAATATACCTAAAATTGGATAATGCTTGAAAAGTAATAATCTTTCATTTAGGACTTGGAAAAACAATAGTTCACAAAACAAACATAGAACCTTGATCCTTCAGCGGCCTTAAGGGAATCTTTTAAGTTAACTACTTTCTTTTTATGGGAGGTTGTTGGTACCACTAATAAAATGTGTTTTAGTGAACCGGTTAATTTTACCAATTTATGTGATGGCGAAGATCAGAGGTTCAACGATGCCCGCTGAAATGTGCCCAGAGAAGCTCGAAGTCATCGTGGAGGGACTATTCCCGAAGCAAGACCCAACGACCTGACCACCTACATCGTACGGAGAAGGAGAGGGAGATAACGTCGAAGTCACCAACGAGGAACTCGTAGCAGTGGCAAAAGGATTGAAGGTGAAGAAAGCTCTCGGTACGGATGGAATCCCCAACGTGGCGTTGAAAGCGGCGATCCAGACGTCCCCGGACATGTTCAGGATGATGCTGCAGAAATGCATGCATGAAGGTCACTTCCCTGGCAGGTGGAAGATACAGAAGCTAGTGTTTCTACTGAAACCAGGAAAACCTCCCGGGGATCCAGCATCGTATAGGTCATATTCCTGCTGGATACACTCGAAATGCATGGAGAGTGAGCTCGGAAAATTGAGAGTGATTCCGGAAAAGGAGATCAACGGTGGATGCAATTCGGACAGTGGTCGAGAGAGCTGAAAAGATGTCCAAAAAGAAGCGGAGAAGAGATCGATATTGCGCCGACGTCAAGAATGCGTTCAACAGAGCCAGCTGGGAGGCCATCGCCGAAGCGCTGCATAGAATGAGGGTCCTTGACTACCTGTACAGGATCCTGAAGAGTTATTTCCAGAGCCGGGTTCTGGTCTACGAGACAGACATGGGACAGAGATCGATTAGGATCACAGCGGAAGTTCCACAAGGCTCCATCCTTGATCCAACGTTTTGGAATGGGATGTATAAAACCTTTGCATGACCCTTTAATGCCAATCGAAGGTCGCACACGCAAACCAACATGGTTATGGGGTAGCGGAAACATTCTTCTTCCTTTAGTTGATAGGCCCTTTTCACATTTTATTTTTGAATTGTAAGATTTGTTAATGGCTAGCCAGATGGGCTAGTTAAAAGGGATTCCCCTAACCTCTGGTCTAGCCACGGAGATCGTCTGGGGTGGGCTACACTCGCCTCTTTTGTTGGCTAGCTCGAGCTTGAAACCCTGGAGCTTCAAGGTCGGCTCCTGGCTTGTCGACACTGATCAAAAGTACAAAACACCTCTTTATCACTTTTCACTCGTTTATTACTTACGATTTAGGTGTCTGTAGTGTGTATGTGTGTGTAGTGCTGGCCAGCGATGACGGGATTCTGCAGCGGGTGGGGTTTTTCGGAGGCGGATGAACGGACTGCTCACGGTGGATGCCAGTACTCGACGGTTATCACCGTGTGGCACGACGGATGTTGTACTGGAAGTCGATCGGGTGATCGACGGTGGTCTCCCAGTGGTCGTCGGTATATAACCGATGGACCCTTGCTACACGGGTGTTGGCGTATTAACGGACGCCCTCGTGGTTTTAGCCCGTAATTAATGGGTCCTGACTCCGTATTCGGTGGTATTAGCCGGTATTTGTTGGTAACTCTTCACTATTTTTTTTCACAACTTAAAGCAAACTTGGCAGATCGAACTATCTCGCGCAATGGCTGAAGTGAAAGAGAACCTTCTCTTCAGTTTAACCCAGTAGCTTCCCCCTTGACCTAAGCCCATTTCCACCTCCCTCCCACTTTTCCACCACCCCTTGTCCATATCCTTCTCCTGTTTCCAACGCCCACCTTCATCCTTACTCCTTCCCGTTATGTGTTATGTGTTATGTGTTGTTGGTGTGACTGGGTTACAATTTTTTAATTGGACCGTTGGTTTGGGAGTACATATTTACTTACATTCAAAACAAGACAATATTGCATACAAGAAACTGACATACATATTGAATTCACAATGAACACACATATACCCTATTCCTCGCTCTCGCTATCTCCTGATTTTTCTCGCTCGAAGTGAACCAATAGGGTACAGGAACCAAAACGGTAACAGATTTTATTTTCTAAAATCAAGCTTCAAGCTGTACGCGATATAAAAATTAAATCATTAAAAACAAAACGAGCAAAAGTTAAGCCCTTTTCAAAAGTTGGCCATGTTAAAAAATTAGTGATAGCAAGCAATGATGATTGCATAAATTTCTTAAAAAATGACGGAAAAATTGTTGCCCGCCTGCTTGTATGAAAACCTCCCGTAGTGCATACGTGGCTTCCCGGAATCGTCAGGAATAGGTATCAGGAAAATGACCGAATCAGTCGATTTGGATTTATTCATACTTCGTACGTTAAATCTTAGTAGTTCCTTGCAGTTATTAAAAAAAATATTCTCATGCTCAGCCACAAACATTCACGAAAATATTACACATAACTACTCGATCTGCTCTAAATTTGAGGGAAACCAAGTCAGCGTGCGGTTAATAATGATGTAAATAAACGCGCACTCACGCACATTTATAACGAGCGAGGTTTTGGCTTGACTGCTCCTCCATGTACATGGTTGTAAAAGATGTTATAGGCTTATCTCAACGACATTTATATAAGGTCTTGGCCAAAGAGCCTATTGGTGTTAGTGAAATGAGCAAATGTGTTCGTATTTCATTGCAATGTTTATCTTTTTACACGAAACAGCTGTTGGCAGTGACGTATTTCTATCTGTTCGCAGTATGTTCAGCAATGTTTTCAAAAATGTTTGCTTCGAACACCAGTAAGCTGCCTGTTGGCCCAGACCTTATATAAACGTCATTGATGTTGTCTGGCTTGTTGTTGTGCTAGTGTAGTCTGTGTAGTGTGTGATAGAACCGACTTTTACGGAATAAGTATGGCTGAAACACTTGCTTTAAATCTGGACCACTTCAACGCAAGTTTCATCAAATTTGGTTAAGAAATGGGTTTTTAACAGGCAAATCAAAACAGGAGTCACCTATAGGTGACTATGGGCGCTGGAGGTCCTAGTAACAATCTCGGTTTTATTAAGGTTCTGTATACGATGGATACCGATATCGATAAAACACGCATCGTCACTTGGGGAGTTAAGTACCATGAAAGTACAAGTCTTCGGATCCTGCGAATAATTTCCATTCAATAGATAGTCCCTCTCGCTTTTATCACGACCATGGTAATTAATGCGCACATAAGCACACAGACGGTATCCTCGCAAACGGTGGAACCCCAAGGGCGATTCAAAGCCAACCCAATGCGACAGTTCCGGAATGTCTGCTCGTCGTCGTCGCCGTCCCATTTAACCTCACACTCTCTCTCTCGGGGGAATAAATTAAAGCCTAACCGGGCAATGCTCATACAATGGTGTCTACATTCGATAGCCGAAGGCAGCCAGAAACCAGCAGCAGCCCGGCAACCGCCCAGCAGGGGCAGCCTCGGATTTGATTCATCTGGGCGTCTCTGGGTTCGGTTTGGTTCGGCGATAGTGATCTTATTCTGCAGCTGCAACTGCAACAACAAAAACGGGACCGAGACTGGCCGATCGACGTGGTATAATTAGTGGACAAATGCGGCAGTCCTCCAAATGCTGCGGCAGCGGAGTAATTGAATCAACGATATGTATCCGGTTATGAAAATTTACGATAGCAGAAGCGAGGTCTGTCCTGCTGGGTGGAGTTCTTTCTCGGCAAAGGGACTAGCAGAGGAGAGGGCTGCGGAGACACGGCAATTGTTTAGATTAAGCTGGCAGTGATTTATCGATAAACGAAAGCATTTTGTAGCCCTTGAGGTGTTTCGAAGCTGCTGATAAAGGGTGTCCACGATGAAATTGCCACACACAAAATTGGTTCGCAAAATTCGAGTTTTCATCCGATTGCCATCAAATTTTCAGGGATTGAGAAATAACTATTAAACTTCATTTTACCATTTTACTCGTATTTTATTTACAGTCCATACGCAAATGCCCGCACCTTGGCCTTAACCCCGGCCATAAGATTCTGCACAACCTGTGAATCAACCGTTTTTTGCATGTAAACCCATACTTTCTTCAGTTCCTCGACTGTCTACACTACCTTAGGTCGTTTAAGAAGGTGCTGCTTCATAATCGCCCAGTACTTCTCGATGGGGCGGAGCTCCGGAGTGTTGGGAGGGTTGAACATTTTCGGCACGAAATTGACCTTATTGTCCGCATACCACTTCAGCACGTCCTTGGAGTAGTGGCATGAGGCCAAATCCGGCCAGAAGATTGTTGGGACGTTGTGGGCCTTCAGGAGAGGAAGCAGCCGCTTCTGGAGGCACTCTTTTATGTACACCTGTCCGTTCATCGTGTCCTGGGTCACGAAAGGTGCACTCCGCTTCCCGCACGTGCAGATGGCTTGTCAAACCAGGAATTTCTTCGCAAATTTGGACATCTTCTGAGTGCGGACATGCTCCGGAACGCTGAACTTATCCTTGGCCGTGAAAAACAGGTTGCCGGGGATCTGTTTGAAGTCGGCCTTCACATATGTTTCGTCGTCCATGATGCAGCATTCAACTTTCGTCAGCATGTTGAGGTACAACTTCCTGGCACGGGTTTTGGCGGACTTGTTCTGCTTCTCGTCGCGATTAGGGGCGTTTTGTACCTTGAACGTTCGAAGCCCAGCCTTAGTTTTGGCCTTCTGGACAAAACTTCGGCTTAGGTGCAGCTTCTTAGCCACATCCCTAACGGAGGCGTTCTGATTTCGGTTGAAGGCCCCAAATACGCGGTTGTGATTTTTGGTGTTGTACGGAATACTTTTTCCTTCACTTCTGGGCTTCCGATCGGTGGTCAACCGTTCCTCGAACCGCTTAATCACTCGCGACACCGTGGAATTCGCGATTCCCAACGTTTTAGCGATGGAACGATGCGAGAGATCCTTGTTCTCGTGATGAATGCGCAAGATTTTATCACGCACGAGCTGTTCTTTCGACTCCATTTCCGCGAGTTTTGATCACAGGACTTCAAAACTTGCAGGATGTAAATAATGCACTATGAACTAAATCCACCCAAATTTTCATTAAATTCTACCCAACGGTTAAAAAGTTAGAGCAATTTCATAGTGTGGCAATTTCATCGTGGACACCCTTTACGTAGAACGAGAATAGCACGAACAAACTTGTTCCGCAGTAATGATCACCTAGTTGAAGCAATATGGACGAAATGCAATCTAAATCGTCCCGTGTTCTGTTTACATAACGCCAAACCAGAAGAAAACTAATTACGAAACTCCGTACCGAAGGAGAGCAAAACAAAATGAACCATTTCATTGAACAACCATTCCTTCTATGCTGCTTTATATTGACAGTGTGGTTTATAGTTGGCGCGCTTAATTTATCAAAGGCTCGGAGACTTCGGCAACAGCAGCAGCGGCAGCTGCCTAATCCGTAACATACCGTTTCCACCCCCAAAAACTCCTACGGGGCATCCACAAGGGAGGAGACCCAAGAGTCCATCGTTGCACACTGGGTGTAGATCAGTGCATACTGCCCCCGATACAATTCTACATTCCCAGTCGGCTCGAACCCACTGTGCATAGCACTCTTTTTGCTGCAAACATTAGATGACGTCTCGCGGCTGGCTGGCCCGCCGCAACCCGAGAAAAATTAACGCCCTGTCACGATCTCTGCGCGTGCTATCCATATAATGTAATTGCCTTTTGGATTCGGCCCCATCCGCGGCGGATCGATGCTCCTCCAGAAGTGGTGTGTGCCTCGCGAAATGTGAGCTATGCTCGCGGCCTCGCCGAAAATTGAGGGGTTCGTCGCTTGCCCGGCCGATCAGTGCAGCACGTTCCAAAACAAACTATCGGCCGACCCTACGGAATACATTTTGCCGTGCACTAGTTTTCGGGGGACTACGTGAGATCCCCGAGTAGCACCTTTTTTTTTAATGAAATGAACCCCGTGCCAGCGCACGGAGTGTAATGCATATATAGGGTCTCGAAAGGATTAGATAAAGCTTTTATGGAGATTCAGCATGCATGCAGTCCGTCCCGACAAAAACGGGTTTCCAAAGCAAACAGAGTAGCACACTCACGGAATGTGATTCACCCGTTTTTGGTCTGCCAATTTCGTCGTCGTCGTCGTCGCTTGGTTGACTCACAAAAGCTCGCAAACTGCTAATTTGAAAATGGATGCTTATTGAAAGACTGCGCTGCGCGAAATAGTTCTGTCCTCTGAGGCGCGCAGTCATCATCCACAGTCTTTTGACTGAGCATCCTAATGATTGACTGACTGACTGACGACGGGGCGGAGATGATGGCTTTTGTTCCAGTGACCTCGGTGCCCTCTGGTGGCGGCACGATCAGCTCAGCAGCGCATTCTGGCATCATCGATCGGTGCAACTGCAATCGTTCGTTTGCTGCAACGGATTCTTCTTCGATTGATTCGCAAACGGACGATGTTTGAAGCAGAGGACTGGTTGGTTTTGGGAATTGTTGAAAATGCTTTCAATTTTGCATCTACGTTATAAACAGAAAATAATTCTCAGCTATAGGGAAGGTGGTTATAATGTCGGCCTAGAGACCCCTAATTTGGGCCCATACATAAATTCAGAAATCGACTAAATTTTCAATAGCGACCAAAAATATCCATTAGTACCGTCCCAATGACGCGTTCTCGTTTTATACTGGTTTAAAAAAAGCAAATTAGGGTGACCCCTAATCTTTTTTTTAACATCATCTTTTCATACATAGATTTCTTATCCCCAAAGCTTGAGCTTGAGCTTGAGCTTGATTGACCGCCCACGGTTGCTACTCTGTTACTGCCAGATCAGCTGTAATTACACAGAGAACCAATAGACGATGCTTGGGACTAGCAATCATCCTCAATGTGTAAAAACTGGTGATCTTAAATTAGGCAATACCAGCGCCGGCCGCGCCCGAACACAGGTCAAGAAAGGAATGGGAAGGATTGTGTTGACATGACACTCGCTTTGATGGAAGCCGAGAACACCTCTGAACTTCCACGAGGAATCACTGGGATGTTGGATAAGAGGGTTGGGTTTGCAGCAGGGTTCGTTTTGGTAAACGATAAGCTGAATTGATGTCCTAACGATCATATAACGCGAAGGAGCTTGGGACTAAACCCACGGTCTTCTGCTCAGTAAGCAAAAACGTTTGCCACTAGGCAGACGAGCACCTTTTTAATCACCGAGTTGCTGTTATTACCATGTAGTCATATCAACAAATAAAACGATTGACGAATCTTGAATGTGGATGGGCCTGATATTAGACTCATGATGTTTTGCTCAGTAAGCAAAAACGGTTGCTCTAAAGCCACCGAGCCCCTCATATCACATAATACCGTTGCTCAAATTTGTGTATCCATTCAAACCCGGAACCAACGACAAAAACGAGTTTCGCAAAATACACGATACACAAGCGATTTTACCATAAATCTCTTTGATATGTAAGGACCTGGGGCCGCGTTTTTCTGCTCAGTAAGCAGGCCACTGTAACCGACGGTCTTTCAAATCCGAAAACTAAAAACTACGAAAAAGTACTTAGGCCTTCATTAAGTTCCACTTTCACGCGACGTTCAATGACAGAGTCCTATCCAGGATTACATCTGAAAAATCCAAATCTGGCCAACGCCCACCCTAAACCTAAACCTGTTCTAATCCACCTGAAATGACTAACGAATGGAAGACTTTGACTACCCAGCCATGCAATAGTCTCATTCCGTGCCTTATGGCAACTTGATGATTCTATTGCGCTCATCTTTTGGCACCACCCAGGGGAGACTTGGTCCTGTACCCAATGCTTAACTTATCTCCATTCCACTCAGCTACTAGCAATTTCTTGTGGTATAGTGGGCGGAATATTATTATATGAGACAATTCAATGCAGACGTCTTTCCAAATTTGGCAGATCGACAGGTAATCGGTGAGTTACCACGATAGTTGCTATTCAACAACTCGACAACGTCCCATCGTCAACGCCTGCTATGAGAATTTTCCATTGCAGACGCCAACGAAATGACGTCATCGAGCTATCGATCAACTACCCTGGTTATCGCCTGGTACCTTATAGCACGATGCTAAGAGGCGAACCGGAAGAATCGATGAGCTACCTCTCCCCCAACATAGATTTCTTATCCCCAAAGACCACAAACAAGGGAATGAGATGTGAGAGATCGTGTCTGCAGTTGGTTACCCTACCCCAAAACTAACAAAGTGGTTAGTCACATAGTTCCAGAATATGCCAAATCAGTCCCAGAGTAAGGCATTGAGTAACACCCAAGAGTTCGCCCAGCAATTAAAATCTTCAGGAGACATCAACGACCACGAGGTAATGGTATCTTTCGACGTCTCAGCACTTTTTCCCAGCGTACCGGTCAAGGAAGCGATTACATATTTGGAGGACTGGATATTAACACAACTTCTTCTTCTTCTTCATTCTTTTATTTAAAGTCGGTCTTTGTTCCGCAATCTAGTGCCAATCACCGACGGACTTCGCTTGCCATCCATTGATGACAATCGAATGTGCAGGGAGGCAGCTTCCAAACCTGCATAGGATATCGCACCCATTCAACACACATGCGCCGAGACATACGGCTTTACTTCCCTTCCCTTCCACCGGCACCGGGAAATCTCTATATCCTTTCTTGTGTGAACTTTTCATGGTCAGAGTTTCTCATACTTGTTGCTGAAATACTTCAAACCAGCCTTTGAAGTTCTTTTAACCAGTGGCATGCGTAAAAGACGGGGCGTGGGGTCAAAGCCAACCCCTATCATTTTGAATTCGCTCCCCATACGCTCTTCTGATACTTTTGAGCTATCCAAACAATTATAAAATGCATATAGACATTCCAGACTCCCTGCAATTGCAATTCAATCGCTCAAAATTTTCAATAAAGAAGAATCCAGCCTTACACTCGGTAAAGGCGGCTTGCATGGGTTTTAAAATGCGGCTGTTATTTTTAACGCTAGCTGGTTATCATGTGTCTCTGTTCCTAGGAGGTCTCCTAGAGAGATGAAGGTAATGTCAAACCTCCAGTAAGTTTCAAAAACCACTGTAAACGCTGCATTTTAAAACCCGCGTAGGCCACCGAGTGTGAAAAGCTGGATAGTCACTTAGAACGTCCACAGATGCGAGATCCGGTCAGTCGTAAGCCAAGGAGTGGATTTTTGATCTCACGCTACTCATTAGCTTCAGCACAGATGCCTTACCAACAATTTTGGATACTTTTTCCCAGTTGTTCGCAAATTTTGTAACGGAATCCGCTGCCTTTACATGTTTCTGTAAATATGCTTTGGTCAGGGCCCAAAAAGTTTCGATTGGTCTAGCCTGGGCACAGTTTGGTGGATTCATCTCCTTGGGAATGAATTGGACCTTGTTGGCTTTATACCAGGCTACCGTGTTCTTGGAATAATGAACCGACGCCAAATCCGGCCAAAACAGTACTGAGCCGTCGAATTTTTTGGTTGAAAATCGACTTATCCGCGGCGTCAAAACTTCGGCCATCACGAACGGTGTAGTACTGTTCACCAGGAAGAGTTTTGTAATAAAATTTAACGTATGATTCATCGTCCATAATCACGCACACCGATTTTCCGCACAGCAATTGGTCGTATAACTTCCGAACCTTCGGCTGGAGGGATGCGAATTGTTTTGATTCTTCTGCTTACACATCTTTAGACCCATTCTTGCCTTGTCCCGCTGGACTTATTCTTCGAGGATCTCACTTTTTTCTTGCGAGAGAAAGCTTGCACGATTTTCCAGTCCAAATTTCGGTCAACAGGGTTCGGTTTACGTTCAGATTTTTGCATGTCCTGGAAAGTTGCTTCATCACCATACTTCCAAATCGCGTTTCGAACGCCTCCTATGCTTACACCTTCCAATTTCGCTAAATGACTCAGAGCAATGCTGGGGATAGTACAGCATTTGTGCACGACCTGTTTGCGCTTTTCCGGAGAAATGCTTCGCATTGTCACGGAAATGTTGGTAGAAATGTAAACAATGATTCAGCGTCATAATCAGCTGTTTAAACGTCATCTGACACAAGCAGGGGTGTTCCAAAGTCGTGCTTAGACATTCTGGGAAACCTAATAGTTACTAAAAACGTCCTCCAGCTATTTGAAAATTATCCAAAAAATTTTAAAGTATGTATAGACACCCTAAACGTCCTGATGTTGCAGATTAATTTTCAAAAATATTGGGAGGACATCTATAGTCATCTTTAACGTTCTCTGCTAATTCAAAATAATCAAAAAAATCATCAAACTTCTAATGACAACTGTTGCATATCAACCTCCCAAAATTTTGCTGAAAGTTCAATAGTCAGTTTAGAAAGAGCAATGTCTTACATTTTAGAATAAGTTTGGTTTCCATTGTTTTGAGAAATATACCAGATGAAAATAAGTAAAAGTTCTTCGAATTAAATATACACTTAATAACTCTGACGAGTTTGCTCAATTATCTGTATGTGTATACAATCCATCTTTCACAGGCCGACAGGATCATACAGGTTCGCTCAATTATCTTTCTTGACATTCTATATGGTAATTCTTCAGAAGTCCTCTGTTATGCTCACAGACAAACAGACATAATGCATTGAATATTTTTCAATGAAAAGCATCGTCACTTAAACACTACCGCCATCTGTTGATAACAGTGATTTCGGAACCATATTGTTGGGTATTTGACAGTATTTCTTGAACCGATGACCGCCATATTGGATTTTAAAATGGCGTCCGAAATCGATTGCCTTCGGTCCGGTTCCTGTTCTCACATTGCACAGCAATTTCTTATATGGACAAGCATAGCATATTAAGGAAGTTTATAAACACAGTAGTGCCACGTAGTGAGAAAGTTAAGAAATAATATAACCACCATCCGAAAGGACTTGGTCACCTGAACAACTTTGCTGAAGATAGACAACTTTGCTGAAGACAGTAACTTTCTATATGGCCAGGTTTTCGAGATACAGTTAAAATAGGATATTCACTTGGACACTAGCACCACGTAGTGAGAGTATTCTGAATTAATATGGCCACCATACAAAAGGCCATAATCATCTAAACAACTTTGCTGAAGACAGTAACCTTTCTATATGGCCACGATTTCGAGATACAGTTTATACAGAAAGCTTATGTTCACACTAGCGCTACGTAGTGAGAGTGTTCTGAACTAATATGGCCACCATACAAAAGGCCATCATTATCGGAACAACTTTGCTCAAGACAATAACCTTCTATATGGCCAGGATTTTGAGATAAAGCTTATACAGGAAGCTCATGTGCACACTAGCGCTACGTAGTGAGAGACTTGTGAACTAATATGGTCATCATACGAAATGACTTGGTCACCTGAACAACTTTGCTGAAGACATCAACTTTCTATATGGCCAGGTTCTCGAGATACAGTTAAATAGGATATTAACTTGGACACTTGCGCCACGTAGTGAGAGTATTCTGAACTAATATGGCCACCATACAAAAGGCCATGATCACCTGAACAACTTTGCTGAAGACTATAATCTTCTATATTTTCAGGATTTTGAGATACAGCTTATACAGGAAGCTCATGTGCATACTAGCGCTGCATAGATAGAGAGTTCTGAACTAATATGGCCACCATCCGAAAGGATTTGAACACCTGAACAACTTTGCTGAAGACATCAACCATGGCCAGTATCACGAAATATTTTATGTTGGACCCAAGTTTCATATTCCATAAGCTTGTTTGAGTAAAACAACTTTGTCGAAGACAGTATAGCTTTATATATTGAATTAAATGATATGAAATGATAAATCTTATAAGTTGTGGGTCTCCTTATTTGCGGATAGCCCGGCAATAAGGGATACCGGCAATAAGGAATCCGGCAATAAGGATTTCTGACTGAATTTTTTATTTTTTTATTAACCCGATAGGCTCCACCTTGGATTCCAAAATGGTGGCAGATATTGATATTCGACTTCTACAGGTTGTACCGGTTCTGAACAAACCCTTATTGTAGGATTTGACAGTTTATATTTTTGAAAAACCGATGCGTGGCTTAGGATTCCAAAATGGTAGTGGACATCGAATTTTTACATCGATATGTCGTTCTCGTTCCAAAAATACCCATATTGTTGGGCATTATTTAAAAAAAACCAATTGCCACCATCTTGGATTCCAAAATGGTGTCCAACACCGATTTTTGACTTCTACCTTCAATACCCATATTGAGAGTTTTTTTTTCTAAAACTAATATGGCAGGCATCTGCTTAGAAAATGGTGTCCTCTACCAGTGCTGCGATTTGTCAAAATTGTTTCTAACATGATCACTGACCTTTGTCCTTTGTCAAAATCTCATTCATTTTTTCGTCAATGATCAAGATTCACCTGGTAACAAAAAGTGTAATTTCGTGCCCTCCGAGTCACATTTTTGCTATCCAAGCAGTTCAGGACGTAGATGTTTGTTCACTTTAGCGGCTGCATTTAATTGCTTTACCAAGTCATTTAATTTTGCTACAAATTTATGATGATGATGATGATGGTCCCACTTCTCTCCCCCTACAAAGGTTTGAGCTGGACGATTTATCTTTAAGATAATTAAATATGACAATTTAACCAGGTTTACAAACAAAATCGAACTGGTTACAGTTACAGATATAAATTCTCTCTAGAGTTTACAGCTGCTTCACAGCGATATAAATGTGGAAAAGCTCAGGCTTCTACCTCTTAGTTCGTCTTTTTAAAATATTCATAAGATTACAAGTAATCAAGAATATAGCTAATGAAAAAAATCTGCACATGTTCGTCACTGACAGCATTATCACAAGCGGTGCCAGTGGTGTAGTGGTAAGCGTGATAACCTCTTACCCCAGAAGGCCTGGGTTCAATCTCAGTCGGCGCCGCCGGGATGGGCTGAGGCATAACATCTCTGATCACGCCTTCCTTCGGAAGGGAAGTTAAGCCGTTGGTCCCCGGTTCATGAGTTGATGGGTCGATAGGTAGGGTCCAGGCTGCCTCCCTCGCGTCGGTAGCATTGGTGCTCGGCACGAAAAACAAGATCGACGGAAAACAAACCAAAGGAAAAAAAAAAAAATTTTCACTGACAATTGACATGGTTTGCCTTGACGATGCCTTTCATCGGGTGCACTGTATTCTATACAAGTCCAACTGCTCTTACCTTGAACAAATTAGAGTGCTCTAATCAGGCTATCCTACGGCCGAGAATAATCTTGCATGGAATAATGGAATATGACCTCGGTCTTAATATTCATTGGTTTGTAATCCAGATCAAGAGGTAATGATTAACAGAAGTAGTTTGGGGCACTAGTGATACGGCGTGAGAGGGGAAATTCGTAGACCGTCGTAAGGATAACTAAAGCGAAAGCATTTACCAATGATGCTTTCATTAATCAAGAACGAAAGTTAGAGGATCGAAGGCGATTATATACCCCCCAGTTCTAACAGTAAACTATGCCATTTAGCAATTGGGAGACGTTACATTATGGTGCTCTCAGTAGCTCCCGGGAAGCAAAAATTAGGTTCCGGGGGAAGTATGGTTGCAAATTTGAAACTTAAAGGAATTGACGGAAGAGCACCATCAGGAGTGGAACGTGTGGCTTGATTTAACTCAACACGGGAAAACTTTACCAGGTCCGAACTTATTGAGGTAAGACATATTAATTACTCATTCTCAAAATTAAGGGTAGAGGTTTGCATGGCCGTTCTTAGCTCGTGGAATGATTTGTCTTGTCTGGTTAATTCCGATAACGAACGTGACTCAATCAAATTAAATAGCACGCTATCAGCAGTCAAATGTTGAAACCACCGGTTTAGCCGTCGGCGTCAACTCATCGAGATTGGCTTCTGCTTAATAGGACAATTTATGTTCAGCAAAATGAGATTGAGCGATAACAGGCCCGTGATGCCTTTAGATGTTCTGGACTGCAATGTGAGCAGCAGCATGCATCCTAGCCCGAGAGGGCCGGGAAATCACTGGAATGCTCTTTCCCCGTGTGGACTCCGGGTAGAATAAGAATAGATCCACGGGCCGTCCTTCCCTGTCGTAAGAGGCGACTATCTGGACAAGATAGAACGCAAATCATCTAGGCATTAATAGATGAAACGAAAAGAGCACAACCACAACTGAGTACGAAAAGCACTCAGCAAGGTCCAGCACATGTGCCCAAATAGAACGCCAACTATTCGATCATTAACGGATAAAATTGAACAAGTAGAACGCCAGCAGAGTTATTACAAAAACTCAGCTAGGGCAACTACAACTAACTACATAGAACGCTCAACATCCGGGTATTAACGGATGAAGAAATAACACTCAATGATATAATCATTCGGTCAAATCCCAAGGTGTCAGGTGAACCGTGCCGAGGGGATGCATGGCGGAGGACCGGCATTGGAAGCTCTTAACGGAACCTGTAGGGCACCAGGGCACCCCCTACAGTAAAAGTGCCCTTACCACATGATACGGGCCCCATGTGATGGACTGTTCCAACCCGTAACGTAAAACAAAAACCTAAATGGATACACATACCCCCACCCCTTACAACAGAAAAAGGAGCAATCCAAACAATAAGAAAGAAAATGATAAGGATGATAACACATCAAGTACAGATACCATACACACGAAGAAAGCAAGATTGGATAAGAAAGGGCCTAACATACAAAACCAAACCAATCAAGCTAAACAACACAGGATAAGAACCAGAAGGAAAAGCACTAGGAAAAAGAAAGAGGAAAAACTACTAAAGAAACAAAACAAGACAACCACGGCAGAAACCAAAGAAAAAAAGTAATACAATGGAACATTTGCGGACTCAGAAGCAAAATTCCAGAACTACAACTACTAACCAATGAATACAAACCTGACATCATAGCACTCCAAGAGACAATGTTTAATAATAAAAAATACGTGAAAAGACTCAACGGAAGCAAGTACAAATGGTACCTAAAACCAGGGCCAAACCCGGCAAGAAACGGAGTAGCCCTAGCCATAGAAGAATCCATACTACACGAAGAAATAACACTAAAAACCAAACTACAAGCACTAGCATGTAGAACCAAAGGGAAAGCGCCTACGACATCACATCAATATACATACCACCAAGAAAGCAAACACCCAAAGAAACGAAAAAACAACTACAAGACCTAATCGATCAACTACCTAAACCATTCAAACTCATGGGAGACTTTACCGCCCACAGTACACAATGGGGTGGCTTCAAGAATGATAGATGGGACAAAGCAATACATGAACTCATACAAGAAAACAACTTAGAACTACTAAAGAATGGAAATAGCACGAAGATAAGCAAAAACTACACGTGCCTATCGGCAGTAGACATAACCCTAGCATCAGGGGACTACAA
This sequence comes from Ochlerotatus camptorhynchus, assembly GCF_037179485.1. Taxonomy (NCBI): domain Eukaryota; kingdom Metazoa; phylum Arthropoda; class Insecta; order Diptera; family Culicidae; genus Ochlerotatus; species Ochlerotatus camptorhynchus. The sequence continues at coordinate 3,282,158 of NW_027040531.1, read as the reverse complement.
TAATAACCTCATATGGGAAACAGATATAGACAACAGAGGAAGTGATCACTTCCCAATAACTCTGAGCACAAACAACATAAAAGCCAACAACTCTGGTAAACCCAAATGGTTAATCAAACAGGCAAACTGGAAAAAATTCCAAGAGACACTAATCGAAGAACTACCACAAGACAGACCACATCACATAGACAAAATCATAAAAACAATCCAAACGGCGGCAGCCATCAGCATACCCAAAACTGACGGCAGAACCAAACACAGAAAGGTCCCCTGGTGGAACAAAGAAGTAAAGAAATGCGTCAAAAAGCGAAGAAAAGCACTAAAATGACTAAGAGAACACAAGCAAAACAATGACATCAAAAAATCACTAGTAACTAAACTCAAGAAAGCAAACTCCAGAGCCAAGAAAATCATTAGGGAAGCCAAAAAAGAATCATGGTCAGTATTCTTAGATAGCATAAACCCAGATTCAGATCCCAGTGACTTATGGAACAAGATGAATATACTAAGCGGGAAAAAGAAAAGAGATGAAATTACACTCACCAAGGGAACACAAATAATAAGCGACAAAAAGACAATAGCTGACAGACTGGCCAACTACTTCTATGACCAATCGGCAACAGACAAGTACCCAAGTAAATTCCAAAAGAGAAAAACTGAACACGAGAGCACAACACTAGATATGAACCTACAGGGTCAACCTAAAATATACAACAGAAACTTCTCAATAGAAGAACTGGAAAAAGCACTAAGCGAAGCAAAAGGTAAAGCAGGGACTGGTAATCCCAATTCCCAAAGGAGGAGAAAATAAACATATAGAATCAAACTACAGACCAATAACCTTACTTAGCTGTACTGGCAAAATCCTGGAAAAGATGGTCAACAGAAGACTAATAACGGAACTAGAAGAAAATAATAGACTGAACCACAACCAATTCGCTTTTAGACCAGGAAAAAGCACGGATGACTGCTTCATAGATCTAGAGAATATACTAATGAAATCCATTCGAAACGGTAAACATGCGGAATGTGCCTTCCTGGACATCTCAAAGGCATACGACAGAGCATGGCGTAGGCCAATACTTGATAAACTATGTGAGTGGGACATAAAAGGGACCATGGCACAATATATACAGAATTTCCTAACTGATAGAACATTCCAAGTAGAAGTAGGAAACACGCGATCAAATACTAAAACACAAGAAAATGGCATACCCCAAGGAGCAACCTTATCAGTAACGCTATTCCTAATAGCAATGAACTCAGTTTTCGAACAAGTCAAAACCAACAAAAATATCAAGATACTAGTCTACGCAGATGACATAATCATAATTGTAATAGGCATAGTTAAAAAGAAACTAAGAACTAAACTACAAAACACGGTAAACAAAATTGTAAAATGGGCAAACAACATAGGATTCACAATAGCCCCACATAAGTCTAAGATAATCCACATATGCAGAAGCAACGGCCACACAAAACTAGAAAACATCACAATTAACAATGAAGAGGTACCCCTAGTAAATTGTGCAAAACTACTAGGCGTCACAATAGACTCCAGACTAAACTTCAGAAAACACATATCAGAACTAGCTACCGAACTAAAAAATAGAACCAACTTCATTAAGGCCCTTGGTGGAAGATACAAAGGAGCAAATAGAAGAACTTTACTAAGAGTATTCGATGCACTAATCATGTCAAAACTATTATACGGGGCCCACCTCTACTATGATGGTTCAGACAACAAGATAAAACCACTCACCCCAATATATTTATAACCAAACAATAAGAACAATAACCGGAGCATTCAGAACATGCTCAATAGCGAACATACTAGCGGAAGCAGGGATCCTACCCCTAAACACAAGACTAAAACTAAACACAATAAACAAGGCCATAAAGAAACTGGAAAGAGCCACAAACAACAAAACCCAAAGATCACCACTAGTAGGCAGAGCGAACAACTTTGCCATAGAACTAGCCGGCGAGGAAATACCGAAAATAGCTAAAAGAATACACACGCAAGACAGAAAATGGTACAAACAAAAACCAAAAATAGACTGGACAACCAAAAACACCCTAAAAGCAGGAACACAAAACAACACAGTTGCAAAGGTGTTCCTGGAAACAATACAAAAATACCCCAACCATAACAAAATATACACTGATGGATCAGTTAAAGACAATGAAGTAGGCTGCGGCATTGCCGACTATGACACCAACAAAAGCATAAAGCTAAATAAAATGTGCACTATATACTCAGCGGAAGCTAAAGCCCTGGTATAAGCAACAAGACACTCCACATCAGTGGATAAAGATACCATAATCTTCACGGACTCAGCGGGATGCTTAGCAGCCCTTGACAAAGGAAACTCAAAACATGCATGGATTGAAGAGATTGAAAAATACGCGAACAAAAACAAAGTAACGTTCTGCTGGATCCCAGGCCACACCGGGATTGCAGGAAATGAACTAGCAGACAAACTAGCAGAATTAGGCAGAACAAGCCAATCAAACTTTATGAAAGTACCGGCACAAGATGCTATAAAATGGTTCAAGCAACAAGCGATACGGTCAAACGAAGAGGAATGGTTAAACACAAATACATCATTCCTCAGACAAACCAAACCAACAACACTACCATACAATGACAGGAAAAAAGTCTCAGAACAAAGAGTACTAACTAGAGTAAGACAAGGAAAAACATGGCTATCAGATAGTTATCTACTAAAAAGAACAGACAGACCAAAATGCAGACATTGCAACACCTGGCTAACAGCGGACCACATCATTAGAGAATGCAGAGCGTACGATGCTGAAAGAGAAGAATACAAAACCTCAGATATATCAATATACAATAACACACACGAGAACGAGAACAACCTAATAAACTTCTTAAGAGAAACAGAAACCTTCCACAAAATGTAAAACACAAATAAGAACAACCGATACAAAAAAGCGGTAGCAAATCAACACACACAGGGACACAATAAAATGAAATCTCTTCGACCTTACTGATAACACAAACACCCAAGCATACCAAACAGAAACACAAACTGAAACCACAAAACAGGGACGTGGCCATCAAACTGACTAACTAGGCCACGACCAGCCGGACCTTCCATGGCCATCCTGTGTGAGCTTTTCCAGCTCTACCAGCTGCTGCGAAAATTAAACACCCCAGTGCCCTAACGGAGACACCCTTGACGAAATGACTCTAGGAGTTAAAAGTCAAGTAAATGTTTATGCCTAGCCTGGAATGCTCTTTTTGTTCGGGATTATGGATTGAAATGGTCCATCTGATAACGTGGTCTACATGATCAAAACCTTTAAAATGAACTACAACCGTAATGTGTTTCGTAAACGACGTTTAATAATTTCACAGACAATGCGTGCGTAGTTTCCCAACAAATACAGCACGCATTAAAGTCAAACAAATGGAAAACTGAGTTAAAAATATTAACATTGCTCAAATTGGTTCGTTTTGACCGTAAACTGTCCGATGAAAAGGAAGACGAATGAAGTTCGTAGAATGAAGAACTCTCGAGGTCACGTTTACATTTAACTTTGCAAAAATGTTTGGGGCGTCAATTGTTCCGCAGAGTAGTTTCCCAACAAATACAGCACGCATATGATTGCTCCTTTTTTCCAGTGTTTCCATACCAAGTTACTTGCATCGATTTGCATATGGAGGAAGAACCACCCGACCGGACAGACTCAGGGAAGAGTTCGAAGCGCAAACATGACGATTTTTTTCTGTTCAGCGTTATTCGCGGTTCTTGACTGTAATTTCCACATCCTTTTAATGAAAGCAGCATCATTGAAGGGATGCAAGACATCCCAGCAAATTGAAATCCGGCATAGAGTTGAAATTTCAGTTGAAAAACAAGTGCGCGGAATTAGGTGCACTATTGAGCTGAACATCGCTCAAATCAGTGCGCGAAGGCAAGTTTTGGAATTTTGGTACTAATTTTTACAAATCTTATATTTTTTTATGAAAAACGATTTCTCCTCTTCCCAAGTTTCTGTAGAGGGAAATACTTTACCTCGCGTTAGGTGCGCGAAATAACCGATCTTCACGGTAGTAGTACCAAGCGTTTTGCCTTTACCGTTTTTTTTTTAACTAGTTCGTTTATTTACTAGGCTCAGTCGTGTGTGACACTTTGCGGAGTCAAAAATCAGTAATGTTTGAATTTACATTTTAAATAGCAGTAGTTCTAGATTAGTATTGGGTACCAATTACTCGTGGCGTGCTCGAGGTTAATGGGTAACAATATCGATTGTAAGGAGCTAGGTAGGAAACTGGTTTCTAAAGCCTACTTCAGATACTACTCTTGGACGGTTGACCAAATCCTGGCTGGGCAGGGGCAAGTAGCACAGAAACAGGAGCATAATAAGACTGGGACACAATGGCTGGAAATTGTTTGGAAACGAGGGGATGGTCACAACAAACTCTTACATCAAACAAACAAAGGAATTCGTAGATCACCTGCATGTAGGGAACTTCACGGGTTCCCAATACATCTCTTACTTCACGGAAGGGTTGTCTACTTTGGGCCACTAGGATATCCAGCAGTCGTGCCCTGGAGGCGTCATTACCCGGGCAATGCCAAACTGCGTGATCGATGTCTGTAGAGATGTGCGTCTAGCGAGTATTGGTTGGACATAAGTCTTGACATCACGTGAATGAATCCCCGAATAACATTCAAACCTTTGAACTACTCTCACGAAGAAATATTTGGAATAATGGAATGTAACCACCGCCCAAGAAAATTACTTGTCCAATCGTTTTGCGAACTCAAAAGAGAACTCTGACGTACTAATGGGAAAAATTCATCATGTTAAATTCTTCTATCGTAAATCTCGCCTTGTTGTGCGCCCACCTTTGCGAGAGAGTCTGCCTTCTCATTGCCTGGGATTGAGCAATGTAAAGGGACCCATACAAAGATAATCATATATCGTTGGTTGCTTTATGTATTTCGATTCACTGATCAACACCAAAGGTCAAGAAAACAAAAAAAAAAAAAATAATTTTTTAAAATTGAACAAAAGTAGCACCCACCCCTAGCCTTGAAAATCATCCCAACCTTGATCTTTGTATAGAAGTATGGAAACTTGAATCACTTGAATCTTAGTCTAAGAGTACGGAACATTTATTCAAAATTCATGAAGATTTTTGTTGGCCGTAATCCTTAAATATGTTTGGTATGAGACCTCATAATTTGTTCTCTAGACCAATTTTTCTCACTTTCAAAATTTCTAAAAAAAAAATCATGATTAATCTTTCTTTTTTCACAATTTGGATCAATGGCTAATTCAATTAACATCGTATAAACAAAAATAAAAATCTCATACTTTGGCGCTCTAAGCTTTCGTTCCAAGTAGCATTTCTTGTTTGCTCTATTAGTGGTTTTTGAGATCAATTTTATAAAACCGTCAATAAAATTAATAGCTCCAGCACAACCTTTTGAAAACCGCTATAAGATCGTCTTCCTGCTAAGTGAACCACTCTTGATAAGGTTTATAAAGCATGTTTGAAAATCACAATAAAGCTGTTTTAAAACCTTTTGTAATAAAGCCCCATACTCTACAAAAGGTTCTCATAGGCGCTTTAAGAGTAATATTGTATTCAAGCAGTTGTATTTCGCTTTGATGAAAATCAGTTATAAATCCAATTTAATTTTCATTGTTTCAAAGCAACCGCCATAAATTAGCTTGTTGTTGTTCTGTTCTGCTGAAACTTTTTATTTCCATATGGAAATCTTTAGCTGTAAAAATAGGTCATTGGTGTAAAAATCACCATGCAATCAATTTTGTTTCATGGCGACATTAGTGAAAATCTTTAAGAAAATATGTGATTTTTTAGAAGTTCCAAAACAAATGCGCTTGAAATTTTATCGTGTATATTGGGATAATATGAGCGTCAAATAAATGCGCCTCCAAAATAATTCAAGTTAACAAAAAAGATTGTTTCAGATATCAAATAAATTTGATGGAATCATCTTAATTTTAATAAATTCATACCAATGCACACTGGAAATCATTTCGGATCTCTAATTAAGCCATTATTTTATTGAATTTTCTAAAATTTTATTCCAAGGGTAATGGCATTTTCATAATGACAATATAGTGACAGAGGACAGCAGGCAAGAAAAACACCAAGCGCAATTTCTTAAAATGTCTAATGCTTACATTGGATGAGAGCAGAACAGAAAAGCAATGTGTCTATTCTAAGTGAAGATGGTTAAGAATTGTGAGGAGGCACACTGCTTACAGCTTCCTTTGTGACATCCGCAGAAAATGCAGCGGCATTTTTTTTCTTGGTTGAAGTTATTCACGAAGGTGTGCGGCTGACTGTAGCAAATAAACGGGCTCATGCTAACAATTTTGTTGGTTTTCTTTGCGCTCCGATTGGAAGCACCGGAAAGTTTTGATTCTTTTCTATGTTGTAAAAATAAACCGCCCATTCACACTTCTGACATGTTGCAACTGAATGCTTAAAATTGTTTTAAAATAAATGTTTCATGGCCAACTAGTTTTATTGCGCTTACTTATATATCAATGTAAGGATTTATTTTTGGGTTTTATAAGGGCAATACATATTGTTTTTTTATACTTCAAGGCAATCATAAAACCTTTCATAAGTGAAAATAGCATAAGCATAAGTTGATTTTTTTATAAGCTTTATAGGGGTTTTGTAGATAGCTATAAGAATTTTCCATGACTTGCATTGTATATGACCGTCATAAAGCTGTAGGTAATGGTTGCAGCTGCAATAAAACCTATGTTACTTGGGGTATGCTCTATGGATATTTCTTAAGAGAACTCTAATGATAGTATATAAAACAGCATGTAGTGAACAAGCATCTTTTACCAGAGTAATTGAAATTTATTTCCCTACATTACATATTCATTAGGATTCAATCCGCCGCTCGAAAGTGAGACGTGGTAAAATATGTAACACATTAGCAAACTACAGATACAGTGCACATTTGCATCCCCCTTTGCTTCACCAAGAGAGGATAATGAACCAATGAGCACGAGCATTCTCGTGGCATCGAAGACAAGAAACAACGGCTTGACTGAAAGTGAGAAAAAGGTGAGAGTTTCAGGTCAGCTTCGGGGTCACCACAGTTGGAAGAACGACCGACGATGATCTCTTTCTCGGTACTGCAGTTTCAAAGTGGTGCAGAAATTAACCATTATGCTGATGGCGTTGTTGTTTGATACAGTCATTAGCCCGACGGAAAGCTGAAAGCACCCACTAATTGATGAACCCGGTCGGAGTTTATGTGGCCGCTCGAGGAGATGATTCACCGCTTTGTGAGAACTTCCCTATTCTACATCGGATTGACGTGTATGCGAACGACCGCGCAGAAAAAAAGGGTTGACCTTTAACGCCGCTATATGTCTAAACAATATGGCAATAAAAGCCATAAAGTCCAGTGTATGCCATGCCGCCGCCGTTGTTAGTTGCTGTCGACATCAACACCTCCGAGAACCACCGCCGCTTAAAATGTTTTGACCATTTATGGAACATCATCAGCTGTGTGCCGTTGATCCCACGAGTGTGGACTGCGGATGATGGTGGAAGAGAGGAGGGACGCGGATTGTGGATCATTGCGTCGTGCGTCTTTTCCAAATCTGGGTGGGAGGATGGGTTTGTTACGCAAAATAGGCACCCGTGGGATTTTGCATTATCTGACCCGTCCGATGCATGCTGTAAAGATAGAAGTGGGAAGCTACGAACATGTATGTTCATACGGATTCTTTGTTTTGCATGCAATGACCTGTGAGTTGAAAGATCGACTGAACTTTCCCAAAAGTCAACGCTGCTCATGCTCCCTCCGAAGAAAAATTGATTTATGAGCATAACACCTCAGTGTGTGGCCTCTTGTCTCGCTGTCCGACTCCGCCACCGCCGATTCGATCGATTAAATTCAGCCACAATCTCCCGAAAGACGTTTTGTTTCCCATCGCTGCCAGTGCCTCTGCCACCCAGGTCGATCGGACTGCGCTACTTACTATACTCTCTCTCCCCCCCAAAACCGAACACATCCACGGAACATAATCGCTCACTTGTAAGCTCATTTGTTTTATTTTCGCTACCATTTTGGTGGCCTTCGTAGAATTGCTCTGTACACGATCAAGTAAAACATATCACCATATGACAGTTAATGAACTGATTACCGAAAACATTATTTAATCACTAAGCTTTTTTACGATCTGCAACTCCCTTTCGTCTTTGCCTCATCGTCTTCAAGGAGGGAGAATCATCGCTCGGAGAACCATTTTCGAATAATCAAAATATTGATTGCAAATAAAAATGCTCACGTTGTCGAGTATAATTTACTTGTAACCTATAAAAAAAAAGCATACCGGGTTTAAAATTTGGCGTGGCTTCGGGACGATGTTTTTTTTTAGCTAAACGATGAGAACCGAAGTACCTCACTGGGGGGTGCCTGGTCGGGTGTAAATGAATGGAGTTATCATTTTCTGACGAGGGAGGCAACCCCTTTTCGTCCCTTTCGCCGTTCCCACCGGACGCACACAATTCAAAACAATATTTTTATATCGCAATAAAAATTGATTTTACGATTATTGATCGAACCAAATAAGCAGCGGCTTTCCGGGGGCTCGGTTAAAAAGGATGCGAAGAGAGCTAGTAGGTCGTCCGCGAGCTTCGTGCATGCTCAGATTTTTTTACGAGCGCAATAATTTGATAAAGTTCCAACGATCGCGCAATTTCATCATATTTCAGCGCGGGAAGAGGCCTCTCGTCTGACCCCGGGGAGCGGAGCGTCTCCTCCTACTGTCGGTCAGCACCCCCGAAGGGATTAGCATCTCAATCAAAAAATAAGAAACAGCAACGATCCTCTTCGTGAACATTTTTTTTTTACGACCAATTGAGATTTCTTTTATTCGTTTTATTCTGAGGACCGAAGAAGAACCCTCACTCACTAGCACACATGCGAAACAGTTCATTAACGCGCGGGTTCAAAATCGTGTGAAAAGTCATTGATCGGGACCCTGGCAGAGAACGAGAGAACGAAGCAGAGAGAGAGAGAGAGGGTGGGAGGAATCGCGAATGCAATCAATGCACTTTTACGAGTGCGTTTCCGCCGAGGTTGGAGATGACCTCCGTGTGAGTGGATGACGAGCGTGACAGGTCAATAAAAGTGGATAATAAAAGCAGTCGGTTTGCCCACCAGCGATTGTCATGGTGGGAGCCGGTTGGGATGCTGGTGAATCCAAGAAGATGACCTGGTTCTTTGCTGAGTTTCGGTGAAATCATATGGCAAGTTATTGGAAAATTAAATCACTCTGATTGACCAAGAAAGAGAGAGTTCCATACTTGAACAGCTAGGCTCAGGAAAATAAGGTCGTACATAACGTGAGCAGGAATGATCATCTCGATAACTTAAATTGGTCTGGATTCACCTGAAATAAGAGGAGAAATACAAAAAAAAAAAATGTTCCCACAATATCATTCAAATATCAAATTAAGCAAATGGAATACCAAAACAATTCGACACAAGTAGTGTTTGTTATTTACGAAGTATTTTGCATGATATTTTTGTTTGGTAGGGTTACGGGATGTAATGTCAGTCTAGCCCCTTACTTCTGTCTATCAAGCAAATTATTCACGCATTCAGCAATAATACATACAAGTAATGAAAAATAATAACACATCTGCTGTGAAATTGTAAACCGTTAATTGATTAACTATTTTTAGAACAAACTTAGAACATCTGATGCTCTTTTTAAAAAAAAAAACTACAACTGTATTTCTTCACAGTTTGCTGAACTTGAAAGAATTTCCGTTTACCTATATAATTATCCCTGAACATCTACAAAGCTCAGTGAATTTAATCCAAGGGCCATACCCAAGTAACAAAATGAATTTTATGGTACGCTTGAAGAAGTATACAAAAGACAAGTTCTATAAAACTGAACATAAAACTAATTATTCTGCAAAACTACTCTAAACAGCCATAAAACCTTCATAAGACGAAGGAGGCCCATACTAAAGAAGGTTCTCAAGACTAGTTTTTAAGGTTCGCTTAAAACTTGACATTCCTATCGAAACATGCTTATAATGCCATTCAAGATCTCTTTAAACCTCTGATAAAACTACGACAAGTTGCCATAGCTTGATATTGTTTCTCTTAAAGAGTGCTTCCAGGACGTGATAAGTTTGTTTCACAGGTTCCAGTTTTTGCTAGATAGACAACTAGTTTCCAGATGGAAGAATCTGTTCGAGGTATAAATTCTTCGATTATATGGTATTCCTTTACCTATGACGATGTGAATAAAAATTGGTCATGGACATATTATCAAAGACGATCATTTTCGAGCTTGTTTTGCCGTCGTTAAGCAATACAAAAGTTCGAAAAATCTAACGCGCCTCGACAATATTGCTTTAATATCGATTTATTTAAAAATAAAAAAAAAAAACAATCTTATTGGCAAAGTGATATAAAGGGCGAACACGAAATTATTGCGACACCGAAAATGTCATGCCAATTTTCTTATAATGTTTAGAATCAAACCAAAATTTTAGGGTAGTTTTATACATATATTTACTTCAAAAATCAAAAGAAAAGTTAATCGATGGAGCCTTGAGTGTAAAATTGAACGCATTTTCGCTTGATGCCCTCCATCAAAGTCTTTACAGTGTCATTCGGTACCAGTTTCTCAGTTTTTTTTTTCCATTTTCTTAACATGTCCTTCTCGTCTTTGACTGTCTTCTTGCTCTTCCGAAGTTCCCGCTTCATTATTGCCCAGTACTACTCCACCGGGCGCAGCTCCGGACAGTTTGGCGGATTCATGTCCTTTGGAACAAAATGGACAGAATTGGCCTCATACCACTCCAGGACACTTTTAGAATAGTGGCATGATGCCAAATCTGGCCAAAATAGCGGAGCTTCGTCGTGCTGCTGCAAGAACGGCAAAAGGCGCTTCTCGAGGCACTCAGATTTGTAGATCTCGCCATTTACTGTGCCCTTTGTCACGAAAGGCTCACTCCTCAGTCCGCAAGAGCAGATGCCCTGCCAAATGAGATATTTGGAGGCGAACTTCGACATTTTCTTCTTCTTAAATTTGTCGTTCACATCGAACTTGCTCTTGCCGGTAAAAAACTCCAACCCCGGAATTTGCTTAAAATTTTCGTCGTCCATCACACAGCAGCCATATTTTGTCAGCATCTTCTCGTAGAGCTTCCGTGCCCGAGTTTTAGCCGTCGATTGTTGCCGCTCATCGCGGTTTGGGAAGTTCTGTACCTTGTATGTATGTAGTCCAGCTCTCTTCTTTGCATTCTGGACGTAGCTCTGCGACATGCCGATCTTTTTGGCCAAATCACGGCTTGAGACGTTGGGATTTGCTTCACCTTTCCCTCCGTCTTTTTGTTCTCCGGTCCCGGTTTTCTTCCAGCTCCTTTGCCGTGGTCCAACGTCAACCGCTCCTGGAACCGCTTCAACACTCTGGAGACGGTTGAATGGTGAATGTTCAACATTTTTCCCAACTGCCGGTGCGACAGGTCAGGAAATTTCAGGTGTTTGGAAAGAATTTGTTCTCTCAACTCGCGTTCACCTCCATTTTCGTTGAATCGAAAAACACGACTTCGAGTTTGACAGCATGTACACAAAACACATCAATGAGAAAGTGTGCAAAATTTGGTTGATTTTTACCCAATGGTAAAAAAGTTATGTTCGTGTTCGCCCTTTATTTGAAACAGGCAGTTTTTTTTTATGATTTTGAAAGGAATTGTACCGATTCCTTTGTAAAATCCAGAACCTTATTAGGAACGGTAATAATCAGTTGGGATAACTTAAATCGAAAGATTATTATTGTCATTTATGTGTTAATGGCTACCATTCCGAGGATGTCAAAAGCGGCATTATTGCCATTATTTTCAATGGTTTAAAATAAATCCCCTTAAGATTCTGTTAAGGCTAATATAACTATGGAGAAGCGTGATAAGTTCAATTAACCTTTCTTTTTTCTTTAATTAGATCAGTTGGGCTTGAATAAAATTAGTGATTGATATTCAAGACAGATAAGTTTTATGCAAGATCGCCATAAGTTCAGTGCTTCTATCACAAACATTAAAAATGTTAACGTTCAAATGAAAAAAATCCTATAATCAATTATTGTTGCTAATTCCAATTCCACACGCAGAAAAATCTAACGTCAAAACAAAAATATTTGAAGTAAATTTAAACGTAAACTCAGTTTGTTCTGGCCACAAAAATAAAAAAGCCTTATTTCAAACGTAATTCGTTTTTGAAGTCAATACAATCGACGTTTCAAATAAAAATAATGTTACGTTTATTTTAAAAAAATATTCTAGCTTAAAATAAACGTAAAAATTTTTGTAGCGAAAGTGAACAAAAATAAATTTCTTAATTTTAAAAATGTTTTTCGTTTTTAAAACAAACGAACATAATTTTTAAACTATTTTACTATTTGAAAGCGATACACAGAAAAATGAAATGGATGGAATATAAATAAAGGAAAGGTTTGCAGACAGGACATGTAAATTCCCGCTATTTGTCGTGGTCGATTAAGGGTGGTCTGTCCGGGTTCCAAAAGGCCTGTCGGGTTGAGTGTCCGGGGGTTCCAGTTCAGCGGAATCAGTGAAATTTTGTGGGATTGGCGTTTTTTTTTAACTCTTTATTTGTTCCAAATTCAAAATAAATTACATTTCATTTTTAACCTAGGTGCTCCAGTTACTACAGTAACTTACCAGCCTTAATTGTTATGATACATAGCTAAGTGTTTTTACATTGTTCCTGTCTTGGTAATTCAGTATTTTAAGCAGATTTTTTAAACCTGCATGTCAGTATAACAATTGAAATCTTAAAACTAAAAACTAAAACTAAATCTTATCTAAGTATAAAGGGAATTAATCGTTGCAATTGAGGATTGCAACGATTTTTGCCTGAAATTATTAATTATTTTTTTGGACATTTGTTCTAAAGTCTCAACATTCGAAATTCTATGTACCTCGGTAGTACTGTACCAGGGAGGCAACTTCAAAATCATCTTCGGAACTTTGTTCTGAATCCTTTGAAGTGCTTTTTTCCTGGTAGTGCAACAACAAGACCATATTGGCACAGCATAAAGCATTGGCGATCTAAAAACTTGTTCAAATATTAGAAGTTTATTCGTCAGGCAACGTTTGGATTTCCTGTTTATAAGAGGATACAAACATTTTATACATTTGTTACATTTGGCTTGAATGCCCTCAATGTGATCTTTAAAAGTTAATTTTTGGTCAAGTATTAATCCACGATATTTCACTTGGTTTGACCAGGAAACCGGAACTCCGTTCATAGTGACTATGTGACTACTACTAGGTATCAAAAACGAAGCTCTAGGCTTATGTAGAAATATTATCAGTTGAGTTTTGGAAGCGTTGGGGGAAATCTTTCATCTTTGTAAATAAGAAGAGAAAATATCTAAACTTTTCTGCAGTCTGCTGCAAATAACGCGAAGACTTCTTCCTTTAGCGAAAATGCCTGTGTCATCAGCGAACAAAGATTTGTGGCAACCCTGAGGCAAATCAGGGAGGCCCGAAGTGAAAATGTTATACAATATAGGCCCAAGAATGCTACCCTGAGGAACTCCTGCTCTAACAGGTAGTCGATTAGATTTGGAATTTTGATAATTTACGTGCAGAGTTCTGTCAGTTAAATAATTTTGAACTAATTTCATAATATAAAGTGGAAAATTATTTTTTTTTTCAATTTAGCAATCAAACCTTCATTTCAAACACTGTCTAATGCTTTTTCTATGTCTAAATGAGCAACTCCAGTTGAGTAGCCTTCTGATTTGTTTGAACGAATTAAATTGGTAACTCTTAAGAGTTGCAAAAAAATGAGTTCTTATTGATGTGAAGCATCATTCTATTTAAAATTATCTTTTCAAAGCGTTTACTTATTGAAGAAAGCAAACTTATTGGACGGTAGCTAGAAGCTTCAGCTGGATTTTTATCCGGCTTCAAAATTGGAACAACTTTTGCATTTTTCCATTTATCAGGAAAGTATGCCAAATGGAAACATCTGTTGAATAATTTTACCAAGAAAGACAAGGTACTCTCTGGGAGTTTTTTGATGAGGATATAGAAAATTCCATCATCACCTGGAGCTTTCATATTTTGAAACTTTTTAGTTATAGACCTTACTTCGTCCAAATCAGTCCCCCAGGAATTATCAAAAATATTTTCCCCAGAGATAATATTCAGATAATCCCGAGCAATCAGATTCTCAATAGGACTAGCAAGACGCAGACTGAAATTATGGGAACTCTCGAATTTCTTAGCAAGTTTCTGAGATTTTTCCAAATTTGTAATCAAAATTTTACAACCTTCTTTAAGCGCTGGAATAGGCTTTTAAGGGTTTTTCAAAATTTTTGTGAGTTTCCAAAAGGGTTTGGAACTCGGGTCTAATTTAGAAACATTATTTTCAAAAGTTTTGTTCCTCAGGGCAGCGAATCGTTTTTTAATTTGTTTTTGTAAATCCCGCCAGATAACTTCCATGGCAGGATCGCGTTTTCTTTGATATTGTCTCCTACGGAAATTTTTAAGACGGATCAAGAGCTGAAGATCATCGTCTATTATAATTGAATCGATTTTAACCTCGCATGTTGGTACTGAGGCAGCTCTTGCTTCAACTATAGAAGTAGTCAGAAATAAAGAGCATAATTAATTTCATCTTTGGTTTGCAAAGGAATGTTTGGATCGAAGCTTTATTCCATAAATGTTCGATATTGCTCTCAATCAGATCTATGGTAATTGATAGTAGAGCTCTTGTGATAAGAAATTATTTCTTGGGATATTTCAAAAGTTACTGGAAGGTGATCAGAACCGAAGTCAGCATGGGTAACCAATTGGCTACAAAGTTGACATGAATTAGTTAAGACCAAATCAATAGTTGAGGGATTTCTTGCTGAAGAAAAGCATGTTGGGCTGTTTGGATATTGAATAGTGTAATAACCTGCAGAACAATCATCAAACAGAATATTACCATTGGAATTGCAAGGAGCATTATTCCATGAGCGGTGTTTTGCATTTAAAACACTAATAATGAAGAATTTAGACCTATGACTGGTAAGTTTCTGGAGGTCACCCTTGAGAAAATTCTTTTGCTGGCCTACGCATTGGAATGGCAAATAGGCAGCTATAAACGTACGTTGTCCAAATTTTGTTTCAACGGAAACACCCAAAGTTTCAAAAACTTTGGTTTCAAATGAAGAAAGAATTTTATGTTTGATTCGTCTATGAACAATGATGGCAACGCCACCACAGGGTCCATCAAGACGATCATTTCTATAAATGAAATAATTTGTGTCCTTCTTAACTTTATGGTCAGGTTTAAGGATCGTTTCAGTTATAACGGCAATATGTACGTTATGAACTCTAAAAAAGTTAAATAGCTCGTCTTCATTATCTTTAAGATATCGAGCATTCAAATTTAAAATAATTAATGATTTAAAATCCATTACTGAATTTTAAAGTCATGACAATATTCTTTGCAAATTTACTCCAGTTTGAATAGCATCACAAATAGAGTTAGATTTCAGTATATCAGTAATCATGTCAATTAATGATTCCTGTAAAAAATCCATTTGAGGAGCAGTAATGCTTCCTTAGTCAAAATTTTCCAAATTTCCGTTAGAATTACGTTGGCTAGTATTTTGATTTCTACTCGCTGCAATAGCAGCAAAGGTAGCTCCATTACTTGATGAACATTGTTAGCAGCGGTATAAATGAATAATTCGAAGCAGGGGTGATATTTGTACCTACGGGTAGAATTTGTTCTTCGCTGACTGTTGTTAACAGTAGAGTAATTTGTACCTGTTCGGAAACGTGGAACGTTGTCTACTTGTCGCTTAAACGAGATTGTAGGATCGCTTTGTGAGTCTTAAATTCCCAAAAATTGGATTTGTGGTTTTCACCACAATTTGAACATTTCAATTTCATAGGATCTTCCTTCACAGGACAGTCGTCCTTTGCGTGAGAGGAATCACCACAATTCATGCATTTAACTGGCACTTACGGCACTGGGTGAGGTTTTGGAAATTTCCTCCAGTCTTCTTGAAGTGTTCCCACTTCACTCGGACATGGAGCATATAGCTAGCCTTTTCCAAGGCCTTAAGGTTGTTTAGTTCAATAAACTTGAAGTGAACTAAATAAAAATCATTAGAAACCCCGTTGCGTGAATTGCCAGGACGGGATTTCATTTTCATTTTGATTCCTTGGAGTGGTACAACAATTTGGATTTTGATCCAGGGATTCACCACTGGGCAGTCCTTTCATGACAATCATGAACACACGAAAGTTTATTAGAATTTTTCTTGGATGACGAATAATTCTCAAACTCAAAACTCGAAGGGACAAAAGATTGAATGGATTAAAGGGCAAATAAACAAAATTTATAATTGAGTTTAGAGGGAAAAAATGCCGAATTTAACTTACAAGGCCAAAAAGTCGAATGAACAAAAGACTAAAAGACGTTCAATGTAGAGGGACAAAAGGTCAAAAGTACAAATGTTCGAATGTACAAATGGTCAAATTGAACTTAAAGGTACAAATGGTCGAATGAGGAAAAGGTTTATTGAGCTTAGAGGCACAAAAGTCGAATGGATAAAAGGTCAAATTGAATTTGAGGGACAAAGAAACGAATGGAAAAGAATTCGAAATGAATATAGAGGTACAAAAGTTCGAATAAATAAAAGGTCGAAATTGAAAAATAAAAGTCGAAGTGGACGTTAGTTCAAAAAACCAACATTAATATTGTCAAAGTCGAATGGACAAAAGGTCGAATTGACAATAAAACGAATTGAACTTAGATTACCAAAAGGTCAAAAAGACAAAATGTCGAATGAACAATTGGTCAAATTGAACTTGAGGAACGAAAATACAAATGGACAAAAGGTCGAATAAAACATGGAGGTCGAAATGGGCGAAAACTCGAAGTGGAACCATTATCAAAATTGTCAAAATATGGATTAGAAATTTTTGGCTCAGAGTTTGAAAGATCTTTAAAAAATTAATATGCAAATGCTCAAAATGAACAGCTCCATGGTTTAAAGAAGGAAAGCCACCCATTTTATCGTCCAACAATTTGATCAGTTTATTCATTTCAACCTTTTGCCGATTTCGATTTTTTGTACTTTCGACCTTTTGTCCCTCTAATTTAAATTCGATCTTTTGTCTTTTCGACCTTTTGTACATCATTAAATCATTCAATTAAATTAAATCTCTTAAATTAATGTTTATTTATTTATTTGTCGTCAATCAGTGTAGACCGTTTTACAATTGTTGTCTTAAGAGCTATTTTTACAATTTTGTCTTTATTTATATTTTTTTATAATATGTCTTGAGAACAAGTTAAAACATTACTTCTAGCTGACGTTATGCGAGGAATTAAAATATTGCTTTAATTTGGTTTTTGTCATTGTAAAGTCAATGTTATCGCAGTGCTTATTATATGTATCCATCATTTGGTTCAAGGGTCCAAATTTGGCATAATTCGTACGATGACGATTTGTAGCAAATATATTTCTATTTCGTAAATGCCTAGATGGTGTATAAAAATTTAAGGTTGACAATAGGTCCATTGAATCAATTCGATGTGATACGATATCGTTTACGAAAGAAATCATAGCAAATTCACGACGCTCTTTTCATGTTTGGATATTTATGAGCATACACCGAGCTGTGTAAGATGGCAGTTGAAATACAGTCTGCTTTTGCTTTTAAACGGACTCTATTCTTTCTTCGTGTGTGATTGAAAAAGGAGACCATACTATGCTGCAATATTCTAATATCGACCTTACATAAGCAATGTACAATGTTTTTATCGTATACGAATCGTGAAACGTTTTGTGAAACCAACAAGTTGTTAGCTCTGTGATCGCGAGAAATGCCAAATTTGGTGGAAAATGGGTACATACATTTTTCTTGCTTCCTGGATATTTGTTTAATTGTACCAAATCAAACAAATATTAGTTTTCGCGTGTGGATAAGTGTAAATTAAGATCTATCACGTTCACGAAGTTTTTTTTAGTGATATTGTAATTAACGTGAAAAATCAGGGACAAGAATTTGTTTCGAGAAGCTGTGTTGCTGTGGTGTTGCGTCGGTTGGTTTTTCATTTTGTTTGTTTTTGGTGCTTTGCCTTCCTCCCAAGAAGAGTTTTACCGGGTATTTTTTTTTCTTTCTTGGTGCTGGCGTTCTGCCTTCCGGAGGTTGCACGCGAATGAGGTGTCATGCAAAAATTCGGTGCAAATGAAAAACTTCGAATGTGATTCAAAATGTCGTGTTGGGTTGTAAAAACAACGCGGAAGATTTTTTCGATTACCGCGAGTGAACAAATCAGTCCTTTTTTGGAGGCACAATTTGGTGAGATCCATCTGATTTATAATCAATCATAAATGCATATTTCCATATATTACTAAATACGCGCCAGATTTCGAAACATCACATTTCGAAATCTGGAAGTGTGTTTGCAGTACCATTATTCATATGATAACGGTAGTGTTTACATGCGGGCATTATTGTATGTGAAAGTAACCTCGGAATGGACGTGAATTACCAGGCATTCTGAAATGGGTTGCTGAATCTGCAGTAGAGCTATCGCTTTCTAACTCCTGGATTAAACTTGCTTCAAATTATAACATCAAGGATTGTTGTAAGCAAATTTCTTCCATAATACCACTGCCGGCCAGTGGGGGTTAGATTGAATACACACATACACACACACACAAGTTGTTAGCTCTGTTAATAATTGTGTTATAATGATGGGTGAACGTAAGTTTTGAGTCCAAAATAACACCTAGATCCCTGACTCTATCACACTTTTCTACACGGAAACAAATCCGATTCCATTTTCATGAATAAAAAATCATGATATCCAAAAACTTGCTATCCCATGAAATCGTAACAATAATTCATGATTTCGGGATGGAAATTCATGATTTCATAATGCAGAGGAATCAAGGCCGCTACAAGCGTTACACGTACTTGGTAAACCGTGTTCATAATCCGCACTACAAAAGTATCTCTTATACGCTTTTTGCCTTCCATCTTATACAAGTACTGATAGTCTAGTGGTCAAAGTATGGGTTTAGTGATCTCAAGGTTCTTGGTTCGAATCCAGTCTTATGCTTTATTTTATTCTTTTTACATTTTTTGTTAACAGTTAAACCCATGAATTTAGCTCATGATTTCAACTCTGATGATTCATGATTTTGGGAATGTTTGCTGCGTTACGCAAAAGTTGATCATGATATCATGAATATTATTCATGGTGTATTTTCATAACATGAAAATACGCTGTGTTCATGAAATCATGAGTAATTTTTCTCATTTCGGAGATCAGATTTTTTCCCGTGTACGATCTGGTTTCCTAAAGTGATTGTTATATCGGGTAGGATTTGTTTTCTACTAATGGTAATGGAGTTACATTTTTTATAATTAATTGTAGCTGACTTTTTTGGCACCAAGTATGGAATATCTGTGTTTCCTCTTTGAATGTGATGATGTCTTTGGCATCTTTTATTTCCAAAAAAAGTTTAATGTCGTCAGCATAGATTAAAACTATCAATTTCTTAATAATGAAAGATATGTCATTGACGAAGAGAATAAATAAAAGCGGTCCTAAACGGGAGCCTTGAGGAAGTCCAGAAGTGATATCAACGACATTTGATGTCTTTCCTTTGTATTTAAATATTTGATGGCGGTCAGTTAAATATGATTCAAGCCCCTTGAGGAGTGCGTAATGAATTCCCATTTTTTGAAGTTTAAAAAGAAGCATGGGTATGTCAATTCGATCAAACGCTTTGCTGAAATATGTATACAACACTTCTACATGGTTTCCGTTATTGATTGCATTCAAGGAATAATTAATTAATTCGAGCAAATTCGTAGTTGTTGAACGGTCTCTAAAGAAGCCATGTTGCATAGTAGTTATTCTGTTTTTAATTTGAAGAAAGAGTTTTTCATTCACAATCGCCTCGAAAAGTTTCGGAATGCAAGAGATAATAGCTATACCACGATAATAACGTATGTCGAATTTTTTGCCCGATTTAAAGATAGGCACTAAAAACGAGTTTTTCCATATTTTAGGAAAGTTTCCAGATTCCAGTGACATATTGAAAATCCAAAATAATGGAGCAGTAAGTTCAGCTGCTAAAGCTTTCATAAAAACTGGCGGAACACCGTCAGGGCCAGGACCTTTAGATGCATCTAAATTGTTTAAACCCTTTAAGATATCATGAACATTGATTTGACTTACGCTGATGTCACTTGAAAATTTTGGATAAGATTCAAAATATTCACGGTCACGGTCCTCTTCTGAAAACGTAGTATAGATTGTTTGGAAGAAATTTGCAAACAAATTGCATATATCATCCGAGTTCTCACCTACCCTATCGTTCAAATGCATCTTTGATGGAAAATTATAATATTTTAATTTGGTTTTCACATAGTTGAAGAATTACCTAGGACAAAAATTTATTTCAAGTTCAGTTTTTAAATTATACTCCTCAAATGCCATATTCACGGCCAAATTTAACTGATCACAAATGTCTAAATAGTATGCCAAAGTTTCTTCACAATTATATTTTTTATAAAATTTGTGCGCTTTTTGCTTTTAATTTTTTTAATTTTTCAGTTCCCTGTTGTACCAAACCGGATGTTTTGCATGACTCTGACGTCTTCTTCTTTTAGTTGGCACTTTTTCAAGCAACACATTGTAGAATATGTCAACTGCACATCCAATCGACAATGTTCAATCTATTTCTAATGTTATCATAATTTGCTGAATTGTAATAAAAGATTTCATCAAATTCGCAGTCGTTGGTTCTTTCATTTATGTGAACGAATAAAGAATATTCTATTGCAGTGTGAAACATTTCATTTCTCCATATGGGAATTAACGATTCTGTCACACAGAAATCTTCATAAGCATTTGTTAATAAAAGGACTGTATAACAATTTTGTTGATTTTTCAAATGGTTAATTTGATTAAGTCCTAAATTTGCAATTTTGTCAAAAATGAAATGTAGTGTTTCATATTCCCCAACGACTGGAAGTAAGATGCTTTCATTTTCCATATCAGAAATAAAGTCAACATTGCGTGGGTTAAAGTCCCCATATTTATGTACTTTTACTTCAGGGGGTAAACTAGACAAAATTTCATCCGCTTTTCCAAAAAACTTATCATACGTGTCCTTATGAGCATTGTTTGGAGGAAAGTATACCGTAGCAAAGACATGTGTTTCGTCTGCTACTTGCGCTTTTACGCATACATGTTCGAATTCTTTAAATTTAGTAGCCATAATGATTTCTGAATTCAATTGGGTCGAAATCGCTATTGATACTCCACCTCCCGGTTTTTTCCAGACCATTGAAAATTGCGATCGTCTCTATAAACGTTATAATTGTTACCAAAAACTTCTTCACTTGTTTCATTAGCCATCAGCCAGCTCGTGACTTTGGTTTGCGAAGCATAAATGTTAACCACTACACCGGTACCGTCCCAATTCTGCAAATGTTTCGAATGCTCGATATCAGAATTCCTATGAAATTTCAAGGATTTCTACAATGTCATTCAACTTTCACGAATACCCTGAAGTTTTCTGATGTTCAATGTAGTTAGATAAAATTTCAGAATTTCAGCGAAGTTCCCTGAGTTCTACAACATTTACCGAAACCCTGTATTATAAAACGCTCCCCATTAAAATTCTCAATATTTCATTTATTCCAAAAGTAAGTTTTACGGAAATTGATCATAATATTCAAGAGTCAGTGTAGATTTATGCAGCATCAGCTTATTCAAAATAGGATCCTTTTTCTCGAATAATCTTCGTCAAACGATCAGCAACACTGGAGCAGCTAGCTCGCACGATTTCTTCAGAAACATCGTCCCAGGCTCTTTGTATAACTACCACAAGACCATCATTATTGGCCACATTTCCTTCGACCAAAACTGATCGAAGTTCTGTTGACACCACGCTTGAACGTTTGGTTGCGTGGGCAGGTGCAGAATCTTGGGTGAAACAAATCTCTGTGACTGTGAATTCGGACCTACGGCAACACCTTCTGTTGTAAAAAGTTCAGCTGTCCAGGAGGTATGGTTTATTTTACCCCATCCGGAATGCGAAAAACAGGAGATTTCTTCCCATTCGATGCAACTGCCACCCAAATCATCACCGAATCTGGTTTTTGCGCTGTGTAGACGAATTTGTTGTTGGAATCAGCCGAACTCCGAGCACTCTGTCATTTTGACGGTTAAATTTGTGGCTGACGTCAAATAGCTTCTTATCCGAATAAATCACCACGACGTCAGGGTTATCCGCGAGCCACTTCTTCAGGATTTTGCTTCTTTCCAGCCGCTTCTTCTTTGCTGCTTCTGAAAGAAGTTGACGTTGTTGCAGTTTAGAAGGATAGAGGCCAAAATCATTTTAACCACGGTGTGTATCGTCATACGCGGCACCTGATAGTCCTTGGCCATTTGATCCATAGAATTTACCGGATTCCGACGAATTTTGTTAGCCACCCCCGGTATACCTATGAGAAGCAATGTAAATTAAACGTGCAAATATATACCTGAAATACAAACTCGAATTAAATGCGCAACGGTTCAACATTCACTCTGCTAATATTGATAGTAGCAGACGTATGTGTCCGAGTTTTCGATAAAGAAAGTATAGAAGATAGAGGTTACGACAACCGCCTTTATCAACGCCCGTGTCCGAACAGAACAAGGTCTCCCTGACCCAGCTCTTCTTGAAGCTCTCATTTTCTCCTCCAATCATGTTTTGCATCGCCAGACAAACTTTCGATTCACACCAAGCAGCTTGGTTATCTCACCGACCGACTTCTGTGTCTCCAGCAGCTTGAAAACTGGGATCCGCTTCCCAGTCCATATGTTTGTAATATCACAAAACTTTTATCTTTTTTACACTTACGTTGAGAATCAGATGCGGGCTCGGGTTTGTTTACAAATTTTTGACAATTCAAACCAAGATACCGTTTTATCGAAGACAACGAATCAAAAAGACTGGCAACTTTGCCAGAATCCAAGCGACAGATACAATGGCGCTGCACTTGAGTGAAGGTGGAAGCAACGCATAGAAAAATGAGCCAATACACAAACCCTTCTTCTGAGGATGTAATCTTTGCTATCAAATTCGTTCGAAGCATTTACCTTTGAGCGGCAGATGACGTGATTGTACCTGTCTCATAGCGTTCGTATGAGAAAATGGAAGAGTTCTTGATTTGGTGTCTTCGGTTTTATTCAGCTACCCTGAATATATTTAGGGGCCTCATAGCCTAGTCAGGAAAGGCACGGTATTACCAAGCCGGAGGCGGTGGGTTCGATTCTCGGTCCGATCGAGGGAATCTTTCAGGTTGGAAATTTTCTCGACTTCCCTGGACATAGAGTATCATTGTGCTTGCCACACAATATACAAATTCATGCATTGGTATTGGCATCGAAAGTTCTCAATTAATAACTGTGGAAGTGCATTTAGAACACTTAGTTGAGAGCACGCAATAAGCTGATATGCGCTAAGTAATAAGCTTGAAATGCGAATAAGAAGAAGAAGAAGAAGTATATATTTATCTTGCTAAATTTCTACAAAATTTGCTGAAGATCTACTAAACTATCTGCACTACTATGAAGTTCATTGATCTTCTACAAGATCGCTGAGTTCTTGGACTGTTAATGTATTCACCGATTCTGCTAGTGCTGTCCAAGCCCTTGACTCAGACCATGCCAAACATCCATGTATCAAGGGTATTAAGAAATACTTGAGGTAGTAACGAGGTAGATCATCACGTAAGGCTTTTATCCGTGGGTAAAAATTGCTGAAAATCTGGGTGTAACTAGTTTGGGGTGAATTGTTTACATGTGCAAAATTTCATAACAATCGGTTCAGTGATTATTGAGATGTCATTGAAACAAGAAGAATATCGCCGGAGAATTTTGCGCGCCGTCATGGAAAATCCGACTGTGACTATGAGATGGATCGGAAGACAACTGGGAATCACCCATACAACTGTGTCTCTGGTGGTAACATCGTTTAGGAGTCCATGACGACCGAGCGGCGGGCTGGAAGTGGAAGAAAATCGAAGACAGCTGACCCTGTGAAGGCCCGGAAGGTGTTGGATTATTTCAAGTGTAATCCGAACCTTTCGATTCGCGACGCGGCTCTGAAGGCAAAGTGTTCCGCCTGGTTCGTTCAGCAAACCATGAAACGAGCTGGGCTTCGTGTATTCAAGGTCCGGAAGGCACCGAACCGGCGTGATCAACAAAACACGGCGGCCAAATCCCGCGCAAGGAAGCTGTATCGAGAGTGGTTAACGAAACCGATGTGTGTGGTTATGGATGACGAAACCTACATCAAGGCAGACGCAAAGCAGATACCGGGGTTGGAGTTCTACGTTGCCAAATCACGGTTTGATTTTCCGGCAGACATAAGGATGAAGAAATTGGACTAATTCGCCAAAAAATACTTGCTCTGGCAGGCCATATGCCAATGCGGTAAACTGAGTAAACCGTACATCACAATGGACACCATCAACAGCAAAATTTACCGCACCGAGTGCCTCCAGAAGCGCCTGTTGCCCTTCCTGCGGTCCCACGGAGGCGAGACATTATTTTGGCCGGACTTGGCATCATGCCATTACGCGCGATCGACGTTGGATTGGTACAAAGACAATAACGTGGTTTTGTACCAAAAACCCCCAACCCCCCAAATTCCCCAGAGATTCGTCCGGTGGAAAGATTTTGGGCCATAATGGATGCCAAAGTTCGAAAATCGTCCAAGGTATTTAAGAACGAGCTGGAGTTAAAGAAAGAATGGATGAAAGTGACCAAAAAGGTCGGCTCCACCATTGCACAAAATGTAATGAGGGGTCTTAAGGGAAAGGTGCGGGGTCTTAAGCGATGGAACGGAAATTGAATAAAGCAATTATGCCAAAACATAATCCATATGTATTAGTTCATTCCCTGAAAGTTTCAAGAAAATCCGACTTAAAATAAATTTTTAGCGAACGCATTTTCGAGTACAGGCCTTAGCATTAGACAGGGAAAAACCTTTGGTTCATCTGGAAGATACCAGCAAGAATCCTAAAGAGCTGGGTTTGTAGAGTAATCTGGGACTCCTGTGAAGTTGCTTGGACACAGTTTCAAATTGGATTTTAGTTGAATTTGGATTGGATTTGCGTAAATTTGGCAAAGCGCATATTCCATTTGAGTGTGGTAGATTCATGCCATGAAGTTCTTCACTGCGATTTTTCAACTACATTAATTATTTTCAGTGCTGTTATTTCTGTAAATTGAGGTTTACCGTAAACAAATTTTTTAAAAACATGTTTAAAATAATCTGACTATTTAATATCAAAATATTTTCATTTAACGGAAAATTTCTTCTAGAACAGAGTTAAGGTCGTTAAAGCAGTGGCATATTATGAAATGTATTATATGTTTTAAACAAAAAAATTAATCACGGAACGAAAATCTGCGTTTTGCGTCACCTTTAATTAAGGTACCGTAAAACGGGGTTACATTGATAGTTTTTTAAAGTATATTCTAAATAGTTTTAACAGCAATGAATGTTTCTCAAATTTTATATTTTTAGAACTAGAACTGACGATCCAAGACTTAATTCGTTAGTAATATGTTTAACGGAAATTAAAGCATTTGCACTATTTTTTTAGTTTTGTGACCGAACTTCAGTATTTTGATTTGGGGCTACTTTTATAGTGCTCGATGAATGTAGAAAAAAATGAGTGAAACTCCAACATTTAAGTTCTCTAAATATGAAACATAAAATGAGTATATAATCAGAAAACATCATAAGCAAAAAGAATTAAACTTTGAATTTGTGATGGCTATATCGTAAATACATTTCATAAATGATGGTTTGAGTGCTTTTCCAAATAGGCGAAAAACACGATTTTTTTTTTTAAATATGTTTGTAAAATATGTAGCACATACTATGTAAAAACTATATATCAACGGAAATAAATACCTTAAGCTACAATATGGAACCAATGTGACTAATTTAGAAAAAAACACAACGAGTTAATTCAATCTTTATATTGTACTATCAAAGTTACCCATATTATCAAAGATACCCAGTGTTACGGTATTTGTTTTAGATTAGATTTTCGATGAGCAAAGGTTTGAACTTGGTTATTATTAGTTTAAGATTAATTATTTGTCATTAGTTCAAAGAAATCGGGATTAAAATTGGGTTAGGACGGGATTTGACTTCCCTGAATTTTTGTTTTGTATAGTATTGGAATTATGTCAATTGAATTAGGATTCACTTTGAAATATAACTAGAACACTTCTTATCGTTAAAACTGTCGCTCTAACTTCACCAACGACGGCTCCGACGGCATCGTTGATCGATTACCAGTCGATGGCAAACCGCTTCGATTGAGCGCATTTGCATGAAACCACGTTATAACCGATCTAAATGATACCAGTATCACTAATCAACATTCGATACCGATTCAGAATGCGGTTGTTTGCTCAACAGCCCGTTTAGCCAACCGCCATAAATAAGCACTGATCCTGGCATTAGCATAGAAATGTCCAAAAATTATAGTACTTTAAATCATCCTTGAGTGTTCCTTATTGCACCACCTCCTTCCCGTTGTTGCGTTGTTGCCCAGCATCGGCATCTAATCGATCGCGGAAGCAATTTCCATATGCGTAAAACGACTTCCTCGCCCTCCGCCGCGCCCCGCGGGTTCCTTCATCTTATAGGAGAAATAGTAACAGTAATTCCACATGCATATATTTTGGTTCGATTGCAGTGCTGCTGTTGGTAGGCAGTTATGGTACAATGCATCCGCCCAGGCCTGCATTGCACACCGCGTTCGTCGTTCAGCTCGACCTTGATGACCTATTACGAACGATCGTCCGACCCGGCCGGTCCGGTTTTGGTCGATGTGCAACTTAGAAGGCGTATCTCACTCTTGACTTGGCTCGTTGATCTTTTAGGCGAGGAACGGAATTTTGTCGTCTTGCTACCGGTGTTGTTGCAACAGGCGAGTGTCGTGTATGAGTCACCTCAAGTGGTATTAGAAGCAACCGGATGCTACTAAGTTGCAAACCTTCGGTTAACGGAGCGAATTCCTCCTTATCAGATATTATCTATTAGCGTAGTTCGAACACGTGTTCCAAGTGCTTTGTGTTCCCTGTGCAAAAGTATAGTGCACCTATACGGATGACAAATGGGATGATCTTTCATTAGCACCCATCACGATCTGCCCGAGACCTGTTGAAACTGGGGCGGGATGGATCGGATGGCTGAAGTTACGTACCTGGTCATCAAACTAGAGCTGACAGGGCACTCTTGCCGTTTTTGGGGTTGCTTTTAAGAAAATCAACACTTTTACCCTCGATTCATCGTTTGACGTCGTCGTTGTCGTCACTGTTGTTGATGAGGACGCTTGCTATTGGTACTCCGTGATCTAGTTTGTCGCAGCGGTGTGCGCAGGCATGGGTAAAGGCTAAAACTGGATTTGGATTGGATTTGGATTGGATTTGGACTGGGTTTGGATTGGATTTGGATTTGATTTGGACTGGGTTGGGATTGGATTTATATTGGATTTTGATTGGATTTGGATTGGATTTGTATTGGATTTGGATTGGATTTGGATTGCGTTTGGATTTAATTAAGATTATATTGGGTTTTGGATTGGGTTTCGGAATGGATTTTTATTGGATTTCGAATGGATTTTTAATATATTTGGATTTTATCGGATTTGGATTACACTTGGATTGGATTGAATTTGGATTTCGATTGGATTTGCATTGGATTTTGATTAAATTTTGATTGTATTTGGATTGGATTTTTATTGGAATTTTATCGGATTAATATAGAATTTGGATTGGATTTGGACTGGATTCAGATATTTTTTGGAATGCATTTGTATTTGGCTTAGATTGGATTGGATTAGGATTGGATTTGGATTTGATTTGGATTGGATTTGTATTGGATTTGGATTGGGTTTGAACTGGATTTGGATTGGATTTGGATTGGGTTTGAACTGGATTTGGATTGGATTTGGATTGGATTTGGGATTGGATTTGATTGGATTTGGATTTGGATTGAATTGAATTTGGATTGATTTTTTTGGTCAATTGGTTTTTGATAGTATTTCCCAAACCAAAAGTAATTGAATTGAATTAAATTGCCTTACTAAGTTTTGGGCCCCTGCTTCAAAGAAAGAAAAAAAAAAACAATCGACCCTGCACAGCAGCCCCTGAGCCGAACCCTGAACCCGTCAATACACGAATCTGATCTGGAAACGAACTGCCATTGACGGCTGCCCGGTTGGCTGGTGGCGGTAGAAGAAGATGATGAAAGGTGAAGTTTAGCCGTGAACTGGACACGTTGTAATTAAAAATCTATAACTTGACTTGCCATCCATCGTCCATTCGTCGTTTTCGTCGTCGTCGTCGTCGTCGTCCGTGCATCGGTTATGTATGGACTCCCCTGCTGTGTTTGGTAATCAGCTTTTTTTTTTCGTCATCCTCTTCTCGTGGCAGCGCGGGGAAAGGAATTTAGAGCGACAAGGAAGACTGAGTGAGTGCAAAGTCATCCATCATTCCGGGCGGGCAGCCAGCGAAACGGGAGAAAGGGGTTATTAGGTTTGGGCGGTGGTTTTGCTACAATTTGTGAAGCCAAACAAACACTGTTTTCGAATAATCAGCCAAACTGGTGATTAATGAGAAATCAGGAAATGCTTTCTCTGACTAGGATGAGCTTCAACGAGGATCGCATGACCGCACCGAAAAGTGAACGTTCACAACTTCACCCGAACAGGTCAGTTTGATTTATACATCACTTCCAACGTATTATTTTATGCTTTTTCTCGAAAAACTCTCATCCAGGAACGACGAACATAAAATTTACATTGTTGATGCAATCGATCGGAAAACATTGCATTCTCTTCATTCATTATGCGATCGAATGGGACTTGGCCATAGACCTTCGAGGGGAAAGAATCCAAAAGGAACCTCGTCGTCGTCGTCGTCGTCGTCCTCGAGGATGACGGGGCAGCGACATCTGTGGGATCCCAAAAATTGCTGATAATCGCTTCGAAAAATGGTAAAAGTACTTATTGTAACTCCGCGACCGACCGAGGGTCAACTCGCACCGTAAGAAGAGAAAGGAACCACATGTTACATGAGCATAATTCTGCAAACAAAAATAAAACATATTCAAGGAACATCGGAATGAGCGTTTCCTTGTGCTTCGGTGCTTGGTGGGTCGACGACGGTGTTGCACAACGGCAGCGCATCCAGATGGAATCGAAAATCCTGCCATGTCGTCGACAAGATCTTTCACTTTTGCCCGTTTAAGGAATCCGACACGATTTGAACGGTTTGTGACAGAGAGAAGAAGGGATCTTCGCTTGCAGTTCTCGTCAACTCACAATTACAGAGATTGCAATCGATTTTCTCACAAGGCACAGTTCCGAACTTTTCTGCTGATCTTATTTGGCAGGGAGGAATGAATCTTTCCCGCCTGGTCTCCCGGTCAGGTTGGTAGAGTGAAAGTTGGGGTGCCGTTACGTGCAGACGATGCTGATGATTTGGTTCGATCAACAGGTTGTCAAACCGGAGCTCAAACGGCGATCGCACTGCTGGATGATGTGCCTGTGGAAGGACGACGGGAAACTGGCGAAAATTGAAAGCAGATTACGTGATCATTATCTGGCCGAACGAGACCTGCACTAACGTGAAGTGGATTGCTTTATAAGAGGATTGCTGACAACATGCCGTTCCTTGGTGCTCCTGGAGAATATGCAGAAAAAAAATGGGTCCGAGTGTGGACATTGATCGGTGCCACTCATGGGCAGAATTTTAGCACAAATAATTTTAGATTAATCATTCAAACTCACATAATACTTGAAGAGACATTTCAATTACTAGTCTCGGATGAGACTGTATTTCCAAACTCCTTTTCAGAACCTAACCACTAACAAAAATGTGAGTATTTTATTTTCGTGCTACCCTCGATGGTTGGCGAGTGGCCTCTCGTTGTAAAATTTACTCTTTGTTACTCTGAGGGTCGAAGTGCCTTTTGTCACTAGTGAAGTGAGAAAATTTACAGCGTGGAGAAATAAAAATATTTGTTTCGTTGATTTGTTTTCCGTCGATCTTGTTTTCCGTGCTGAGCACAAATTCTACCGACGCCAGGGAGGTAGCTCCCACACTTGGCCCCTACCTATCGACCCATCAACTCATAAACCGGGGACCAACGACTTTACTTCCCTAAGCCTTTTGGGGTAAGAGGCAGTCACGCTTACTATTCAAAGATAATTTCAAAAGATTACGAAATTTCCTCAATGAATCTAGTGAATTTCTCTAGAAACTCGTAGCCAATTTCTGAAATGTATAGCAGTCATTGGCGTAGCTAAGGGGGGTGCCAAGGGGGCCAGGCATCCTCCAGAATTATCTAGGTGCCTAGTTGGTGTTTTTTTTTTTGACTCACCACATAACAGCGATTAGTAAAATTGGACCACAAACAACGATAAAGTCTTTTATGTTGACATCTTTGCTTATGTTCTGGACTAGAAGAAAGAATTTTAAGAAATTATATTATATCGATATTTAATCGGTGGCATAATCAGACGCCTTCAGGCTCTATCAAATGGCCATGAGCCCAGGGTTTTTTCTTTAACTTATACAAACTTCGTAAAAATTCAAGAACTTCTAAAAAGCTCAAGAAACATCGTAGAAATTGAGAAAACTTAGTAGGAATTCTAATAACTCCACAGATCTTCAGAAAAAAAATCGTAGAAAAATGCATCTTGGAACAGTTCTAAAAACTGCGTATAAGTGAAAAATTAGTTTAAGTTTATGGGTACATTATTTTATTTTAAAGAAGCTCATTATTGATCGGGAACCTCTTCATAATTTCAGGGTATTTTTTTTTTGAAGCCTCATGGACTTGGAATAGTTGTGGAAATTACGTACAAATTCAAGAAATTTTGCTTGGAACTTCGCGAAAAATCAATGAGAAACGTAGCAGGTCAGCAAACATTGCAGAAGTTTTGCAAATTTCGTAGCATTTTAAGGAGATGCATAAAATCATACAAGTTGAAAAAGTTCAGGGAATGTTGCAGAAGAACCAAAAATAGTTCAATACCGTATGCGTGATAATGTTTGCATCATCGTACAAATAAGGTTCCCGTTTCACTAGTGCATACAATGCCTTGGTTTTCTTTGCATGCACGTAACCTAGACATTTTGAGGTATGTCTTTAATTCAGCTAAATTTTTGCATTAGTCTTACTTTCATTTTACCGTAACCTTGCCTCGAGAGTGTAGAAGTCAATGAACTGGATTACCGGGGTGAAGTAATCGCGCACACACAACTGGTATCGATGGTGCTATTAACCAATTCAATCTTAAGCAAACATTTGGCAGATTTTCCAAACAGGAACGGTATTCAAAGTAAATCCAAGATGAAGCTTAGCGCTATTAATGTATTCGGCGCAAAATGTACTAACACGATTTGATGCAAAGGCGCACTTTTATGACCGATACCGCACTTCCAACACTTTTTTGTTAATTTTGGAGTGAAATACGCAATATTAAAACCAGATTTTTCGAAGAAGAAATACAGATGAATAGATTTTTATAAGCAAAAATACAGATATGCTTTTGGCAACCCTGAGTAGGCTGTGTATAAAAGAAAATGATTTACTTTGTTTGACAGTTGCACCATGACGAAGTGGCAGCATATTCGTGATTTGTCCCACGCGCAAATGTCGCAAAAAGACATTTCAATCGCCGTGGGAGTGTCCCGGTGGACCGTCAAAAGGGTTTTAGACCGAGAAAAGAAAGGACAACTATCCGCGGAAGGTGGCCACAGGTCGTCCGAGGTCAGCTCGGGTTCAGAGGGTTATCGCTGCTATCAAAAGGGAGATTCGGGTGAATCCAGTGCGTTCAATAAGGAAAATGGCAAAGGAACACGGGATCAGTGACTTTACGGCACGGAAGATCGTAAAGGAAGATTGCGGGGTGAAGTCGATGGCACGGAAAAAAACTCACATAATTACCAACCGCATCCGGGAGCTACGAGTCGAACGATGCAAGAAAATCTTGAACTTCCTTAAGCGAAAAAATCCGGTAATCCTGTTCACCGACGAGAGCATGTTTACCGTCGATCCCGTATCAAATTCCAGAACCGACCGGTATATTAGTTCTCTTCCGGTAAAAGACTTGGCCGACGAGCACAAGAACGTGTATCTGACCAAGCATCCTGCTAACGTTATGGTGTTTGGATTGGTGGCTTCCGATGGCAAAAAATGGACCCGGTGTTCATTCCAGAAGGCTACAAGGTCAACACGGAGGTCTACATCGGGATTTTAAGTAAGTATGTTCTTCCGAGGATCAAAGAACAGTACGGTCTGAAGCCAAATGTTGTATTTCAACAAGATGGGGCTCCGTGCCACACCTCGAACCGCACTCAGACGTGGTTGCAGGAACATCTTTCGTTCTGGGCGAAGGATATGTGGCCGCCATCCAGCCCCGATCTTAATCCGCTGGATTACTCAATATGGCGCGTCATGAAGGCCAAGGCCTGTTCTAAACACCACCCGAGTACAGCAAGCCTCAGACAAACATTGACCCGTACCTGGAGAGAAATAGATCCAGTCTACATTATTAGAACCTACCGTGCATTCCGGAAGCGTGTGGAGGCCGTAATTGCAGCAAGTAGAAACTCGATCGATGATTAACATAGTTTGAGACTCTGAGAAACATCCCCCCTTTGAATAAATAAAAAAAACTCCAAAACGAAATTTTTGAGATTTTTTTAAATTTTGACATTGCTCAATGGTGAAAAATTGGAATTAAGTCAGGGCTCCTGAAATGGCTTGAATCATATTTAACTAACCGCCAACAAATAATTAAATTCAACGGAAAGAAATCGAGCCCAATTCAAGTCACTTCAGGCGTCCCCCAAGGCTCTCATTTGGGACCTCTCCTTTTTATTCTATACGTAAACGACATATCTTACATTCTCAAAAAACTTAAATTGCTTATTTATGCCGACGACATGAAGCTCTTTTTGGAAATAAGAAATGAAGAAGACATCAATATATTCCGGAATGAAAAACACATATTCTACATATGGTGCAAAAAAAGTCTACTAGAATTGAATGTAAAAAAATGTAACTTAATATCAAATTTAGATCAAATAATTAAGACAAATGTGAAAGAGTTAGGGATTTAGGAATTATCTTAGACTCTAAGCTAACTTTCATAGACCATTACAATACAATTATTCACAGGGCAAATAACATGCTAGGCTTTATCAAGCGCTTTTGCTATAACTTTCAGGACCCTTACACAATTAAAACACTATATATTGCCTATGTGAGGTCAATACTGGAATATTGCAGCATTGTATGGTCTCCATTTTCAATCACGCACGAAAAAAGATTAGAATCCGTACAAAAACAATTTCTATTATACGCTCTTCGTAAATTAGGTTGGACTTCATTTCCTCTTCCATCTTCCATCAAGCACGCTGCATGCTTATAAACATACAAACATTAAAAGAGCGTCGTGAATATGCAATGGTTTCATTTGTAAATGATATCGTTTCGCAGCGAATTGACTCCACAGAACTCTTATCAAAATTAAATTTCCATGCACCCACTCGGCA
This sequence comes from Ochlerotatus camptorhynchus, assembly GCF_037179485.1. Classification (NCBI taxonomy): domain Eukaryota; kingdom Metazoa; phylum Arthropoda; class Insecta; order Diptera; family Culicidae; genus Ochlerotatus; species Ochlerotatus camptorhynchus. The sequence continues at coordinate 3,248,436 of NW_027040531.1, read as the reverse complement.
ACTCCGAAATCGAAATTTATTTGCCATAAAACATCATCGCACAAATTATGCAAAATATGGGCCATTAAACCGCATGATGGCCTCTTACAATAAACACTGCGAAACCATTGACTTTACAATGTCTCGGCATAAACTAAAGCAATATTTTTATTCCATAAGAAATAACAACTCATAAAAGAAAAGACAAGAAAGCTGACACTACTTTTTTTTATATAAATATATATTTAAGAAAACAAAACTGTATTAGTTGTACTAGTCTACGTTGGTTGACGAAATAAATAAATAAATAAATAAACATTATCACGCATAAGGTAAACTTTAAAGAGCTTCAGGGATCACGCTTCAATTTAAGAAACTTCGTTGCAGTTTGTCAAACACACTGCGAAAAAGTCATGTAAATTTCCGTGCTCTGAGACCGACACATGCAAGCGGCGCAAATGACATAAGAATTAATTGAAAGAAACGTGAAAATTAATTCAATCTAGCGTACTTTTCGTTGAGTTGCGTATTTTTCGGTTTGGGAACACTTAATTTTACATGACATGTTTGTTTACGTTCTATAATTTACGTCAAAGATGGATTACGTCTCATGTAAAAATAGTTATTTATAAGTGTGAAGATCTTAATTCAAAAAAGCTGTCTGAAATTCTTGGAGGTTTTGAGAACATTGTTCAATTTTCATATTTTTCAATTTTTGTATACTTAAATTTCTCTTAAATTTTTCAAAATTTTCCAAAATACACAGTGAATATTCATGACTGATTTTAACAAAATTGGGTCCGCCAAATTTAGAAATAAAAGTGGTAGTAGAACTATTATTTTATACCCATCGAGGTACGTTGATTAAAGTTTGGTTCACAATTTCAGAAAATGCTTCAAATCAATAACATAGTTTCAGAAGTCATTGATCGAAAAGTGTGGGGTCACACCAGAAAATTTAACTATCTTTGAGTGATTCAACACTTTCCCTACTGAACTCAAGCTTTTCTGAAGTTATTAAATATGTTATGAGCTGAACACACGGATACAGTGTTTAAAATTTTTCCGAAATGTTTAAAACTTTTGTAAAGTTATGTACTGTTCAAAGTCATTCTGCACGTGCTATTTTTTCTGAAATGGTCCAGTACTTTCCAAAGTGATCCTAAGTTTTTCTTGAGCTATTCAGTACTTTCTGAAGTGATTCGAAACTTTCCTAATGTAATGTAATGTAAGTATAGACAGATCTCGTTTTTGGAAACGTAACTACAGTGCACTCTCTGCAACTCGAGCTACAGAAATATCGAGCTATAGAATAACAATCCCATACAAATCGCTATCGCAGTAGCCATGATACTTCTTTTTATTATGGTTATATAACTCGATATCGAGTTAGTGGACATCAAGTTGTGGAGAGTTGACTGTACTTCATCTATGTTGCCAAAATCGAAACCTTTTGAAATGTGTCACAAAGGAGTGCCATAAGAATTAATACTCCCTTAAGTGAATCCTGTTAAAAAACTATTGAAAAATTCATGGAAGTGATTGAGGATCTCTCGGTTTTGACAGTCTAATTCACCTACGTTTTGGTTTGGATTTGGAGATGGGGTCTTCCGAATCCCTACCGTAGGCAAGTATAACCAACCGACGATTTCGTACCTGCCTGAAAGAACCTCAATTTCCAGCGATTCCGGCGCTACATTTGCTAAATGACATCCAACATCATTAAGAACGGGATCACGACACCAACTTGACAACGTGCTGCTTTACTACCAGAACGTCGGTGGCATAAATTCTGTTTTAAATGACTACCGATTGCCAACTGCGGATCACTGTTATGCCATCATCACCCTAACCAAAACCTGGCTTGATTCCCGTACACATTCCAGTCAGATATTCGGACCTGCACACTTAGAAAAATTCATGTAAATTAAGGTGCTCTGAGACTGACATATACGAGCGTCAATTTTGACATAAAATTGAGTCATAATAGACGTGAAATTCAGCTCAATCAAACGTTCTTTTCGTCGAGTAACAAATTTTTCAATCTCGGAGCACTTAATTTTACATGACATGTTTGTTTACGTCTCATTCCTTATGTCAAAGATGGATTTATCTGATGAGCACGTCTCTTCTGCTGCCAGTAACGTACGATTACATGGACAGACCTTTGCAGGAATCGATGTAGATAACACGATGATCATCAAAGCAGCTCACCGGCTTCAGTCAGCCCACAATCCGGGGCCAGGCGGAATACCGTCCATTATCCTGAAGAACCATATCGAATGCTTGCTGTCACCACTTCGTCATTTGTTTCAGCTGTCGTTATCTAGTGGGATCTTTCCATTGTGTTGGAAATATTTGTATTTGTATTTGTATATATTTATTGTATAAATCCATCTGACATCGTGGTCTTAATGAATAAAACTTAACTAAAAAAAAAACTTTAACACGTTGTACAGAAAAAAACAAAATCATTCTGGTCGATTCCGTATGTGGTTTCGAAAGACGTTGGTAGAGATATTGAAGTCTAACAAGCAGTAATTGTCTTATAGTCTTCGACTTATCGAATCGATGGGATTGTTGGATTCGTACTGTGTTCGTCTCGTTGACTGGAGCAATAGGTGTCTAGATCGCAGCACTCGTTGAGGGGCGTAGATGTTGAGCTGACGTAACATTTTGGCTCCTAAGATAGCTTGGCTGAACTTGCGTCTATCCACTAGCGGTTCAATACCAAGCAGCGCACAGCGGTGCTCGTAGGGGGGTAGTCGTAATGAGTCGGTCCATGGCAAGCCTCGTAGAGCACATCTCACAAATTTCCGCTGCACTGATTCGATTCGTGAAATCCACACAGCATCGTACGGAGACCAGACGGCAGAAGCAAATTCAAGAATTGATCTAACTAGCGAGCAATACAGAGATTGCAAACACAGAGGGTCATCAAATTCGTTCGCTATCTTGAGAATAAATCCAAGTTGACGATTTGCTTTATCAACTTTTTCCCAAAAGTGCATTTTGAATGTGAGTTGATAATCCAGTACCACACCCAAGTCTTTAACATGATCAACCCGATTCAGTACAGTGCCATTGATAGTATAGTCATGTAGGATAGGATTTCTCGTTCTTCGAAAGGATATGATACAGCATTTGGACACACTGACTGCTAGACGATTCAGTGCCCAAGCAACACAGAAAACATCTCAATTCTTTTATTTTTTTTATTTAAGTTGCCCAGAAATCCTTTAAATGGTACAGAAAATACATCTTAATACGACTAAGTTTCAACATTGATGCTTCATTTACTTCAGGTCACAATAATGAAACTCAACTGTTTCAATGTACTGTACTGCTCCAGACCTGTCAAATCATGCCTCAAATGGGAGGATCAAACATGTTACACTCAAATTGATATGAAGTTATATGTTACGTGATATTGCATGAAACACTTGAGCAACAAATCTAACTTGTGTTGTGTTTGTTGAATGAGAGTTCCATAAAACATTATGTTCCTTAAAACTTTGGTGCGACAGAGTGTGAACTATATGTTTTTTGTACCTATTGAGCAACTGTTTCACGATGTTACTAAAAAGTTGACGAACCAAGATGTGTTGAAGAACCTATCTGCAATCTTGTTCCAATTAAGCGCATGAATCTATAAGTTTTCAAACTTCGTTTTGCAACCAACTGAACCAAGTTGTCACTGTAAAGGTTTGTTGTAACCATCTAGTATCTACCATGGCTAAAATATGTCTTGTCACTTTGATGTTGTATACTATTTTTGGACAACATTGGCAAAAGTGGAGAAATCGTAATGCATGGGCTAACATCTGCATAGGAAATAGAAGACCACGACGAGGACGATAGGATTACGGATGGCGGAGGACGATTGTAACTAAAGACGATGCCAACAGCGGCTGGCGTGGCCGTAGTCTCCCAACCAACCGGGTGTTCCAAAGGGCTAAATAGAACGGTGAGATGCCTGAGGTGACGATGGATTGGTTGTTGCGTGGGCTGGGGGCAGCACATATGTTAATACCGCCGAACGGAGATGTTGAAGATCCGTTAGAGACGGAGCTCATATTTGCCGGAACTGCTGGCGACCTGGAAACGGCACCAAATAGCCGGTGGATTGCCAGAACTAATGGCTCAAAATGCCAAAACCTGATGGCTGCTGACGGAGGAGCTGCACCGATGTCGCTATCACTCGATGTCACATTGCTACTGACAAGTGACGTTTAAAGCACGCACATACTCAACAAATTCTATGATTGTTCAAACTACGCATTTGCTACTTATTTTCAACATAAATGGAACATGGATACCATCGATAATACGTAATGGTGCAGTTATGTTGACAAATCGTTGCGGTGTTGTTGCAGTTCAATATGAATCATTAATTTTAAAATCCACTCATCTGCAATGTAAAAAGTACTTGTTGTTAACTTCTTGAAAAATAGCTACATTATTGTAACGTACTATTTAACATGTTTTCAACAGTTCAGTGAGCTGGATTATATCTGGATGAACCGTACACTACCGGTCGAAACTATGTTGCTATAATGGAGAATGTTCACAAATATTTCAAACATTAAAAAATTAAATCAATTCAGAATCTTACACTTGTTAATGGTTATGAGATGGCGTTTTGATTTGTTATCGGTGCAGGACATTAAAGAACTATATTAAATACTCCATTCTGGTTGACTCTATTTTCTTATGGTGTAATGTTGTTCAGGTGAAGGTTTTGATTTGTATTTTGTCAAAAATCATAATTATAAGCTATTTTTTTAAAGATCAGTGAATGATGACTTGATGATTATGAAAATAAGTCTTACGGTTTGCGTAATTGACGTAGTGAAATCGCTTTAATTATTGCGCAATAAACTGGGAGTTTGAGTCCTTAGGGTTTGAAGTAAGAACTCTAAGCGTTGAAATATCGATCCCATTCACTAATTATTGAATAGTAATAATCGATCATAATGACCAAGAGCAAGGATTTATGTATTGACCAGAATTGGATGAAACGCAGCAGCTAGCTGGTATATTTATTTGGAGTTGAACTTTTGTTTCTTGTTTCCGGGAGTCATATGAGTTCCACTACTTATCTCTAACGACCGTCTTCGGAATCCGTAACCAGTCAAGTTTTATCATTTTTTTTTTAGAGAATATTGGCGAGTAAATCCATTTTTTTCTTTACACATCATCGCACAAAGATGGACTCAAAAGCCGCAGAAAATCAACCTTTCGGTTTTGTTGGGAGTCCAACTTTCTTTGATGAGATTGAAAGCGTATTGTTGCATGCTAATTTTCTATGAAATCTTTAGAAAAAAATTATTTTCTTGGCAAAAAAAGGTTATCTTCCATTTAATTCCACTTAATTAATTTTGGTATCCATGACAGATACGTATTTCGACTACAATGTGCAGTCTTCATCAGTGTCATTCCCACTAAAGAGTTGAATAGATTTTTCTCCTATAGTTTACTTAAATCTTTGGTTTTAATTAGTTAGGTAGGTTCCGATTCAACACATTGTAGTTTCATTTTTATACCTGTGATCTTGACTTTTATACCTAGGGGATGAGTACTTAAGGGGGTTAGATTGTGAATAGTTCTTTAGTGGGAATGACACTGATAAAGACTGCACATTGTAGTCGAAATACGTATCTGTCATGGCTACCAAAATTAATTAAGTGGAATTAAATGGATGATAACCTTTTTTTGCTGTTTTATTTAAGCATTCCGCTAACAACCCAATTTCATTACTTCATATTTTCTTGGATTATATATATATTTTCCAACATTTGGGATCATACTTTTATTCAAATGACTTTTTCTACGATGACAATCTCTGATTTTGCAGTCTATATAAAAACAGCAGTATGCTTTTTCCGCATCACCTCACAAAAATATCCAATACATTTACGTGGCTAACTTGAATGTTATTTACATGTAATCGAAAACATCACAGTACTGTTTTAAAAATTTCAGTGAAACATTGCTGTTAAGTCAGTTAAAAACTCATTTACAACTTGTGTCATTCAAATATCATGTTACATGCAACTTATTTGCAACACCTTATGCCACAAACATAAGTTGCAAAGAGACTCCACCTTCTGCGCTTTTTAAGGTACAATGAAGTTTTATACGCGGTGCGTTGTCCATAATTTAGACCGTCTATTAGTCACACTAAGGTTGTTGTTACTCGCTGAGAAACAAATGGTGTAGCTTGGGTGCACCCCAACTGACAAACAAATCTAGCTATTGTTGCAATTGACGGCAATCATTGGTGCTCCTAACAACCAGGTAGATTTTCAAATCGTCTGCGTAGAACATTAAGCAGCAATTCAGAAGACCATGGGACACATCATTGAAGAACAACGCGAATAACAGCGGCCCCAAGTTGCTCCATTGCGGCACCCCACATCGAGGAATGAAAGGTGCAGACACGAACAATTGACGGCCAGTCAAATATGATCTCAGCCAACTACAAATTCTCGAAAATACTCCTAATCGCTCCAGCTTAGCCAACAGAATATCGTGATTAACTGAGTCGAACGCAGCCTATAGTCAGTGTATATGCTGTCGATTTGACCTCCTTGCTCCATTTCGTTGATGCAAAACGACGTGTATTCACACAGCTTAGTGATGACTGAACGTTGCGGAAAAAATCCATGCTGAGATGTTGAAATGTACGTTTTACAGGCCTGGAACATAACATCATTGAGAATAATCTCAAAGCATTTGGATCCAGCAGGCAACGAAGTTATTCCACGATAGTTCGACACTGCCTTTCTTGAAGATAGGCTGCATGTATGACATCTTCCAAGCGATTGGAAACTGCTGGCTTCGAAGAGAGAGGTTGAATATAGCTTGCAGAGGTGTAATCAACATGTCACTACATTTTTTCAATATGGACGCAGGAATGCCGTCCGGTCCAGGTGATACAGATGATTTCAGCTTCTTCAGTGCATTCTCCACCATCGTCTGATTAACATCGAAAATATCAATGTCGAATGCGTCCACTGGCAGGGACCTTGTCGCAGTTTCATCATCCGATGGAGACGCAGTTGATGCCTGAAAAACACTCGCAAATCGTGCAGCAAATAGTTCGCATTTGGCTTCTGCGGTGGAGGCAGATTGATCTTCCATGCGCATGGTAGATGGAAAGCCGCTTTCATTTCGCTTAGTGTTTACAAAATTCCAGAACTGTTTAGGATTTCTTCGCAGATTGTCCTGAACACGTCTTACGTATCTGCCGTACAAGTAACGGTTACAGCTCCGATAGTTGCGACTAGCTCGTGCAAACGCCAGTTTGGTAATGCCATTTTTGCGTGCCGAGAAGCGTTAAGCATCTTAGATCGAATACGTCGAAGGTACTGTAAGCGAGAATTGGACCAAGCAGGTTTTCTCCGAGGTCCTGATAACGGAACACAGAATGTGAAGCAATCGCGCAGTATACTGTTGAAGCAACTAACAGCATCATCTACGTTGCTACACCGACAAACAGTAGACCAATCAACTTGAGAAAGCATAGAGTTGAGTGCGTCATAATCAACTTTACTAAAGTCACGATCATGTTCATCGACGTTCTCAACAAATGGAAAGATTGCTGAACAATACACCGTGAAAACAAGAGCTGGATGATGAGGATCGATATCTACAACCGACTCAGGGGCCTCATCAACTGAACTGCAATCTGTTATGCAGTCGTTCGAAAATATCAAATCAAGCGTTCTGTCCAAGTGATTGCGTATCATATTTCGTTGTCTCAACCCTCCAAAAGCAAGGCTGTCCAGAAGAATGCGGCAAGCTTGAGAAAAATTTGATGCAAGAGGATCAGCAAATGCGTAGACGTTGTTCACTGATTTCCAGACGATTCGAGGCTGATTGAAATCCCCGAAAAAGATGATCCCATCATTGCTACCCATCATTTCATTAATTTCCGAAACAATGTCAGCGTGAGATTGGATGCACTCGCAATCAGCGGACTTCTCTGGTGGTACGTATGAAACACCAATGAAGATAGACCTTGTTTCGGATGCGATCTTTACCCATATGCTCTCCATGCTTGCACCCGAAGAGGTGCACATATGTTCCCCGTGTACAAAAAAGCCAGTAGGCACAATATCGATAACTACCGTGGCATCACTTCTCTGTGCTGTTTCGAAATTGTTTGAGTTGGTGGTAATGGAGCCTTTATTTGCTCATTGTAAACAGTATTTGAGCAATGACCAACATGGTTTCGTACCCGACCGTTCAACTACTACGAACTTGCTGTGTCTTACGTCGCTCATCACTACGAGCATGGCAGAACGGATTCAAACAGACGTTATTTATACTGATCTATCGGCAGCATTCGACATCTCTTTTGCAAAGCTACAGGGACTAGGAGTTAATGGCTCACTTCTGGCATGGTTCAACTCCTATCTAAACGACCACTGGATGAATGTCACTATCGGCGACTGCCAATCGGACGTTTTCAAGGCTACGTCAGGAATTCCACAAGGTAGTCACCTCGGCCCGCTGTTATTTTTGTTGTACTTCAACGTCATGAACCTAGTGCTCAAAGGGCCTTGCCTATCATTTGCCGATGATCTGAAGATTTTTTATCGGATCCGCTCGATTGCCGATGCCATTTTCTTGCAAAATCAACTAAACTGCTTTACCGGATGGTGCAAACTGAATCGAATGGTAGTCATCCAAGTAAATGCTCAGTGATTTCATTCTCACGGAAAAAGCATCAAGAACAATGGGCTTCATCATACGCATAGCTAAGAACTTCACCGACGTATACTGTTTAAAATCGCTGTACTGCTCTTTAGTGCGCCCAATTCTAGAGTTCAGTTCTGCAGTGTGCAATCCAGTATACCTCAATGCCTCGGAAAGGATCTAATCTGTACAACGAAGGTTCGTAAGATTTGCCTTGCGTAGGCTACCTTGGCGTGATCCTTATCATCTGCCCAGTTACGAGAGCCACTGCCGGCTTATCAATCTGGAGACCCAGCGGTCTAGACGAAACGTATCCAGAGCCATGTTCGTAGCAGACATTCTTCAGAACAGAATCGATTGCCCCTCCGTTCTGCAGGATATCTCCATAAATGTCCAGCCCAGAGCCCTACGGAACAATCATATGCTGCGTTTACCTTTACGCTCGACAAATTATGGGATGCATATCGCTATCGATGGCATTCAAAGGACCTTCTATAGAGTCGCCTCGGTATTCTACTACGATATCCCTCGCCATACGCTACGCCACCGATTTATTGCGGTCTTTTCTGAAGCGACGAACAATTGAGGAAAACTCTTTTTTATGTTTTTTTTTTCTTTTACCACTTAACTTATGAATGATAGTCTTAAGTAAAACATCATTAGGACCAAAATGGTCTGTTGATGGGAACATCCATCTAAATAATATATTTTTTTTATTATAGTCACTTTGTGACTTGTCCGGAGGTGAGATTTGAACTCGTGACTTTGGCGTGAGAGGTATGGATGTTAACCACTACGCCGGCGTCGCCCCCCATCTAAATAAATATTGTTATTGCCTATCGTAAAATATGAGATCACCAGTTTGTACACATTGCAGATACATGCTAGTCCAACGCACCGTTTGTTGCTTCTCTGTCAGGTGATCTGATAATTACGGAATAGCAACCGCGAGCAGTTAATCATCCTCATGCTCAATTATGTCTGTACTATATGAAGTGATTCAGTACTTTCTGAAGTTTTTCTGCAGCAATTCAGTACTTTTCAAACTAATTATGAGAGTTTCTAAAGTGTTTCAGTACTTTCAGAAGAGATTTTGAACTTTTTTAAATGATTCTGTGCTCCCCAAAGTAGTTTTCATTTTTCTGAAGTGGTTGAATATTTTCTTTAGGGATTCCAAACTTTTCTGAAGTAATTATGTTATTGCAAAGTTATTCTGCTCTTAACAAAAACTTGAGAGAATTGATACAGTACTTTCCGAAGTTTTGTGAAGTTATTCAGTTCCTTCCGAAATTATTTAGTTTTTACGGAAGGGATTACAAACTTTCTGAAAAGATTAAGTGTTTTCCAAAGGGATTCAGAAATATTCTTTAGTCATTCAAAACTATCCGAAGAATTTCGGAGCTTTTCTGAAGTGATTAATTACTTTCAGAATTGATTTTAAACTGTTCAAAAGTGATTGAAATCTTTCTGAAGTGATTCAGTAGTTTCGGAAGTGATTACAAACTATCTGGAAATATTCAGTACTTTTAGGAGTGATTCCAAACATTTCTGATATGATTCAGTACTTTCAGGAGTGATTCCGTTTTTTTCTGAAGTGGTTCAGTACTTTCTGAAATGATTCAGTTCTTTCCGAAGTGATTATGAACATTCTGAAGCGATTAAGTATTTCTAAAGTGATTCCAAACGTTCCTGAAGTAGTTCAGTGCATTCGTTACTGATTAAATTATTTTCGAAGTGATTCCGTTCTTGCGGAAATGATTACAAACTTTTTGGGATGATTCAGTACTTTCTAATGTGAATCCAAAATTTTCTGAAGTGATTCAATACTATCCGAAGAGATTCCGAGCTTAGAGTGATTCAATACTTTCCGAACATTCCTCAAGATTTCAAAGTGATTCCGAACATTTCTGAAGTGATTCAGTGCCTTCCTAAGAGATTCAATTATTTTCAAAGAGAACTTTCCGTAGTGATTCAGTATTTTACAAAGTGGTGTCGAATATTTCTTAAGTGTTTCTGGTCTTTTCTGAAGTCATTTAGTACTTTGTGAAGTGACTCCTAACTTTTCTGAATTGATTCAGTATTTTCTAAAGTGATTCCAAACTTTTCTGAATCGATTCAGTACATTCAGAAGTGATTCTGAACATTTCTAAAGTAATACAATACATTCCTGAGTGATTCCGTAGTTTCAAAAGTGATTGAATTCATTTCTGAAGTGATTCAGCACTTCTGAAGTCAGTCCAAATTTTTTTTGAAGTGATTCAAAACTTTCTGAAGTGATTTTTAACTTTTCATAAGTTATTCAGTGCTCTCTGAGTCACTCTTAAGTGATTCAGTACTTTTCGAAGTGATTCCGAGCTATTCTCAAGTGATTCGGTACTTTCCAAAGTGATGTCGATCTTTTTTATATGATTCCAAACTTCTATCCCATACCTCACCGTGAAAGAATTTTGAAAGCATCATCATGTCAAATTTATATCTTACGCCACTAAGTAGGATTTTCAATGTTAATGGTTAACCTCAATCAGATGAACTTTTTAAAAATTCAGTGGTATTATTTAACTTTTTTTTTCCCTGATCAGGGGTACAGGCCACTTCGATTGTACCATTTTTGTTTGGTTGCTTCCGTAACATGTTTATCAGAAGCGCAAATCAATTCAAATTTAAGATTTTGTTAATTTTATCCTGAACATGTGTACCAGAGATGTAAGCCATTTCTAATATAATTTATTTATTTTTTAATTTCTTCCGCTAACTACTTCTAATTTTAAGTATTTTTTTTTTCAACTAAGTATTTTAGATGCTCTTCTACTGTAATTAAATTACAGCTTTCTATGCACAAAGATACTCTATGCCCATGGAAGTCGATAAATGTTCCAACCCAATAGATTCCCTCGACCGAAAGGGGACCTGAACCCGCCACTTTGCAGCTTGCTAATACCGTGCCTTTACTGACTAGGCTATCTGAGGCTCAAAATCCACCTGGGTCCAATCATAGAAACTACTTGCTCCAACTCAACTTATCCGTGAGTCATACCCACGATAGTATGCTTCTCACAGGTTCCATACTCTGGCATCTCACACTTCGGCCAGACAAACTTCCACGGTTCCACGGTTCAGCCCAAGCCAGAATACACATGTTAATATCGATGAAACATGCAAATTTGAATAGCACATTCTACAACATCGCAATTCCTGCACCAACTTAGTCTGCAAGCCAGGCATGCCAAGTTGCTTTAGAAGGAAGGTGGGAACAGGGACTAATCTAATAGTCCGAAAAACCAGTCGAAATCTATCTTACATAGTGCGATTGCATGCATCGGAGTGATATTCTGCAAATGGACACATAATGAAGCTTGGTGTGTGCAGTCAGCGAAGCAAATTTATAGGTGACCGAATAACATAACCTCTAGTCGTATCGATTAAAAGCGAGTCTCGTGCTGATAGGCAGTCTCCCGTGTATCATATTCTGCACTCCATTAGGCTTCTTTGGCAACCGCGCTACCAGTTTCAATAGAATGGATTAAATAAGCTGGTTCGTTGAGGTTGGCTGTGGCATTTATACGAGCGCTAAAATCCCTAGACCAGTCTAAACATCGTAAACAACCCCAACAGCGCTCATCATGTGAGTCTGTAATACGCTCGTTTTATCGCCTGTAATGCAAAAATGGCCCGTCGCAAACGGCATAACAGCATCGCCACATAAATAGTTGATGTGGTGTGCCACACGGAGGGAGACACACACAGAGTGAGCGCCATCAACAGGCGTCCGCAAGGGTGTGTGCCCACTGCACACCCCGAGTCTGTTTTGATCCAGTCAATTCAACCGCTCTCCGTACAAACCAACCACCGAAATTGCGAAATCGTTTAGATGAAGGTCGCGTGGACTTTAAGACCGAGTAGGTACTGGATGCTGGACGATCACTAAGACGACGACGACGACGACGACGATGATGTTTGGTGGTGAGTCAGCACGAAGCGCAACCATGCCCAAGTTGGCATCGGAAAGTCTTCCTATGACTTGCGGTGTTTTGCGAGGTGAACTGGCTAAGCGGGAAGGGGGTTGAATTAAACTTGTTAGATCGTTATGCGCTTGCTTGTCTGCCCAGACTAGACACTCGGCGGTGAACAGGCTGTTCTTGTTGCTGCTGCCGAGACAGCAGGACATCCAGTTGGAAGAAGTCCACCGCAGATGCATGCCAAATGAATTACTCATCGTGGTGAAAAATTTATGGCTTCATTCTTGTGCGAGGATTGGCGGGCGGACGCGAGCATACCAAGAGTGCAATAACTGTGCGATTGAGTTGCTCAATGGTAGCATTTTATGATGCGATTGTTTGTGGGCCTTCTGGTAAAAAATAATAATGGCTCAATGAGAGGAGTTTTGGCTGAGTTTAGTTTTTCGTTCAACCTATTATTACTGCTGGTTAGAACGGATTTCAGACATTAAATTTTGAAGCAAAATTCTGTCGCTAGGTGAAAGGAAATCTATTTTCGATTGTCGTTGCTGCCATGCTTCCCATGCAGTTAAGTCGATCAGTATTGCACCATTCCTCTGATTATCTTCAAAACTTGGCAACTCAATGTGAGTGTGTGCACCGTAAAAGGTTGATTGATCGTATTATATCCCAAGTTTTAAGGCAATTCGCTACGGCTCTTTTTCTGCCCATGTGCCAATCTCTGCAGCGGTAGCAAATGCAATTGATTCGAATTGTTTCAGCCCTCGGAGCTAGATCATCGTTCGGAAAGAAGCAAATCCCTTCGGCGTTACCCTCGATACTGTCTCCCCATTGGGCGTCCTGATCCCTGCCCTGTTTGGAATCCGGCATAATTGAGTCGACGACCTGTTTCTGAGAATGGACCACCAGATCATTAGTGAGCCAAAACGGGCATCGCCGGAAGCCTGCTGGGAATTGTGACCGGCCCGTCGAAGAAATGGTAATGCACCGAATGTGCTCTCTTTGCCGATATTGTTTCTCCAGTTGGGTAGGTGATTGAGACACTACCCGGGAATGGTTTGTTGTGAAGTTGTTGCCGTTCGCTGTGTGACTCCTTGTAGAAATGCTCGAAGCGATGATGGAATATTTATATCGATAATGTGGTGTTTACACTTATGCTAGTTCACTAGCCCAACGCCCTGTTTACATTGTGCTGACTACTTTTTACTACAGTTCTAGTACACCAGCTCTAGCAAACCAGCACAGATGTTTCGCTTTCAGGATTGCCTTTTCAACGATGATCTCAATTAATTGAATCGAAACAAAGTGATTTCAATTATCGAGCAAGCGACGATCCTGAATGCACCAACCCGTCCTAACGACGGAGCTCATAAATCTAACTGGAGTCATTTTCGGAACGGTTTCTAAATGGAAGCTAATAATATTTTGAGGTCACGGCTACTTCCCCTGCTATGGCGCGGCGGTGTTGTGATTCCTCACTGCCGTTGAAGAGCTGCTCAATAAATCAATCTATCAAAGAGATTGCTGCTGCTCTGTGGCGGTTACGGCTACAGCTGCAGAAGTTGACTCCAAAATTATGATCATTTTCCCTTCCCTCTTCTGGTTGCAATCACTGGGAAGCTGGGCGTTAGCTGGCCATATCGCTTGATGCTCGACTTAAGGAAATTTGTTCTTCTTCAAGGTACCTGAAACAATAGACGCCAAGCATACACTGCAGCAAACTGGTAGCAAGCAGTGGTAGACAGCCAGAAATCCTGACAGCCACGAGATTGAAGCCCGTCGAAGTGAATTATGATTGGTGGCAAGGTCAATCCATCATGAGCTGCTGCTCTGCTGCCGGTTCAGAAGTGCTCGGATTTGCTTTTTTGGAACGAGGTAGAGTAAGAAGCACGCAGATTGATCTGTTTCAAATACAAAATTGATCGCACCACCAGCATCGACGGTGCTGCTCCTTGTTGGGAACCTTGAACACGGATCTGCCCAGCGCTAGGCAGTCAGCACTGGTGCGACTACTGCTGGGATGAATGAGCAAACTGTATCATATTTATGTTTCAAACACTGCGCACTAGTAGCACGTGAAATCTTAGCGTGAAGAGGCAAAGTCTGAAAAGATCTTGGTCAGTGATAAAGTCGGGCAAACAGCAAAAGAAGCAGCAGCGCCAGCAGCAGCATTGAAGCTAGGTGGGGATTTGAGTAGAGCAGTTCATGATTCTTTTGGATTCCAATAAATTCAACACACGCACATGATCGAATGATGCAAAATGCGTATGGATTGACTGAGAGGGATATGATTTTGACTAGAATTATATGCAGTATTTTCATCTCAATCTGTTACCTTTCCTTTTCCCAAAGAGTTATAGTAATCTAATTTTCAGTGATGTTCTGCTGAGATGATAAGCATACCAGATAACCAGATTATAATAAGCATATCATGAACATGCCATATTGTGAAGAGCTTTTTGAGTGTGGTGTTGAGTACTTGGTACTGATAAAATCTGCAAGTAGTAGACGAAACACGCTTATCTGTCAAAAGATAAGTAATTATATCGGAATTAAAAGGAAATAAATCAACACATTCAAAACGCTCTTCATAAAGGGATTCCGTTAAGGTGATTCTTTGTAGAGTCCACACAAATCTCGGAAATCAGTGCTCAATTTCACCTGAAATTGCTACTTCATGTATGCTGTAGTGCAGCAAACGTGGAGTAACAATTTGAATGGTGCACGTGTCGTAGAAGTTGATATTTGTGCACTCAACGATTCGAAGTGGTTCCGAGAATAAGGATGTCACAGCGAATCACCTTAAAAGATGCGACAAAATTAGAAGATTGAATACCATATTACTATATTTATAGGCCCACCACAAATCTTGGATCAGACAAACTGACCGATTGTTGTACTGATGTATATGGGAATGGACGAAATCATCAGATT
Organism: Ochlerotatus camptorhynchus; assembly: GCF_037179485.1. Lineage (NCBI taxonomy): Eukaryota > Metazoa > Arthropoda > Insecta > Diptera > Culicidae > Ochlerotatus > Ochlerotatus camptorhynchus. The sequence continues at coordinate 3,232,861 of NW_027040531.1, read as the reverse complement.
AAATCGACGGGATCCATCGACTTAAAGCTGCTAATTGGACTGCTTGATCGGTGCAGTACATATTTGGAATATTCATTAGATTTCTTCAGAATAATCAAAAACTTCAACTCTGAATTCAACTTAAAATTCGCCTGGAGTTCTTCACACAATTGCCTTGCAACCATTTCTACATTAAGAGATGAACTAGCCTATGGCTAAAAATCTCTCTAATAAAGAATAAAAAAAAAACCATTTCTACATTTGATATTAAGTCAAGTGGGGAACGCAATACAAAAAGAATCGGTGCGTCGAACTTAAACTGCAAGCAAAAGTATTTAAGGAATGCATTTTGAAGTTGTGCTGAAGGTAATCAAAATTTATTCTCCGTATTTAATGTAATTGAAAGTACTGAAAATGTGATTTATGTGCTTTAATTACGAAATTTCAACTGTAATACATGCTTGTCAAGCCTGCACTGTTTAATTTTTGTAATTAAAGCAGTAGGTAATGGTATTAACTTAATTTCAGCTGTTGCATGCATCAGAGTGAAAGGTTTTTGTTTGCTCCTTGCTTTAAAGTCTGCTCCACGTGAAACACGGACAATGTCCTCAAAATTATAAGAAATTATGTTATATCGATATTTAACATTTTTTTTTTAATCCTGGTGCGTATTTAGTATAATCAATGTTTGTAAAAATATGAGCAATAATTTATTATGTTCTCACCAACTTTTGCAGTTTCTTCACTCTTCTGCCCAATTGTCGTGGCTAGGAGTCGAGTTTTGAACGCCTTTGGATACGGTTGTGTCTTAAGTTTCTTCTCTGTTTTGTGCGTGCATTAGCTTTCATAGTTTTCGGCTGCATTTGCCGGATTAGCGCTGGCACTCTGCCTCCCGGATGGTTATACGTGTGTGAGTGGTGGTTTTCTCGCTTTCCGAGAAGTTTAAGAATCGAAATATACATCATATTTGCAAGCAACAGAAGATTTGACGCTATTTGCGTTGTTCTCCCGGTCCAGAAATTTGTGGCATCGCGAGCGATAATTTTAATTTTAATCTATTTACGCGGATGCGTTCTACTACTACTACTATGTTGCCATCCAAGAGTTCAAGAACTACAGCAGGAACGAGTAGTTTACGGTCCTAGGAGTTGGTAAGTAATTAACTTTCATTTTGAAACTCGTTATGGAACTAATCTTTTATTTAATTTTATCCACAGCATGGCGATTGCTTCCCAAACGAAAAGCTGGCCGATTTGGTGCGTGTTTTATGAAGTGAATACCCGGACTCCAACCTGGACGGAATTTTGAGCGGGGGCACTTTCGACAGAATTAATCACCTAGGCCAACCTACATCGGCGTCATCGGTTTGGGATACTTTTCAAGGACGTGTCTGCGGCCGAGGAGCTTCCGGTCGACTTTCTTCTAGAGGTTCAAGGTATCTCGTCCAAAGTGGGTCTTGTTCATCGGTGGGCACGGTATGGGTTTTGACTTACGCTGCTGTTTTCAGATATCAGTGCATATGAGAATGTAGTTTACAATTATAAATATATTTTGAATTCCTAAAAAGATTATTTTATTTATTAATGAAATTTTCGTACAATCTACACACGTTGTTTTATGAGTATACGAATGTTTCGTATTATTTTCAATCGATCGATGTTTTCTCACGAATAGTTTGTATTTATTTTATGAAACATTCGTAGCGCGTATAGCAGTGCTGAGTAAAATATAACAATATTACGCAGTAAATGATTTTGAGAATTTGAACGAAACCTGCTTCATAGATATTACGAATCTATTTCGTTGCAGATAACAACGAATGAATTCGTCAAACAAAGGAATGCATTCGTTTAATAAATAAAATTTTATTTTCAGTGTGCGACCCTCCTCCCAGATGACCATGGCAATACAGGAAGCATTGGTATTGGAAGGTAATTGCTATTAGATATTTTGCAAACAGTGACAGATAGCGGACATGAAGAACCAGTCGAGGTGCCGGGCAAAGGTGTTTATCCTAGACAAATGGTAGGTTACAAATTCGCTGTTGTCGTTGTCGTAGGCGCCGTCGTAGTCGCTGTCGTAATCGCCGTCGTAGTCGCAGGCAGTACCGTTAGTATATTTGAAATTAACCACCAACCGCTGAAAATATGAATTATCGCGTATTTCTGTTGTTCATTACATGCCAAGTGAAATTCGATAACGTAATTTCATTTGAATAGCTTGTTTAACCAGATCTTAAACAATCGTCACGTCGGTCACAGCTTGTTATGATTGCCTGAACCATGCGTAAAAAGAAAATCGAAACATTGAACGTCGCGTGAAAGTGGATCTTAATGAAGGCCTACATACTCTTTCGTAGCTTTTAGTTTTAGGATTTCAAAGATCGTCGGTTGCTTACTGAGCAGAAAAACGCGGTCCCAGGTCCTGTCATATTAAAAAGGTATGGTAAGATCGCTTGTTTATCGTGTATTTTGTAAAACTTTTCGTTGTCGTCGGTGCCGGGTTTGAATAGTTATAAAAACTTGAGTAACGCCACAGACAAACAGACATAACTCACGAAAGTTGTTCATGGAAAAAGCATTTAACGGTCAATTTAAAAGTATCGTAGTTGGTAGTACCGTCACCTGTGACATGCATAGTCAATTCCCTTGCGTTTGACGTTTACACACTACCGCCATCTGTTCAGCGTACTACTCACCACAGTGTATTCAACAGATGGCGGTAATGTTTTAGCGGCGATGTTTTACAGTGCGAAATATTCAATGTATTATGTCTGTTTGTCAGTGGTAATGCTATAATGTGATATGAGGGGCTCGGTGGCCTTAGAGCAACCGGTTTTGCTTACTGAGCAGAACATCATGAGTCTAATCTCAAGCCCATCCACATTCAAGATTCGTCAATCGTTTTATTTTTTAACATGACTACATGGTAATAACAGCAACTCGATGATTAAAAAAGAACTCGTCTGCCTAGTGGCAAACGTTTTTGCTTACTGAGCAGAAGACCGTGGGTTCAATCCCAAGCTCCTTCGCGTTATATGATTGTTAGGACATCAATTCAGCTTATCGTTTACCAAAACGAACCCTGCTGCAAACCCAACCCTCTTACCCAACATCCCTGTGATTCATCGTAGAGGACTGCAGAGGACTCCTCGGCTTCCATCAAAGCGAGTGTCACGTCAACACATTCCTACCCATTCCTTTCTTGACCTGCGTTCAGGCGCGGCTGGCGCTGGTATTGCCTTATTCGAGATCACCAGTATTTACACATTGAGGATGATTCTAGTCCCAAGCATCGTCTATTGGTTCTCTGTGTAATTACAGCTGGTCTGGCAATAACAGAGTAGCAACCGTGGGCGGTCAATCATGCTCATGCTGGAGTTGAATAAAATTTGGTCAAAAACAACAAAACACTGGGAAAACGGTTGTACAAAATTTGATGGGTGGAATGAAATGGAAGGTGCGGGCAATCGGGATGGGCGAAAAAATTGAATAAAACAACTTCTGCAAACTCATTAGTGGTTTTTCATTCCCTGAAAATTTCAAGATAATCCAATAATCAGTTTAATTTTGGTGAGTAAATATGTGTGTGCCATTTTTATCGAATACACCCTTTATTATGTTTTAAAATGTAGGAGCTTATTTTTTTCCTTTGGTTTGTTTTTTCCGTCGATCTTGTTTTCCGTGCTGAGCACCAATGCTACCGACGTGCCAGGAAGGCAGCTCCCACACCTGGACCCTACCTATCGACCCATCAACTCATGAACCGGGGACCAACGGCTTTACTTCCCATCCGAAGGAAGGCGTGATCAGAGATGTTATGCCTCAGAACATCCCGGCGGCGCCGACTGGGATTGAACCCAGGCCTGCTGGGGTGAGAGGTAATCACGCTTACCACTACACCACCGGCGCCGTTGAAAATGTAGGAGCTTGGATTTCATTGATTTGTCTGTAAGTCCCATTGACGGAAATTTCTCCAAAAGCGTGACTGCTTTCTAATACCCCAATGGGTCTGGGTTCAATCCCAGCCGAGGTCGGTGGGATTTTTCTGAGGCATAACAATCTCTGGTCACGTCTTCCTTCGCAAGGGAAGTAAAGCCGTTGGTCCCGACCCATGTGTTGTTGAATGGGTGCGATTTCTTACGCAGGTGTGGAAGCTGCCTTCCTGCACATTCGATTGTTGTCAATGGATGGCAATCGATGTCCGTCGGTGATTGGCATTAGATTGCGGAACAGAGACCGACGTTAAATAAAGGACAGAAGGGAATTTCTCAAAGTCTGTATTAAATCCTTGTCTCAGTCCCTGAATCATAAATATTTTGTTTGCAATAATATGTATGTTCCCATGCAGGTCCTCTTGTATCACAGAACTAAAACCTATGGTTACGATCGCATCACTTCGCTACATACTCACTATGTATGCCACAAGCCTTTATAGTATGACTCAAAGTGTATATATTTTGGAACAAGTTTCCTCCCGTTTGAAATACTCTTCAATCTAAACCATGATGCAACCAAGCTCAAACAGATAAGCTCCCATAACCACATTGGTCCACCACAGCTCCAACACATCATCGTGGGAAAATCGCAACGGCACTTTCCTTTCACGCCTGCAAAAATTGTACCGAAATCACTCCGTTAATTACGCTTAATCAATCAGTGGCTTGCGCGCAACTCGCCCCAAACTTGCAACCAAGGCAGGGCTTGAGCCTTCATTAGTGCGCTCTCACCTCCGCGTCGAACAACACCAACAACAACTACTGCTGCCTGTCGAAAAATTCGACCCAAATTCTTGCCACAACCCACCAAAGCGGCTTCCACGGTCGTTGGCATGCATTGCACTCTCTATGATAAATTATCAATAATTAACGCTAAATTGATGCACCTTCTTACGACACACCCCAGCACACCTCGGGCGGCAACGATTGCAACATTAGCGAAAGTTTCGAATTTCCAACCCCGTCCAGCTTCCAGAGTCCCGGCGAAAGATATCATTAAAAATGGGCCCCTGATAGCGGTCCTTATCAATTTTCTTATCTCATGCGAGCGAAGGCGAGTCTTATGCGCTGTCGTTGGCACAGCAGGGCGGGAGCTGCAAATCTGAGAACCTGGCGACGGGAAAATTCGCCACCACCGCCGCCGTCTTCCCTCGTACTGACACAGAGTGCCGCGCATTATTAATTGACTCAATCCGACAAAACAAATTTAGCCGAAAATCGCCCAGGCTTGGCGCGCGCGCTCTCTCCACCCAAATGCCCAAAGAGGACGACGACGACGACGATGGCGGAAGAAATATATGAAAACATTAAAAGGAAGCCGCGTGCACACGGTTGTTATTAAATGGTCCAAATTTCTGGGCCTGATGCTGAGACGATCCGTTACAGCGATGATGGCAAGAAAGTAAAACCATTCGTATGTAGGGTTTGCGGAGAAGCAATTTAATTTCTTCATTGCGTTTTTCTTTTGTGGCATGACGCTGCTGGGGGAGGTGAAATTTGTTTTGAACTTAATTCACTTCATCCAAAAAGGAACTTATTTTTTCGGTGGGACCTTGGGAAGATTCATAAATGGTATTTATTTAATCAAAACATTGGGGCTTCTTGAAACGATTGCGTGCCTACTTTTGATCAACAGGGATACCGTGGCCAGTCCGCATATGATTCAGAAAGCGGGTCATTTGTCCTGAAAATAAAAGAAATTTTACGAGGGAAAAATGAACGTGACTTCCATTTTGGGGTGGAAAGTGTGGACAACAGAAATGCATCAAGTTAATGGAACAATCTGTCCATTTATTATGCCCAATTATGGATGCAATTATGAAACAAGCAGACACAATGTTGATTGTTATTGCAGCGAGGAGTTATGTTCTGTGCGTAGGATTCTCACTGAGCCAAATAATCCTTGGAAGACATAAGTGCACCATTGGTGTAGCTCATGGAGGTGCCAAGGTGGTCAGACCCAGAATTATCCAGGCCAAAATTCCCGAAAATTCCAAGAAATGCCCACAATTTCCATAAGTTTCCCAGAATTACCGAGAACACTCACAATTTCCAAGAAGTTGTTTAAAAATCCTAGAACTTCCCAGAAAATCAGAGAGTTTCATGGGTCTTCCCATAAATTTCGTGAACTTCACAGAAGTTCTACGTACTTCTCACACATTCCGAGCACTACTAGAGATCTCGGAACGTCCCATAAATTCAGAGAGTTTCCCACAATACCCTAGAACTTCCTAGCAGATCCAAGAACTTCCCAATAATGAAAAGAACTTTCCTTTTTCAAAAAATTATGGAATTTTTCAGAAGATCTCAGAACTTCCCAGAAATTCAAAAACATCGTAGAAGATCCTACTACTTCTCATAAATTCTGCTAGCTTTATTGTATGTTCGATAGCTTCTAAGGGACTGTTCATTAACTACGTAGACAGTTTTTGGGGTTCGTGCCCCCCCCCCCCCCTCCACCAGCATATAGGTCATTTGTATAGGCCGTGGATAATTCAACCCCCCTCACTACACTGTCTACGTAGTTAATGAACAGCCCCTAATAAGTTCCATTAATATCTCAAAATATCTGAGAAATTCATTGAAAATCTGTGCATCTACAACAAATGCCGAAAACTTCCCAAACATTCCAAAATCTTTCCAATAGTCCCATAAACTTTCCAGAAGATTGAGGAACTTCATAGAAATTTCCTAGAACTACCTAGAGTTTCCAAGAACTTCTAATACTTTCCGAGAACTTCCCTAGAAAATGCCAGAACTTCGCTCACAACTCGAAAACCTACCTTCAGTTCCAAGAGAATTCCATATTGTTCATAAGCTTTCCAGAAATTCGAGAACCTCGTAGAAGATTTGTGAATTTCCCAGAAGATCCAAGAGCTTGCTTTAAATTCTAAGGACTGCCCAAAAATTCCGAGATCTGCCCAGAATTTCCGACAATTTCTCAGAATTTGCGTCATATTTTTACAAAATACGTGCACTTTGAAGAAGCTTCCCAGAAGCTTCCTCCAAGAACTGTTCAGAAGATTCTTGAGTATTTGAGAGCTCTCGACTAATGTATAGATGGGACTGTGTTGGGAATGTTCGTCTCTTTCAGTCTTCTAATGCAGCAAAAACGTTCTATTGCCTCAACTCTCCGACGTTTCGGTGATATATTTCACGAAACGTTGGAGTGTTTGTAACGATCAGGAATTTTGCAGAAATTTGTATATAATTTGAAAGGTTGTTTTGAATTCAATTCTTAAGTGTAGGCAGTACAAGCATTTTTGCTGAAATCTTTCCTAAGACGGGTCCATTTAATTCAGGGATAAGGTAGGAAAGGGACAGATGCATAATTAAACGGGTTAAGTTATCTTTCGTGTTTTTAGATTTACGATAGGACACGAAGGGTTTCGGGAAATGACTTCCGGTTCGTTCGAGCTTTGCTTTCCTTAATTTGAGGATTCACGGTCTCAATTTTCGTCCGTGACTTCCCAACGATCTTGAAGTGTACGCGTTTGTTCGTGGTCGTTTATAGTTGTTAAGCAGACTAATGAATTACAGCCGTATTTCTTTAAATCGTTCGCAGTAAATCTCCGTACCCAAGCGCAGCAACTTCTCCCTGACAGACGGAATTTCCCCGGCAATTGCCAACCGGCCTGAAGCGGACTGAACCATTGCAAAATCGGTCCGAGGAGGCTCAGGGGATCTCCACGTGAACACGGTCCACCCGTAGGTTCGTCAACCTACCGGCACGGCAGAGTAACCACGTGTGAAACGCCATGACAGCTCCATTCATCGGATCACCATCGACGATGACTAGCAAGAGCGTCGAACCCGTCGATAGGTCATCGAATGTGACCATCACGTAAGCCAACGATCATAAAGTCAAGCCTTTTTTTTAGTTTGGAGTGTAGCGTCCAGTGAGGGCGCCACGGAGTGATATTTTTTGCCAGTCTAACAATGATGAGCAAATAGCGCCGAATTTCCGTGACACGGTTTTCCGGAACCTGGGATGTGGCATTCCCGCCTGTGAAATATGCATGCGTAATATTTTTGACGCCAACTACCTACTTTGTCACCAGGAGCGCAGACTCGTTTGGAGCGGAGCTTCCGATAAAGTGACGTCACACAAACGAACACGTAAGAGAACATGAGCACTTTAGTAAGGGAGAGCAAAATGGCACACACATAGGAGAGAAGAACGAAAACACACAAGTAAAATGAAATCGATTGTAAATAAATATACGTAGGGTAATTAATGTGGAAGCATAGCTAATTGACAAAATATACCGCCTGAATAGTTCGTAACAATATTTTTTTACGTAAAATAACCATCTCCCTAGCTTACATTGATTTAATGTATTCGACATCACTGCGCATTCTCCGTTATAGCTTTCGTGTGACGTCCTCATGTTGAGAGTTTGAATGTTGGGTAGAGTAGTCCACTTCCAGATCGGGGTGGCGCCTAGTGGCAAGTGACGAGACTGCCAATGAGGATAAATCCTCTTTCGTAGAGGTCTTTAGGTATTGGGTGAGCTCTCACCGACTCTCTGAGTGATTATCGTGTTTGTGATTTATGGAGAACGCCAGCTTGCTTGATCCGCAAATCCTTTCTAGGAGTTTTTATGAACTCGCCCTTAGGAGAGTCTCAATCTAGCAAATATATATTGGGCGTGTGGTATCCCTTGTGGAGTGGCGCTTAAGCCACACGTATTTAGACACGGATCACTCGGGCTGGCTACAAGTTGAGGCAATACAACGTTTTTGCTGCTGTAGGAGACTGAAAGAGCCGAAAATCCCCAAGTCAAAAGATTCTTAAATTTCCCAGAAATTCCGAGAACTTTCCAAAATTTTTGAGAATTTTCCAAAAAATCCGAGAACTTTCCAAAAGATTAACAAATTTCACAGAAATTTCAAGAAATTCTCTAAAGTCAGAGAACTTTCCAGAAATTCTGAGAACTTTGTAGAACATCTGCAATTATTCAAAAAATCGCAGAAGTTCAAAGATCTTTCCAATAATTCAAAGAACGTTCCAGAAATGTTTAAACTTCCCAGAAGATGCAGTAACTTCCCAGAGGTTTTGGGAATTACTCAGAATGTGAAATATTACGAAATTCCGAGAACTTCTCATGTATTATTAAAAAATTTCACATATCCTAAGATCTTCCCAGAATGTCCAAGAACTTCCCAGAAGTTTTGAGAACTTCCCACATGATCCGAGCACTTCTTAAAAATACCAGAAGTTGGAAGGTTTTCCCAGAATTGGCATGCCCTTTCTAAGCATTCCAGAAACTTCCTAGAAGATCCTAAAACTTTCAGAAATCCCAAGTTTCGACAATTTCAAAATCTTCTGAAAGTTTTAGACATTTCTGTTAAGTTCGCATAATTGGAAAGTTATTGGAATATCTCAGAATTTTTGGGGGGTTCTTGGATTGTCTGTGATTTTCTTGAAATGTCTGGGGAGTATTTACAAGGAATTTCTGGAATGTTCTCGGAATCGGATTTTTGGAGAGATTCTAGGATTTTCTGTGAAATTCTCGAGATTCCTGGAGAGTTTAAGAATGGATGTTTCTTGAAGGTTCTCGGATCTTCTGGAAATATTAAGGTGATACTCTAAGGAAGCCTTAGCGTGAAACTTCAAAGGCACAAATGTCAACTTCTACAAAATAAACAATTACGAAATTGGTACTCTCTGTTTGTAGTAGCATGTTTTTATGTTTTGTGGAAGCTGACATTTGTGCCTTTGAAGTTTCTCGCTAAGGCTGCCTTAGAGTATCAACTTAAGAATTAAATTTTAAATTTCTAGATTTCTGGAACGATCTATTGTCTTACCAGACTCATAACCAGTGTTTGGAAATCTGTCAACATGCCATTGAACTACCGTGTGTCAGGTTCATAACTGTTCATGAATAGATATTCACAAATGAGTGAAGTGTAAGACACCTTTGCCGAATAAGTGAATTCAGGTTTGTGGCACCAAATGAATGAACGAAACGAAGAACGATCGTTGAATACAAACAAAAAATGATTTCAACAATTCACCGAATAACGCGTTCAATGATTGTATACACCTTGAACTGAAGAGAAGATATCTTCGTATCAACCGCACATCATTGCCTGACAGATAAATTCAAAGCAATGGATGATACATAAGGAATCGCAAACGTCATCTTTCTACCGCATCAACTCTGACAGTAGCATCTAGGTACATAAGAAACATTCTTACGTCTTGTGGTTACGAGCGAATAAGGGAAGACATAATCGAAGAAATAGAACGCGGATAAGTTAGTTAGTTTAGCTTTATTATGAACACGAATCAATGTTACTAGTTGGACTACACGTCATGGTCGGTTTAACATGAATGGAACTAAATTTATATCCAGTCAATAACACTCTGATAAACTCTTGTTTTAAAGTTATAAGAGGAGATAACTTCCTGGTGTCTTCGGGGAAGTTGTTAATTGTCCTCCTTTTGGTACAATTTTTCTTCCAGCGGGGCACAAAATAGTCCTCTGTACGATCCGAAACATCGGTAAAACACATATTGGTGGGTTTTAAGAAAAAAATATGGGGTTTTGGCCCGACGACGTGGGGTTTTGGCGTCTTTTTTTTTGGACGCTGGTCCATTGAAAGATCCGGAACATGCGTAAAAGTGGTTCATTCATTATACAGGTTCTAGAGCTCCATGTTTTTTTGCAAACATACTTGTTGATGTGTTTTTTAGAATTAATTCGACATAGTAGCCAGAATATGGACCTTGGGGATCACCGACTGGTCTTCCGGAAGATCCGAAACATCTGTAAAAGAGGTAAATTAAATAAACTGGTCCTAGAGCTTATTTATTTTTTGCGCATTCATTTGTAGCCAGAATATGCAACATATTGATCTTCTTTGAGATCAGAAACATGTGTAAAAGTGGTCAATTAATGAAACTGCACACTTAGAAATAACTACTTTTGCACGAGACGTAATCCATATTGGACGTAAATCATGGAACGTTAAAAAAATTTCATGGAAAATCAAGTGTTCTCAAATCGAAAGATAAGCAACTCGACGAAGAGAACGTTTGATTGAATTGATTTTCTCGTTTCTGTTAACTGATTCTTAGTCAAGAGGGCCGCTTACTTGTGCATGTCTCCATCATTTTCGTAGTGTGTGGTCCTAGAGCTGACCGGTTTATTTGCGAAAGAACTTTTTGATGAGTTTTAAGAAATGATTTGGCAATGTTGCCAGAATACGTTCCCTGGGGACCACAGACTGATTCTTCGGAAGATCCCGAACATCCGTAAAAGTGCTCAATTCATGAAACTGGTCCTAGAGCTCCATGTTTTTTTTTTGCGTAAGCACTTGTTGATATGTTTTCAGACTGATTTTGGTATTAAGGCCAAATTATGCACTCTGGAGGCACTAAACAGGTTGTCCAGATGATCCGGACTGTCCATAAAAGTGGTCAATCAAGCTTGCGACAACGTATGAAGAATCCATTAATGGGTGTCTTCGGGAAAGTTTTCATATATTTTTTGGACAACTTTCCAGTGACCTTGGCCATCTGAACAACTTTGCAGTGAACAGTTATTTCCCATAATGTCAAAGTCTTGAGAAATGATACATGCACCAGCTCTTACGTACACTAGCGTAGTGAGTAGGTTCCACACTTAGTGTCCATCATTTGAAATGACTTGGTTAGCTTACCAACTATGTAAAAGACTGTATTTTCCTAGTAAGTCAGGATCTTGTGGTAAAGCACATAGCAAATATCACATATGCAATAGTGCTGCGTAACGGAAGCATTCGTAACTAACCTGTTCTTCATGTGAAAGGCCTTGTCCACAAAAAAAAACATTGTTGAGGACTCTTTTCTCCATGAACGTCAGGTTCATGAGATATAAATAGCACATAGTAAATCTCATATATACACTTACGCCGTCTAGTGACTGAACTCTGAATTTACGAGATTCACTCGTGTAAACGGAATAACTCTAGAACAACGTACTGTGGACACGAGACGAGGCACCCACTGTTGTGGCGACGGTGCAAAAGATCATGTGGATGTAATTTGGCGTAAGGCGAACCTTGACAAGCTTTTTTACCATGCTAGTAGATGCCACTCCGCCACTATATCAGAAAATACCTTGACTAACATCATGTTGACGTTCGCCACATGCAATATTTCAGCAAAATATTTTGACATGCCACATCGCCGCCACAGTAGTGGGGCAGTGGGTGTCTGACATTAATCGAGGTGCAGTGTCATTACATCTTGTTGAATATGAACCATTCGCTAGTGTTATACTGCGATAAGCAGATGTATCATGGACATAAACTAACGCATCCAATCTATGCTGAATGGTACACACGAATATAAAGATTCTTTCGATGATACCGTCAGTAGTAAATCGTTTGTTTGAACGTATTTGATCATCGATGAAGCAAGATTTATTTTTCTCTATTTCTCTATGTGCCATGATTCGTCGTCTCGCCGATACAAGGTAATCATTTTAGTTTACTGACGCATGGGAGTTCAACGGTTACGGAAATACACGTAATTATTCAGTGTCTAGTCTAGTCTAGTCTAGTCTACACATACACAGCCAGTACTTGAAAGAATCCTGGAAAATGATACATCTATCATTTTTCTTGTCATTATTAATGCTTGCTGCACATCAAGGATGTGAAACAAACAATAAAGCGGCCAGGCCTACTGTGTAGCGTTAAGTTAATTTTTGTGGAAGTGAATGTTTACCATGTCTACTTAATAAGTATAGACAGTGGTTAACATTTAATCCACAGGTAATCAAAGAGCGGGGACATACCGTACCAACCGCTCCGTATGCAGGATTTGAAAATAGGCTATATAAATCGTTGGGAGTGACAGAGCTAAGAAAGTTAATGTACACTCCTTGATTGTCCGATCTCCTGGGATGGAACACAGGTATTTACCCCTTGTGTTCGAGCGTACAGTCCTCCCTCCGTACAAGCGTGGACGGCACCGCCAACCCACTGCCATCCCTCAATCGATCCAGCCGACCTCAGTCGAAGGACAACAGAGAGCGGTGTGCGGACGTAACCTACAAGGAGGGAATGCTGTATTCGCCTAGGTTATAGCGCCCTTGCTCGCTACCATTTTCTTCTAGCGGTTGGGACCTGAGCACTAACTCTTGTCCTAGCCCTATATGGCATATGGTTATAGCGCCATTACTCGCTTTCTGAAAAGAGAAGAAGGGAAGGGAAGGAGAGGAAAAGGACTTGGGAAAAGGAAATGCGGAATTCCTTTCCTCATTAGTATTTGTATCGTCAACTTTTATGAAAACTATATAAATCATTCTTCCTTGGTCAGAGGTATTATTACGACATTTGAATAAGATTGTCTTATCATTTCCCTAATAAAAATAACCATAAAAGAGAGCTTAACGACGTGTTCGGGGTATCATCCAAACCCTATGTGGGATGGTTTACCTATCCGAGATACAGTTCGTTTATGGTATTTGTTTATTAGGGTTGTTATTCAAAATTTAATGTTATAATGATCAACATAGCTTTGGATTATCCAATATAAATCGGTAACACTGTCCTGCAACCGATGTAGGAAGCACCAAAGAATATATATAGACAAATCTCAAAAACACAGTTTTAACTGATAGTACTTTATAAACATCAAACTGTCCAATATTGGATCCTGCCAATTATAAGCACCAGAATAAATTGCAACGGACTCACCAAATTGATCCATGAACGATGTCCTGTTACAGTGATCTCCATACTCAAGAGTTGGTTGACTGGGCTCGAAAATAGGTTTTCCTATTCTTAGTATCGGACAAGCGAACCAAAAATCCTGTATGGCCAATCAGTTGATTAGTCAGATGATGAAAGCACAATTGTGGCTGAATGGATTCAGGCTGCTAAACGGAGAATCTGACCCACTTGTAAGGAACACAAAGAGCCCCAAAGAACAACCAATGGTGCTAGGTTCCGAGATGATCAGTGGTTTAAGAACTCTGGGGTGGCAAATAGTTGAAGGAACACTAATTACAACTTCACAAAAGTCTAGAAAAAACGGAGCAAAAATTGACGGCTGAAAATTTTTCGGAAATACACGTAATTATTCAGTGAACAGTGAAAACTTCAAACACTGCTCATAACGAATCCGGGAAACATGAACAAATGCTATATTAAATTAGACGGTATAAACGTTGTATTCGCAGTCCGCGGGCTTAACGTATATTCGTTATAAGTCAAGTAACACAGTAGGAATTTTTGGAACGTTCTGGTAAGTTTTCGGATCTTCTCCAAAGTTCTCGGAATTTTTACTGAGCCCTCGGAACTTCTGCGAAATTCTCACAATTTCTGGAAAGCTCTCGGAATTGCTGACAAGTTATGTGTCTGGAGTTGACGACATAGAAGACGGCAAACAATTCGTCGATGAAATGGTAGATTGATGCATTCTGGAAGTTTCAAATTCAAATTGCGAGGAGATTTTGATGCACGTTTCGGAGAATCTGCGGAACGATTCGACTATTTGGACCCTAGAATCAGCTGAATCCACTGTAAAAACTATGAGATTGCAGTGGGAACCACGGACGGATTGCTACCACTTCAGCTCACCGAAATGGACTGAATAAAGAATCATAACCAAGCTAATTGTTCTCTCGGACATCTCTAGATTGTTCGATCCTCTGGTATCGTTCAAGCTAACTTGTTCGTCCAGGAATTTTGGAAGCATGAATGATCCACTGAACAACGATCTACTAGAAACATGGCTGGAGAATCGGAGAAACATGACCAGATTGGATGGATTAACGATTCCACGCTGCGTTGGAGCTACAAAATCATTGAAAAAGGTCGAGTTACATGGATTCTGCGATGATTCGAAGAAAACCTACGGGGCTTGCATCTACATCAAAACCATTTGGAGAGATGATACAGTTGATGTTCGCTTATTCATATATTCTCGAAAATCTCAAGAAGAACAAAGAACATCTCTTTCAATACCTCGCCTCGAACTATCATCAGCACTGCTATTCGAGAAGCTCATCACACCTTTTCGAGAAGGTTATCAACAGCATTTGCATGACTGTGGAATCGTACTTCTGGACGGATTCCACTATCGTGAATTACTGGTTAACATCATACCGCCAGTTTTTGTGAAGCATAGTGTTTCATGTTCAGTGCAAAAGTATCCAAAAACGATCCAGTCCCCGTGTCTGCTAAAGCACGCTAGATAAAAATGTCAAGATCACAGATCTACAACGTGTAGAATCCAACAATAATCAAACATTTAAGTAAAGTAAAGGATAAAAATCCATACAACTCTCTAATAAGGACGATCCTCCAAAGGCTGGGTAGCTTCAACCTGGTCTATACAAGGTGTGGAGATCTAGCCCTGACGTATGTGTTGGTAGAGGGAAAAATGTAAACTTTGTGGAAGACGATGGTGACGACGTCATATC
The DNA here is from genome assembly GCF_037179485.1 of Ochlerotatus camptorhynchus. NCBI lineage: Eukaryota > Metazoa > Arthropoda > Insecta > Diptera > Culicidae > Ochlerotatus > Ochlerotatus camptorhynchus. The sequence continues at coordinate 3,217,459 of NW_027040531.1, read as the reverse complement.
GAAAGCAATTTTTCGAAATAAGGAGGAAAACAAATCCTAGCTATTTTTGCATGATAATTTAGCTTGCTTGTATTCTTTTGTAAAGTCGCCGGGAAATATCAGCTGGCGATTTGGTTTTTTTAGATAACTCCTTACTTGAAAACAGGTAAAAACTCACAAACAGTCTGCTTTTTCATAGTATGCAGTGTGATAATTCAATAATCAATAAATTATCTCTACATTTAGTGGCAAACCATGCATACATTTTGGTAACATACATAAATTATAAAATCCATATTCAATTTCCTATGCAAGCGCCGATCGAAACAAACGTTATGACGTCACTACAAGGGTGATTGAGTGAACGAAAGAAAAGAATTGTGTGAAACGAAATGAAAGCCGAGTGAAAAACGAAGTGCACCAATACATTTAGGCCTACAATTCCACACCTTGTATAGACCAGGTTGGGGTAGCCTTACTCTGTCATGGATGCCAAAATAATTAAGTGGATTTAAATGGATGATAACATTTTTTGCTGTTTAATTTAAACATTCCGCTAACAACCCAATTTCATTACACCATCTTGAAATAAGTTTTCCAAGTCAGTTTCCTTATAATTAGGTTCATCTACATGATCCATTTTTGTCTCTTGAATTTACAGTATGCAAAAAAAGTTTATCCACCCCCCCACCAATTTACAATTTTTTTTTGTTTTTCTGGTGAAAATCAGTTTAATTTTATGAGTGTTCCTCCATGATATATCAATTTATGTTTATTCATCACATTTCCATTGAAAATACGGCGTTTATATCTTTTCTTGAGATTTCATGAGATAAATTATGAAAAATTGTAAAAAATTACGCAAAAAAAGTTTATCCACCCAAAACGGGTACTATGATTTAAGTGTGTTTTACAGAGTTTTAGTGTGTATTCTGCAACATTATCGATTGTAAACATTGTGTCTATCTGTCATTTAGTGCTCTTGAAGTTTTCGTGCTCAAAATTTCAGTTTTGTGTTCAAAATTGGAAGTTATTTGTTTCAAAATGCCCAAAAAAGACCAAATTTCGATCAGTATCCGAAATTTGATTATTGAACATCACAAAACTGGCAAAAACTTTTGGATATAGAAGATATTGTCCAGTTTCACAAAGATACGGTCGCTAGGATTGTGCAGATGTACAAAAAGCCTGGTTCTATCTCACTAGCTAAGCGATCGGGGCGTCCTTCAAAAACAACTGACCGAATTGACAGAGCTATCGTGAAGAAGGTGGAGCTGGACCGGGGACTATCACTCCGAAAATTGCGAAACAGATTAAAAGCGAGTTTTCCATTCAACTTTCATCACAACCCGTACGAAATCGTCTTTATAAGAAAAGTTTAAGGGCAGAGTAGCTCTTAAGAAGCCATGGTTGTCCGCAATATATATAAAAAAAAGACCACATTTCATGGACCAAAATGTTATGGTATCTGATGGTATGGTATGATGGTATCAATGGTGACCCAAATAGCATTACTTTCGTCTCGTCTGACCAGATCACCCTATTCCAGTCATCACTGGTCCATAAATGTGGTCCTGGGTCCACTTCAATCTTTTTTTTTATTTTTTTTTGCGGACAACCATGGCTTCTTAAGAGCTACTTTGCCCTTAAGACTTTTCTTATGAAGACGATTTCGTACACATTGTGATGTCAGTTGAATGGAAAACTCGCTTTCAATCTGTTTCGCAATTTTCGGAGCTGATAGTCCCCGGTCCAGCTCCGCCTTCTTCACGATAGCTCTGTCAATTCGGTCAGTTGTTTTTGAAGGACGCCCCGATCGCTTAGCTAGTGAGATAGAACCACGCTTTTTGTACATCTGCACAATCCTAGCGACCGTATCTTTGTGAAACTGGACAATATCTTCTATATCCAAAAGTTTTTTCCAGTTTTGTGATGTTCAATAATCAAATTTCGGATACTGATCGAAATTTGGTCTTTTTTGGGCATTTTGAAACAAATAACTTCCAATTTTGAACACAAAACTGAAATTTTGAGCACGAAAACTTCAAGAGTACTAAATGACAGATAGACACAATGTTTACAATCGGTAAATTTGCAGAATACACACTAAAACTCTGTAAAACACACTTAAATCATAGTATCCGTTTGGGGGTGGATAAACTTTTTTTGCGTAATTTTTTACAATTTTTCATAATTTATCTCATGAAATCTCAAGAAAAGATATAAACGCCGTATTTTCAATGGAAATGTGATGAATAAACATAAATTGATAAATCATGGAGGAACACTCATAAAATTAAACTGATTTTCACCAGAAAAACAAACAAAAATTGTAAATTGGTAGGGGGGTGGATAAACTTTTCTTGCATACTGTATATCTTGAAGCATTTTTCAATACTTCGAGATCTGCGTTGTGTGATTTTTTTTTCTCCCGGACCAGAAATTTGTGGCATCGCGAGAGATAATTTTTAATTTCAGTTTATTAACGCGCTGTAAAATGCCATAAACGGTATTCCGCTCATTGGATCTGTATTCCATCGGAAGTTAAATATTTTCTCCTGTGGGAACGGAAAAGTCGGAATATTCTTGTTGTGTGGCAGATGATGTTCTGTGTATGATATGAAGTAAAAGTGGTATATCAAAAATAGCTTGGTGCGATCCTTGAGATGATTCGTCATCTGTTCAAAGGAGTATTTAACGGGTGTTCAATAAAAAATGAGATTTTTTTCAGTCATATAGCTAATAAAAAAAATTCAGTATTTTTTTTATTAAAAATATAATGTTTATTCTTCAAAAAAAACGTTAATGAATATTGGAGAAGGGGCCCTGGTCAGCCATACGACGCAACTAAGTCACGATGCTCTCACAAGAGCGCTGGACGGTATTGAAATCATTCTCATTTTTTATTGAACACCCGTTAGATACTACGATCGTTCCAATACCACTAGCTTGCAATCAACTGGATGGAATTACTGAAAACATTGGATTTATATGCTGAGACCTTTCCATTATTAACATTTTATCGAAGACAACATATGAAGAAGACTGGCAGCTCTACCATTTTCTAAAAAGACCGCTATGAGACCGGCACAATCGCGTCATCTGCCGCGAAAAGGTAAATCCTTCGAACGAATTGGATAGCAAAGTTTACAACCTCAGAAGAATGGTTTGTGTATTTGCTCATTTCTCTATGCGTTACTTCCAGCTTCGCTCGAGCGCAGCACTACAGTATTTGTCGCTTATATTCTGACATAGTTGACAGTCTTCTTGATTTCAGGCATAACATTTGATAACGGCACAATAGCATTTGTAAACAATCTTTCTAAGGCCCTTTAAACGCGAACCAAAGTACGCCCACGCAAACCAATACCACTTTCGAAAAGGTGATAGTTGCCCCTATCCGATGCTGTTGTTAGTTTGCGTGGGCGTACTTGGTTCGCGTGTAAAGGGCTTTAGAAAGTTTGTTTACAAATGCTTTTGTGCCGTTATCAAATGTTATACCTGATTGGATGTCTTCAATTTTGTGTACCGTTTAGTAGATGAAATATTATAATCTGTTAACATTTGAATAATGATTTATTGTTGAAATTTGTAATTGATTATGATTCAAGTTGAAAAGACATAGCGGTTTTAAGCGCGACGGAAGAAGAGGTAGTAACATTATTTTCACTCCCGCGGGTCTTCCCCTCAATCAATAAAAAAATATGATAAAGCACAACATAATTCCTTCCTTTTAATTAGCTACGGGTGTGACAACGCTGGTGAATTCAGCATGTGTTATATTTTCATTTTATTTCAGCAACCTTTTCTTTCAGCAGACGCTCTGGATAGCAATTTCAACATTTATAAAAAAAAATCTACATTTGCTAGGAACACTGACTGGGTGTATCCTACACACTTAGTTTTTGACGTAGGACTACGTCTTTCGGGAAGATGGGGTACAATTTATGAAAAGCGAAAAATGAAATTATGAAAGATTTTGAACGTTAATAACTTAGCCCCTGGACCAATTCCAATTATTTTATCACCAATCGATCAGAAACATTTCAACGCATCGACTGTTGATTTTCAAATTGAAACTGTTGAAAAAGTGGTAAATGTCAGGTATTGTCCAAAAGCTTCTAAATAACTAACAAATCCACCAATTACGTACATGCATGTGTTGCTTCCCCAACACAGTCATCAGATAATGGTTTCTAGATGAAACAAGTCGAAGTGACATTCGCCTCCGATCTTCGGGCGTGTACGAATAGGGAGGATACAATTGCGGAACATTTTGTTGCCAATTCAGAACCACACGCCCCCAACGACCACACAAAATGCTGTTTTTTTCCTTGAATTTGTTTTCCGTGCTAAGCACCAATGCTACCCACACCCATGCTTGGCATACACAGTTTTGGTCACGAACTGCTCAGTTGCTAATAACTTTGCACACAGTTGACGGAACATAGTTCTTTTTAAAGCAGTAGATAGAATAGAGTGTAAGCTTATTATAGATATGTAAAATAAATGTGTTGTTTAAAATGTTAAGCTTTACCTAATCTTCGCATATCTATAGTTAACTATGAGCCTAATGTATCAATTACTTTAAAGAAAAATAAATTTCAACATCTGAGTGAAAAGTTATTACCAAATGAGCAGTTGGTGTGTACAACTGTGCATGCCCACACCTGGACCCTACCTATCGACCCATCAACTCATGAACCGGGAACCCCGAAGGAAGGCGTGATCAGAGATGTTATGCCTCAGAAATTCCCGGCAGCGTTGACTGGGATTGAACCTGGACCTGCTGGGACGCTTACCACTACACCACGGGCGCCGCTGCTCTCTAGAGTTGTAATCTTGTAACCAAACTTGGAAGCAGGGGATACTCTACATAAATTCTATTCTAAATCTTTTCTGAAATGAACTTGATGGCCCTGAAAAGGGCCGTTTTGTTACATTGGTGATAAGTTTTAACCTCCGAAACCGTACAGAATGCGTCCCTGTCGCTTCAGAGCAGGGCAGAATGTATGCGGTACTGTTCGTACTTCTCGTATCACAGGCCAATTCTGTCGATACTGGAAATCTGAAATTGTGGTAAGTTTTATATCCAACTCGGCATGACAAACGAAACATTTCACTAATCTTCTTGTATATACGCACTTTTCATTCGATCCACAGCTGTATCATCGATGCCATCCATCATGCCTAAGGTGAATCATCAATTCAACATCGTGTCATGTTCTCGACCGTATTGCAGGGCCTCCATATTGCCCAAGGCCGCCAACACTCCGAGGACAACATCAATCTCGGAAGGCACTTCATCAACCATCAACTGGTTATACAAAACCACCCAAACAATCGGCCCTTTTCAGGGCCACCACAACTTTCTACAAAGAGTTGAGTCATGAAATTCACTTAACTCCAAAACAATACCCGAAACAACCAACTAGAAAATCGAATAAAAATTTCGTAGTCCTATGTCAACAATGCGGTTGTGTCTTGGACACCACCCTCAAACTTTTTTTTCTACCGAGCTCGGCTGTGCAAATCTCGGTAAAAAAAAGTTCTACTGAGATCTCAGCAAACATTTCATTTGTTTGCTGAGATTCAGCTAAGCATTATCCGAAACTCAGTAATCAAATGTCACTTTTGTTGAGATCTCAGTGAAACTTATGTTTGCCGAGATTTGCACAGCCGAGCTCGGTAGAAAAATCTAAGTGTGTATGGCTTACCTTCCCTACTAACATAATTCCTAAATTCCCGAGACATCCATGAGGGGTCGTAGAGTTCTCTGCATCTCTTTTAAGTAAATGTTGGACTAACATACCTCTCCTATCTCTACCAGTTGTAAGGACGTGGCCAAGACAATCCTTAACTGTTAGAGCGGCATATGTCTTTATCTGGGAGAGAGTAATTATTTTCTACTTACTATCTGTCCAGTAATAGAGATCCGTCTTGCGTCTAGTTTTGAATTTGTATCACCTACGATATTGTGCAACTTGTTTGATGCTAATTCTAAGGCTAATGAAGCATTTTTCAATACTTCGAATGGTGAAAATGCAGCCTCTTGGATATGATTCAAAGTTCAAAACAGTTCAGACGGAGATCTGAAAAAATCCAACAGTCCGTGAGTGTTGGAGATCGCTTCAAAGAACATTATGAACTCAATCTACCACTTTTTTTGTTGTTTCTGGCCTGATTACCCATACGGTTCAATGGCTTTCTGCCTAATAACGTATTCGACCTAATGGCTCTGAATAAAAAAATAGCTGCCCCCCTGCGCTCCCTCCAGAAAATTTTCATAGCTACGCCAATGAAGAACAGACAGCCATCCTTTAATGATGTTTGATGGTACTTTTTTTTCCTTGATTTTTTTTCCGTCGATCTTGTTTTCCGTTCTGAGGACCAATGCTACCGACGCCATGGAGGCAGCTCCCACACCTGGACCCTACCTATCGACCCATCAACTTATGAACCGGGGACCAACGGCTTTACTTTCCTTCAGAAGGAAGGCGTGATCAGAGCATCCCGGCGGTGCCGACTGGGATTAAACCCTGCTGGGGTGAGAGGTAATCACGCTCATCACTTCACCACCGGCGTCGCTGTTTGATGATACTTGTATGAGTAAAAATTTTGTCCTATGATGATTTCGAAAATGAGGAGGAAATATTTGAAAAGCGAACTTTAAGACGAAACCACGTTGTCCTACATCTCTCTGCATCTGCACCATGCTCTCTGGTGGCCCTAAAAGCTCTTCCCTAAACTCCTGTAGAAGCAACCTTCATCTGTGTACGATTAATGCCTTCATGCCCAGCAACAATTTTTCAATTAAGCCTTATTCAACCCAGCCCGGTAAACATATTGATCAAATGGATGCAATAAAAGTAAATCTTATTCCTGCCATACCACAAGCCAGGGGAAAGCTGTTTTCCGATGGTCGTGTTATACTGCTTCTTCGGTGGACCTTGCTTGATCATCATCGAGCTCCGGATAGCATTGCGCATAAACACCACCCATCACTTCGCGGCACCAACTTGGAAGGTTTATATGCCGACACATTTCGATTAGGTACGGTCATATGATTTGACTAGACCACACTCGTGACGCGTGCCAATAGCTCGGGCTGGACTGCAAACTGGATAGCGAAGGTGGTTGTCGAGCAATTTGATGACCATGTATTTATCTTGTTTTAGCAGCGTTGTAAAATAATCGCCAAAATATTTTTTTTTTAAATCAGGACATTACAATTTCCATTGATTCGTAAGTTTAGTCGTCGCTTTCCGAAAATGTTCCAGAATAAATGTCAACTCAAACGAGCGTATGGCATCCCTGTTTGATAACCCACCCTTAAGAGTGAAAGTTTCCTGTGCCGCCTCAATCCGGAGCGAACACCACCGGAGCACGCGCACCAGCCAGGATTTATAGGTTTGTTGTTGAAAATTGATTAAATAATTGCTCATGCCGCAGTGTGTTCTCTTAATTGTGTGCTCCAGGATTAGCAGCAAACTTCCCGCGTCGTCGTCGTCGATCGGTCTGCAGCAGAATAGAAAGCAAAAAATGCGACTTTCAACCGATCGGCCACATTACGAATTTGTGCTCTACGCGACCATTTCAGTGCTTCCAGCAGTGCGCGGTGTCTGCTAGTCTGGTAGTCTGTGTGCATGTGACGTGCTTAAGGGTGCACTTAAAAGCATCCGGCAGCGTCCACTTTGGAGCTTTCGGTCGATAATTGATTACGGTTGCGGCTACCGTCTGGAAAACAAAAAAAAAAGCTAAAATGTTAATACACACATTCATTCCGTGAGGGCTAATCCACAACAAATGAGAGAGTCGAAGGCATGAAAAATAAAACCTAAAGACTTAAACTAGATCAATAAACGCGATAAAAGAGCGATGGAGCGCTCAGGAGTAGTATTTAAGAGAATTAGCAACAGCAGCCGTAGTGCGGCCATCGTCCGTGTAGTCACCGTTGTCGGTGGAAAAAATGACCGCAATTAAATCGCTATTATCGCAATAAGCAAATGAGAGCACTCAACATTCTCGGCGAGCTTTTATGTAAGAGCTTTCCTCGGGTACGCTCGGTCGGTTCGTTGTTGGCGCTTCGGTTGCTTTCGGTTTGGACAGGGCTAATCCGTTGAATTAGTGAGGTTCCCAGGAGAGGAGAATGCAAGCCAAATGGAGATCCGCTATCGGGATGAATTTATCAAAATGGGTGTCATTATCGAGGTAATTTGTAATTCTCCAGAAGCTAAGACTGGATGGTTAGTTCCAGTAATGATTCAAGCTCATTGGTTGGGGGGAAACCCGAGCAAAGGATTAAACCAAATTGATAACCAGTTCTGAAACCCTTGATCACCGGGAATATGTTATCATTGTGGTTGAAGCGGTGCTGGTGGTGTAGTGGTAAGTGTGATCGCCTCTCACTCCAAAGAGCCTGGGTTCAATCCCAGGCGGCGGACACTCTGGCCTTTTTCAAAAATCTTTGAACTTACCAGAAGTTTTTTTGAAGTTCTTTTCAAGTTCCTGAAGTGTTCTTGAAGTTATTGGAACAGTCATAAAGTTCTACAATCTTCATTCAGTTCATGAAATTTTTCTGAAGTTTGTGGAACTGCTCTGACGTACTCAGAACTTATCCTAAGATATTTAAACTTCCTAGTTTTTGAGACCTCACAAGTTCCTACCTCACGCTTCCACGGGTCAGCCGATGACAAAGACCGCCAGCAAAAGATGCTGGTAGCGTAGCCTGGGCAATGTCACCACGATAAAAACATGGATCCGGATCGTGGTGATAGCAAAGTGAGGAGGTGCGACCCTCGAGCGTCTGTTCACCATAGAGGTGCGGCTCAAACAGCGTCTGTCTCGGAGCGAGCGGCTGAATAAGAAATGCTGTATCACGTCAGCTACACCTAAGGTGGCAGCCCCACCAACATGATGTAGGTATCGCGACCCCGGTAAGGTAGCATACTGAAACCCCCAACATTACTCAGAAAAACGAAGAAAGAGAAAACAACGAACGGAATTTTCGGCAACCGACCCGGCAACGAAATAAGGACAATGAATGGAAACTCGGTACTTGGAATGTCAGAACCTTAAATGAACCTGGACGAGCGGGCCTTTTGGCTCGTGAACTGCAAAAAGTGAATGTGAGCGTAGCTGCTATTCAGGAAGTACGGTGGCCTAGATCCGGAGAACGTGAATTCCGGGCGGTGGATCCCATCGCCAACACTTCCTTCAAGTATCATATCTATCACAGCGGTGGCGATAGGGCAGAACATGGAGTAGGGTTCATAGTGATCGGGAAGCAGATGAAGCGTGTTATGCGGTGGAGACCGGTAAGCGACCGCATCTGTGTATTAAGGATTCGGGGCAAATTCTTCAACTACAGCCTGATCAACATCTATGCGCCAACCAACGATAAATCCGATGACGTGAAGGACGCGTTTTATGACAGTCTCGATAAAACTTATTATGAGTGCCCAAAACACGACGTGAAGATTGTAATCGGAGATGCAAATGCGCAGGTCGGGAGGGAAGATTTCTTTCGTCCAATCATTGGTACAGAGAGCCTACATACAGTAACCAATGATAACGGCCTGAAACTGATAAACTTCGCCGCTGCTAGAGGTATGGCCATCAGTAGCACCTACTTTGCACGCAAGAATATCCGAAAGCACACCTGGAGACACCCAAATGGCGAAACTTGCACCCAGACCGATCACATGTTGGTGGATGGCCGGCACTTCTCAGATGTCATTGATGTAAGGACTTTTAGGGGGCCTAACATTGACTCAGATCATTATCTTGTTGTCTGCAAAATTCGGGCGCGTCTATCGACCGTTACGAATTCAACGAACCGGAGATCGATGCGTTTCAATATCCATCGCTTGTCAGTAGAAGGTGTTGCTGCAGAGTACCGCCAGAAGCTTGATGAGCGGATTAGCGAAATCAACGTGAACGAGGACCTCAACAATCTGTGGAACACAATCCACGGAGCGGTGAACACAACAGCACAAGAAGTGATAGGTACAGCTCAAAGACGACCACGTAATGGCTGGTTTGATGAGGAGTGCCAGAGGTTGACGGATGAGAAGAACGTTGCCAGAAGCCGGATGTTAGTGTCTGGTACCCGGCTGAACAGAGAGCGGTACAAGGTAGCAAGGGCAGCTGAGAAACGAACCCACCGCAGAAAGAAAAGGCAATACGAAGAACGCGTGATTGCTGAGGCGCAAGAAAGTATGGAACAGAACGATATGCGAAGGTTCTACGCGACTGTCAATGGTGTGCGGAGTAAAACAGCGCCATCTCCCGCCATGTGCAATGACCTTGAGGGGAATTTGCTGACAGATAAAACAATGGTGGCTGCCAGGTGGAAAGAACATTTTGAGACATTGTTGAATGGAGAGAGTGAGGGAGTATCGAGGAACAGAGTAAACATCGCAGACGACGATCAAGCTGTGGAGCCTCCAACGCTAGACGAGGTTAAAAAGTCAATACGTGAGCTGAAAAACAATAAGGCTGCTGGGAAGGACGAGCTCCCGGCCGAACTTTTCAAACACGGAAGTGAGCAGCTGCATCAAGCAATCCACCGTATTCTAACGAAGATATGGGAGGACGAAGAACTGCCTGCTAGCTGGTTGGATGGCCTCATTTGCCCATTATTCAAAAAAGGGCACAGACTCGAGTGCGCCAATTATCGAGGAATAACTCTTCTGAATTCGGCGTACAAAATACTGTCACGCGTTCTGTTTAACAGATTGAGACCGCTTGAGGAGTCCTTCGTCGGTGAATACCAGGCTGGTTTTCGTGAGGGCCGATCAACGACGGATCAAATGTTTACCCTGCGTCAAATCCTTGATAAATTCCGGGAGTACAACTTGCAGACTCACCATCTGTTTATTGATTTCAAAGCAGCATACGATTCAGTGAAGAGAAATGAGCTTTGGCAGATTATGCTAGAACATGGTTTTCCGGCGAAACTAATTAGACTGATTCGCGCAACGCTAGATGGATCGAAATCAAGTGTAAGGGTTGCAGATGAGATTTCGACCTCGTTCGTGACCTTAGATGGATTGAAGCAGGGTGATGCACTTTCAAACTTACTGTTCAACATTGCTCTTGAAGGAGCGATTAGGAGAGCTGGTGTGCAGAGGAACGGTACCATCATCACACGATCGTACATGCTCCTTGCCTTTGCGGACGACATCGATATCATCGGAATTGACCGTAGAGCAGTGGAAGAGGCGTTTGTGCCTTTTAAGAGGGAGACGGCGAGGATTGGGCTCACGATAAGTTCTACCAAAACGAAGTACATGGTAGCCGGTAGACAGCGTGGGAGCAACAGTGGTGTTGGTAGTGTAGTGTTGTTAGATGGTGAACAATTTGAGGTAGTGGAAGAATTTGTGTATCTTGGAACACTAGTGACATGCGATAATGATGTTACCCGCGAGGTGAAGAGACGTATTGCAGCTGCAAACAGGGCCTTTTACGGATTACGTAGCCAGCTGAAGTCCCGTAGCCTGCAAACGAAAACGAAATTCGCTCTGTATAAGATGCTGATACTTCCGGTAGCCCTCTACGGCCACGAATCGTGGACGTTAAAAGAGTCTGACCGGAGAGCATTTGGTGTCTTCGAGCGTAAGGTGCTGCGAACAATACTCGGCGGTAAACAGGAGAATGGCATCTGGCGGCGTCGCATGAATCACGAGTTGTACCAAGTGTATAACGGTACGGATATAGTGAAGCTTATAAAACACGGCAGACTACGGTGGGCTGGGCATGTAGTGCGGATGCCGGAAGAACGACAAGCAAATATTATATTCAGCAGAGAACCCGGTAGAGGTCGTCGACTCTGGGGTAGACCTCGGACACGTTGGCTATTTGCAGTTGAGGAGGACATCAGGTCGCTAAACGTTCATGGCGACTGGAAGCGATTGGCTCAGGACCGAGTCCAATGGAGAAGAGTACTTCGTTTGGCGTTGAATCAACCTGGCGATTCGTAGCCCATCAAGTATCAAGTAAGTTTTTGAGACTTCTCTGAATATCCTCTAAAGTCCTTGGTACATCATTTTCTTCTTCTTCACATTTCAAGCTTATTGCTTATCGCATATTAGTTTATTACATGCCCTTAACTTAGTGTTCTAGATGCACTTTCACATGCAAAAATGGTACAGGCCTGCTGCCTGTACCATTTTTACATTAGTAAAATTGTGTGGCAAGAACAATCATACTCTCTGCCTGTCACCATTTGCAAGAGAGTTCGTGGGGCAATACCGGGCGTGATTCATGGGATCCGCGCTACCACGGATCAAATTTTCGCGATTCGGCAGGTTCTGCAGAAATGCCGCGAATACAACGTGCCCACACAACATTTGTTCATCGATTTCAAATCCGCATACGACACAATCGATCGAGATCAGCTATGGCAGATTATGCACGAGTACGGATTTCCGGATAAACTGACGCGATTGGTCAAGGCGACGATGGATCGAGTGATGTGCGTTGTTCGAGTATCGGGGACGCTCTCGAGTCCCTTTGAATCTCGAAGGGGGTTATGGCAAGATGTTGGACTTTCGTGTCTGCTATTCAACATCGCGTTAGAAGGTGTGATCAGAAGAGCAGGGATAGACACGAGTGGCACGATCTTCAGGAAGTCATTCGTAAGGTAAGTAGCAGGCGTATCTGCTTTTGTAAACAAAGATTCAAACGTCAATTTGTAGAAACACTTAAACTTCCCACGCAAACTAACAACACAATCTTGTTGGGGAAACATTACCCTTTCTGATGGTGGTCCCTAGTAACACACCTGTTACAATTCGGTTGTGATAACTTCCATGTGACTTATTTTAGGCAAAATTAAGTAGCCGCAACTTATTGTAATGGTTGTGTGCTACTTGAGGTTAGTTTGTTAGTATGTAAGAGTGCTAAGATTTTCGGCAAATTGACGTTTGAAAAACCGAAAATTGATCGGAGGATAAATTCAGGATTTTCTGCTGTTTTCTAGCATCCTGGATAAAACCTTACCTTCGTTCGAAGTGTTTCTGGTTAATTCACAAGGTCATTGTGGTCATTTGCCAAAACGTTTTGTTGCTGAGTACATTATCAAAGAGCATTTGGGGTGATGTGACTGGCAGCAAGGCAACCGAACGTTCAATAAAAATTAACTCTTAAACAACAATAATTAATGGTGATCCTGAAAAGGACCGTTTTTTCGTGATGGTTGAGTAATGCTGAGCTATTAGGGTTTTCAAAACGGATGAGGCCAGCTGTATGTTGATTGGAACGAGGGTCACGCGCTTGGCATAGATGGCCCACAGTGACTCACTAAGTGCTACTGAATCCGATCAGTAGCGTTGTGGCTTCTTCCTCCTTCTTCTCATGTGGGCGCAGCTCGCTGCTTGCGGGCAGCCTTTCGTTGGTACTGGAGAACAATGTTCAACGCCACGCGCCGAAAGAACTGCTGCTGCTGATGACGACCGATCGAAAAAATCACCACACACGGTGTTTGAATAAGCATCGTTCAGTGACTTACTTACTTAAGGGTTCTGTGCACCACCAGCGGTGCAAAGGGCCAACGTGAAAGACTTCCATCCTGGGCGGCTGTCGCTTTTGCGTTGACCTGGGCCCAGGTCAGATTCCTATCGACTTGCTTATTTTCCTTGTTGAGGCTCCGCCACCATGAGCCCCTGGGTCTGCCTCTGCTGCGATGCCCTGCCAGATTCCAATCCAGCGCTTGCTTGCAGATTTCGTTTCCGCCCCGTCAAAGTGTGTGGCCGACCCACCTCCACTTTCGCTCTCGAATTTCTGTTGCTATCGGCTTCTGATGACATCGACGATGGAGCTCGGCATTCGAGATCCAGTTTTGAGGCCACCAGGCACGAATTATATACCGCAGGCATCGGTTGATGAAGACCTGCAGCTTTTGAGTGTTCTCCGCTGATACACACCACGTCTCGCTGGCGTATAACAACACAGATTTTACGTTCGAGTTGAAAATTCGAATTTTGGTTGGTTGGTCCCGCCGTCTGACGCTATTTGGCTGCCAAGATATTAAAAAATTGTTGACCTTCTCCACTGCTTGCCCCACTACCGTAAAATTGGAAGGGTTGCCCGTGTTGATACCTAAAGATTTGGTCTTGTTGACGTTGATGGTGAGACCCGCCGCAGAGGAGCGTTCGGCTAGGTCATTGAGCTTACTCTGCATATCAGAGCGCCGTTGTGCTAGAAGAGCAACATCATCAGCCAAATCGAAGTCGTTGAGATGCTCCATGGTGATAGGCTGCCAAAGCAGCCCACGGTTCGGTACACGGTCAATTGCACCTACCATGATCTCGTTGATTACGATGAGAAACAGCAGCGGTGATAGTACACATCCTTGTCTCACACCAGTGACTACCCGGATAGGGTCGGACAAGGCTCCGTTATGCAGAACTCTGCACGTGAAAGCCTCATACTGCGCTTCGATGAGGTTGACGATTTTATCCGGGACTCCTTTGCGTCTCAAGGCGCCCCACAGATTCTCGTGATTGAAACGGTCGAAAGCTTTTTCGTAGTCAATGAATACCAAATAAAAGGACTCTTGGAATTCATTGACCTGCTCCAGGATGATGCGGAGCGTGACAATATGGTCCACACAAGATCTTCCGGCACGGAATCTTGCCTGCTGCCATCGGAGAGTCGCGTCGATCTTCTCCTGTATCCGATTAAGGGTAACTTTGCACAGAACTTTGAGAACAATACACAGTAACAGGATGCCTCGCCAATTGTCGCACACAGTCAGATCCTCCTTCTTTGAGACCTTCACTAAAGATGCCCTGCATCCAGTCAGTCGGAAAAGTCACTGTGTCCCAGATATTACAGAATAGTTGATGCAACATTTGTGCGGATAGCATGGGGTCAACTTTGAGCGTCTCTGCTGATATGCGATCGACCCCTGGAGCCTTGTTGGATTTCATGCTTCGGATAGCTGCTTCAATCTCCTGCAGTGATGGGGCCTCGGAATTGACGCGAGTGATGCGCCGCACCCTAGGCGGATCATGGCGAGATGTTGATGGCTGGTTGGCCATCGAAACTTGAAGAAGTTGTTCGAAGTGCTCAAACCAGCGTTTCAGCTGGTCAGTGGGGTTGGTAAGCAATTGTCCAGTCGTGTCCTTCACTGGCATCCTCGGGTGCATCCTTGCTCCACTCAGGCGTCGTGAGATATCGTAGAGGAGGCGTCTATCGCCAGTGTTTGCGGCTTTCTCCCCTTCGTCGGCCAGGGAGTTCACCCACGCTCGCTTGTCCCGTCTGCACGGGTTGACGGGCTTCGTTCTTGGCTCCTCTGGTTCTCGCCCGCTCTATCGCGGCTTTTGCTTCTCTGCGCTCCTCAATCTTCCGCCAGGTTTCACCTGTGATCCACTCTTTCCTCTGGGTGCGCAGCTCACCCAAGCTATTCTCGCTTGTTTCTATTAAGGCATTCTTGATGGCCGTCCATTGTTCTTCTACGCTGTTCTCAAGTTCTTCAACAAAAGACCTTTTTACCGCTGGATCTTCAAGTCGGCGTGTGTTGAACCGCCGCCCGAGTCTCTCCTCCCGTCGCTGGATCCGCGCCATGCGTAGGCGGATTTCGCCGATTAGAAGGTGATGGTCAGACGCGATGTCGGCACTGCGTTTATTCCGGACATCAAGAAGGCTCCGTCTCCATTTTCGACGGATGCAGATGTGGTCGATCTGATTTTTGGTATGTCCATCACGGGAACCCACGTGACTTTGTGCACTGGCCGATGGGGGAAGAGCGAGCCCCCGATCACCATGTCGTTATTGCCACAGAATTCTGCAAAAAGCTCACCGTTCTCGCTCATTTCGCCGAAACCATGGCGTCCCATGACACGCTCATAGTCCGTGTTGTTGCATTGAAGTCGTCAGTGTAGATCTTGATGTCACCCTTTGGAACCTTATCCACGACGGCATTCAGTTGACTGTAAAAAATCTCCTTGTCCTGTAGCTCGGCAGCATCGGTTGGCGCATAACATTGGATTATGGAGGTTACGAACCCGTGTTCTAAATCTGGAAACGATTATCTTCTCATTAACAGGCTCCCACTTGATGAGCGCAGCACTTGCCTGGACGCTAAGTAGGAGACCCACTCCACGATGGCGGGGAGCGTTTTCACCTCGAATACCAGGGCATAGTAGTACCTGTCCCGACGGCAGTTTGTGTTCTCCAAAGTTTGGCCAACGAACTTCACTCAGTTCCAGGATTTCTAGCTTTATGCGTCGCGCCTCGTTGGCGAGTTGTGCCAGTTTACCCTGCTGGGATAACGTCAATACATTCCATGATCCAATTCGTGTCCGTTGTTTTGCGCTAAAAGTCGTTGCCGTTAAATAAGTTCGATGTCCTTCTCTGTTGGTTTCTGTAACAATTGTAAAGGTTTCAAAGACAGTAGGTAGTTGGCCTAAGGTCTCCTATCCGCCGTGATGGGGCTGCCATCTTAGGTGTAGCTTCCGGGGAAGAGCATTTCTTATTCAGCCGCTAATGCCAGTCAGACGCTGTTTGAGTCGCACCTCCATGGTGAACAGACGCTCGGGTTGGCGAAGCATTTCCTCTATCACCGTGCTATGGTTGCCGCGCCAGTGTTCGCGTTGCACCTCCTCACTCCGCTATTGTCGGATTGACAACATTGCCCAGGCTACACCAACCACTTGGCAGTCTTTTGTGATCATATGACTCGTGGAGGCGTGAGGTAGGAACTTGTGTGGACCGGAGCTAGGTATATCGCTCCTTCCAGATTGTCACTCACCATTTTGTAGCCCCATCGTTAAGTGAGACCGGATGAAATTCGATTTAGAAATCTGTGTTAGGTAAAGCACTTTTTTCAGGAAATCGGTGATAATTTTGATCATCATAGCAACAGTTTGACATTTGTGTACTTTTAAGTAGTGACTTATTGAAAATTAATAAAGTGTTCATTTAAACATATTTGTAGAAAAATTTCAAATCGTTTGTCTTGTTTAGAACTAAAATCTTTCCGCTATTGACAGAGTTATATGTGATCAAAACCTAACAACTTTTTGTTATTCGTTGTTGCCGAAAAACGTAACCCATCGTCAAAATAAAAACCTACATCAATTAGGGGTTGAAAATTGCATTGGGTTAAACTGTTCCAAGTTCTCAATCATATTTAAACAGTGTCCGATCCCACACCGATTCGGTTAGCGTCGTCACCTTCGATAATATGGGCCATAAATAACTACCTTCGTTACGCCGAGACCCCTTAGTCCGACCTTAATTGCAAACGTAACGCACGAGCGTATCAAAAACGAATCGCTGTCGGCAAATTTGCTCCTTCAAACGCTGACCCCCCTCATCCAAGTGAATGCCCTGGGTCACTCGCTGTTACTTACCAGACCTCGCCAAACTAGGACCCACGGAAAGCGCTCCTTCGGTCGGTACGAGTAGCACATTAACGTATGCGTGCAACCTATCATCGCCCATAATCACCAGCCCAGTCTCGTTACATTTGCAATCTTTGACTGGGCCACCGACCGACCGACCAACAACGCAACGCAGCATCGACGACGCGACGGCTGATGGCGAGCAAAAATCAGAGCGACCGCCGCCGATGCCGGTTCTGTTCCAAGCTCAAATGCAATGTTCGTGAGACGGTAATACAAGATTTTATGAGCAGAATTAACATCCTCTTAAAAGTGCATTTAGAGAGCTTCTACCCCCACACGCCCTCCCATATGCCACCCCGTTGCGATCCTTTTGTCCCAAAACAGAAAATGAGTGACTTTAGAGCGATTTAGCCCTGCGGAGGGTCTTTTGTGCGACTATGGCGATGGTGGCAGCAGCAGCAGCTAGCACTATTTAAAGCTTATTAGAAAATTATGAGTTTATGCTAATTTTTATTACCGACTGCGCGTGGTCCCACCGCATCGTGGCGTGGTACATGTCTCTTCTCTTATGGCGGCTGCTGCCGACTGGGGCTGACTTCCCGTCGTCGTCTTTGCCAAGGAGATGTTTAGCTCTGTGCCAATATGTGAGCTGTTTTGTTTGTCGTACAGTGACTTTGTCGCTTATGCTGCTTTTGCATGGACTTCAGACATTTACCAGACTTCGAACGATGGCGAACCCATTGCGATAGTAGGTAATTGCAAATTTTCATTCAACCCGCCTATATTTTGATGCTCTGTTTTAAGGTGAACCGTCTACTTAAGAACAAACAGTTTTTGAATTTAGAAATGTGATTTGAAAGCAAATTATTGAACTAATCAATCATCGCGGTCATGAAAGGGTTAACTAACACGGTTGATCTCCACTTAAAAAGTAGACGAAATGTCTTGTTGTGATATCGGTTGGTGATCGAGTATACGTTGTGCGGAACCGTTGAAACGCAAAAAGAAGGGCGGCGTGTGTAATTTTACACACACACATACACACACGCAAATGCTCTTGGATTAGCGATTCGAGCTAGGATCAAGCTCCATTTTCATAATATTTTCCGCCTCAAGTCTGCGGTTTTGACTTGTGTGCGCTTGTTCGGTGCTATGTTAACAGCAAAATTAGATCAATGTTTTGCGATAGTGATTCGACTGAATTTGGCCCATTACGAAGGAGGCTAATGGCGGCGGTCTATTTGGTGGAGCTAACTGGAAACGGTCGTTTTATGATTCAATTTCCATACTGGTGAATGGGTTGTTTGGGAGATGTACGCGGATAGCAAAGATCATTGGCAGTATCATTTGCATAAATGTTCGCTGAATTGCTTCGGGAAGCGAGTGGATTTACTAAATCTAAATCGTTAATAATTTTTCTGGCAATTTGCTTCGGTGAGATAGACTTTGTGGAGCAAGCATTGTTTAGCTTTTTTCCTTTGGTTTGTTTTCCGTCGATATTGTTTTCCGTGCTGAGCACCAATGCTACCGACACCAGGGAGGCAGCTCCCACACCTGGACCCTACCTATCGACCCATCAACTCATGAACCGGGGACCAACGGCTTTACTTCCCTTCCGAAGGAAGGCGTGATCAGAGATGTTATGCCTCAGAACATCCCGGCGGCGCCGACTGGGATTGAACCCAGGCCTGCTGGGGTGAGAGGTAATCGCGCTTATCACTACACCACCGGCGTCGCTATAGTTTAGCATTGTTGCTCTATTTATTCCCCCTGCTACGCCTATGATCTTGGGGGCTGGAATTATCCCCATTATCCACTGCTGAGCTATCCAATAAGGTAATTGAACCTCCCCATTCAATTTGGTCCTTCGAGCCAGATCGTGGACCATCCGGTAAGCCGGTCGACACTGGGTCGATACACTTTCTTTGCTTGGACTGATGCTTGGATCCACCATCGTGAAACTGACAAGAGAACATTGAACTGCCATTGGCGTCGCTGGGACATGTTCGGGCTGCCATGTTGTATATTGGACTTCAACCAATTGATACCCACTACATCGCTGGAATGGTTTTGCTAATTTGCCGGAACATTGAACCAACCAACGAATTTCTATGCGTATGCAACATACGAGACTTACGAAAATTTCATGGTGGAAAATCATTTAATCGAACGTTGGACTGACGGAGCGATTTCGGAGGTAGTTTGAATAGTGTAGGTCCGGCCGTGGAAGTTTTTCGGTTTACTTATACCAATCTTTCGACATATTCTCCGGACGTACGACAAGGAAACCCGTTCCCACCAATTTCGGTTTAGCACTGTGTTACCATTCACTATTATCCAGAAGCAACGGTATTGAAGCTCTACGTATTGGATGGAAGTTTTGGCAAGTACACAATGCTAACTCTTTGGTATCAAGGAAAACGCATCTTTTTAAGTTTTCAAAAAACTTGTTTTCAACTTAAAAAGTTAAACTTTTTTTTTTTAATCTTTATTTAAGAGATTTTTAGCCATAGGCTAGTTCATCTCAAAAAGCTATACTTTGATTACAGTAAACCCCCGAAAAATGCGAATAATAGGGAAAATGTAAACGGAAGCCGCCTAAACGGTGTTCATACTATGTGTGATTTACCTTAATTGGTTACAACAAGGAATATCTCCAGATCCTGATTCTGATCCTGAATAGAAAGTTACTATTTTCGAAAAAGTCGCTGGTGCACAGTAGTTTAGAATTTTCTCACTTCGTAGCGCTAGCATACATGTGAAATTATCGCAAGTGATATATCTCGAGATCCTTACCAGATAGAAAGTTACTGTCTTCGGCAACAGTTGTTCAGGGGGTCCAGGCCTTTTCGTTGGTGGACAATAATTCAGAGTTTTCTCACTTGACGGTGCTACCCAAGTAACAATTAGGAACCATTTGACATCCACTCTGATTTTTGATGGTTTTATAACGTCAATGAACAATCCATTTAGTATAAATACAGCATTTCAAAGTGTAAAATATTCCTGCCTAGCGGCGCCGGTGGTGTAGTGGTAAGCGTGATTGCCTCTCACCCCAGAAGGCCTGGGTTCAATCCCAGTCGGCACCGCCGAGATGTTCTGAGGCATAACATCTCTGATCACGCCTTCCTTCGGAATGGGTCGATAGGTATGGTCCAGGTGTGGAAACTGTCTCCCTGGCATCGGTAGCATTGGTGCTCAGCACGGAAAACAAGACCGACGGAAAAAGAATCAAGGAAGAAACATTCCTGCTTAGTAATTCAGCTTTTTTCTGTTTTAAAAACATTTTATAGTCTGGCAAGAAAGTCAAAAACTGTCTTGTTTTAAAAATAAATTTAAAACAAATCTCAATCCCTCCTTAAAAATGCTCTGTAATTCAAGCATAAACGTCATTAGCAATAGTTTATTAATGTCTTGATAAAATACTTTATAAACGTGTTCTATCATTATAAAAGCAAGCATAAAACCATTAGGTTTTGCATTAGACCAAAAAGCATTTATTGTTGCTTTTTAGGCTTTTAAAAGTGCATCATAGACTCCCCAATTACTCTGTTACTAATAAAGCTTAAAAGATGGTTCCTTATAGTTAATGAAAGCTAAATTTATGAAAAGGAAATCTCGAAGGATAGATGAAAAATTCAAGTCGATTTCAGCAAAATTTACTTGTTTAAAAGAACCAGCACACCATCAACGACTGACCATCTGGTGGAGAAGGGGGCCCATAGCAGCGATTTCATTCGGCGAAAGAATCAACTCTTCGAAAATTTCATTCAAGCGTACATCCCTGCATCGTTGGATGGTGCACTTCTGTAATCATCCGGAAGAAGGGGATCTTTTTCGGGAACGATTGCGCTTCCATCTGTGCGAAATGTTTTAAAACAGTATCGCAAACTATCTGAGTAACTGCTCCCAATACATCGGAAGAAAACCACCTGGAAGAACCCTGGATCCCACAGCGCAACTAAATATCGAAGGATGAACAAACTTTGACGTTTAACTTTTTGCAGGCTACTTTGCCTCCATAAATGCTGTCATAAATCTGAACGGATTAGGATCAAGCAAAATGGCTTAAGATAAATACAATTCAGTCTGCAAGTCTTCTTCATAAAAGCCCTTGCAAAACATTTTGAATTTGTTAAGGATTTCTTGAAAGCAAAACAACTTTTTCACAAATGACTCATGAAAATCAACTTTTATGCCACCGCCATGTTACAATTAGTTGGCTTGTTTTTTACAATCATCGATTTTCAATCTATAGTTCCTTGGATATAACTGTATTTTGGTAAATTTAGCAATGAGCAGAAATTTACATGCGAAAATCATAAAACAAAAACCATCTCAGCCTAGCTCGATCTGAATAATATCTTTTTTTTTTTTCAATGTAAAATAATTAGTCAAATCGACGTTTACGAGGGCGGATTTATTTTTTAAGATGTTTTCACGTACATCTCACATAACATTTAATAAGGCACTTAAAACAAGGCCACTTAATTAGAATTATTTTAATAAATTTGGATATTCAACAAGATGCTTGTACCATCAGTTTCTATTTTAATTATTTTGATAAGATCGGATTCATAAATCCTTTTCTATCTTGATTGATGCTTTCCTAGTGGATTTAACAAGTAGCTAGGGGAAATGGCTCAGAAAGGGTTTTATTGTTGCTAAATAGTTTTTATTGTTACTTTCATATGGTTCATCATACAACCTTTTGCAGTAAATCAATCTTGAAGAGCTTTGAGAATACACCCTTCAGAACCTTCTCCAGGGTGGGCCAACTTCACATATTCTAGTCTTAATGAGGTTTTGGTGGATGCATTAATGATAAAATAGCCTTGACCAGAGTTTTATGAATGTTGTTTTATAGTTGCTTTGCAGTATTTCATAAAACTTAAAATGTTATTTGGGTAGTATGCATGTGAAATTTTCGTACATAAAATATCACTACACTCATAAAATAAATCACAACACCAGTGGAAAATATCCATGTGAATTTCACATAACTTTCAGGTGATCCCATAATTGGAAATTGCACCACTAAATCACATGAATGTTATGTGTTCAATGAAATCTATATGATTTCTCATATAGAATTTCTAATGCTATGTGATATTCAGGTAAAAATCATTGTTTTTGTTTTTGGAAAAATACTATGTGCGTTCCTAATAGAAACTAAGTGAAAACTTTTTTCAGTGTAGATCCTGACCAGACAGAAAGTAAATGAGGGTGTTAGAAGGAAAGGGGTGTAAGTCACTTTGGTTATTTAATAAATCAGCTGCAAAATCATTCTTTGATTTGTGTGCCATTCTGGATACAAGATGCAACATTTGTTTATAAATCTGTGGCTATTAAAAGAGAAGGTCGATTAGGAAAATTGATAAAAGTCACTTACACCCCTTTCCTTCAAACCCCCTCAAATGTCTTCGGCAAAGTTGATCAGGAAGTCAAGATCTTTTCGTTGATGGACAGTAGTTCAGAACATTCTCACCACGCGCCGATAGTATACATGTGGGTCAAGTGTATACACCTGTGGTCAATGTCACCGGTTTGAACCAAACTTTGCAAACAGGGTGGCCAGATTATTTTTTTCAATATCGGTACGTTCGCAAAACTTTTATCGGTAGTTATCGGTAGACCGAAGGCTTTCCCGAAACTTTAAACCTTTGTGAGTGGAGGGTTGATGAAAACAAACCGCGCGCAATTTCGGCCTTTCGAACCGATGTTTTTTGAGTAGGCATATGATTTCCTAGGTGTCCGACATTCTATTAGATTTAAACCAAGGTTGCAAAGACTCATTTCAGCTGAAATAATGTTTTTCGGAATAATAAAACCAAAAGATGGTATGATGGCATGTTTTACTTGTAACTTACAAAAAGAGGTTACAAAGTATGCGTTGGAAACATAAAACCTGTAAATTTTGCTTTCTATGAGTCACAATCAGCGATTTGCTGATCGCTGAGTGAGTGAGTGAGTGAGTGAGTGAGTGAGTTTGTGAAAAATCGCTGATTGTGACTCTCATGAAGTGAAATAAACAGGTTTAATATTTCAAACACATTCTTTGCAACCTCTTCTTGTATCCTACCAATTCAAAATTTGATTATGGCATCTAATTATTTCATAATTTAGAAAAACATTGTTTTAGCTGAAATGAGTCTTTGCAACCTTGCCAACAAGTCGTGATTATCGCTTGTCACTGTTTACTATTGAATACAATTGAGTGGCCCTATCGGAATTTAATTACCTTTCTCTGCCCTATCGGAGTAAACGCTACGCAAGTCACCCATCTACGTCCCTTTGGTAACTTTTCGCGGGTGGTGCTGAACGTGCTGATCCGTGGTGCCATCAGGAACATTCCACAATCGTTGTTCCAATTCACTTCAATCATTAACTATTGAGAAGATTTAGTTCTAGATCATAAATATTCAGATCATAGCATTGCTTTACCCGATCGTGGATATGCTTGTTGGATTATGCATTATACTTGGTGAAACCCAGTGCCTTTGTTGGACTTCAGCATGTTAGTCGGATCGCCCAGTGGCTCTGTCGGACGGCTATCGCCACCAAAATAAAAAAAAGCTTTCCGTGTATATTTATTTTTCGAGTATCGCTATTTCATTTGGGTATGGATACTCGCTTTGCTAGATCTTATTATGTTGTAGAATATCACCTTGTTCTTTTACAGAATCTTTACATAAATTTGAACTAGACCGGTACGGCAGGCTAGGTCCTTGAAATCGAATCAGCCGGTTTCAGTTGTTGAAAACGGATTTTATCGAACTCATTCCTAATCTTTTTTTGGCAACTCACTAGGTAAGCCGTCTTCTATCTGATTGATCTCTCTTGTTCGTTGCGCACATCTTCGTCTTGTTCCAGTCGGATCACTACCAAGAACCATTCTCATTGGGTCGTTATCCGACATTGTTACGATGGGCCCAGCCCACCATAGTCGCCAGATTTTTGCATTCGATCTACATTTCTTAACTTACAAACCTACTGCAATGATACTAAAATATTCAATTCTTTTCTACAGTGATTCAATCATTTCCGAGCTAAATCCAATCTTTTCAAAATTGGTTTAAATTTTTTAGAAGTGAGACCAAATCGATTCAGGAAATTCCTAACTGAGGTGACACTTTTCAAAGCAGATTCACAACTGAGTCTGAACTTTTCTGCTGAAGTGAGTTCAAACTTTCGAATAAGTCATCAACATTTTTCTATCTAAGTCTAAACTTTTCTGCTATGCAACATTAGCTGATTTAATCCCTTTCCTAAATATATTAAAAGTTTCCTGCATTGATTCAACTTTTTCCGAACTGTTCTTAACTGCTTTGGCATTTGGCAAAGACACAATCTTGTCACACAGTTTTCTAACGACTAAAATATATACGGACCCTAATTAACAAAGCACAAGCAATAAAAAATCTCAAATTGGCCACTAAATACCACAGGAGTGCACCAATAAACAAAAAAAAGTTGCAATAGAAATGAAGAAAAAGGCAATAAACAAATAAAAAGCTTCTTTTAATAATTTGAATGTGAGCGGTTAAAATGGAAAAAAGAGCAATAGTAAATAGAATACGCTCAAATAAATAAGGATGAATCTCTACTAAATTAGAAAATTTTAGCACTAAATAACTCACCTACGTCACCTGCAGTTGAACATATTTTCCCATAAAAGTGACAAAATGAGCAATGTCATGTTGAATAATCGCGAGAAATAAATCTAAAATGTCCCACACAAAGTGCACAGTTATCACTGTTTAAATCCAAATATGCTGTAAAATCGTGATTATTTCCCCAAAAAGAAAATGAAAATATCTTTTAAAAACTGAAAAAGTTCCAGAAACTAGGAGATAAATGTATGCTTGAACATGAGGATGAGCCATCGTGAAATATGAATTGATCTTAAAGAAAATAAAATAATGCATGCAGGAAAGTAAAAATGAGCAATTAAAAACGAACACTGCGCAATATAAAATAATAAAAAATTCCAATGATATTCAGGAAATATTCCTTTAAATTGAAAGTTTATGAGCCAACAACCGAGATCAATTTCCAAATGGTATTTTCAAGACAGCGATAAGTAATGATACTGTGTCTCGGCTAACAAAGGTGATGTCGATAAAGAAGATTACGAACGTGGGTCTCATTGAAAAAGGTACCATTAAACAAAATCAAAAGAGCACAAAAAACAGCTGTTTGAACAATATATACGTCACAAAAGAGCACTAGAAAATGCCGTTTGAGCAATATAAAGGTAAAAAAAGACACAAAAAGCACAATGAATGTCCCAGGGAAAATTTGAAAAATGCTCAACAAAAAATAAGAAATGAGCAAGAAACGTTTAAAATTAGTGCTTTGAAAAATAAATTGAGCATTTTATAGGCCATGAAGATCACTAACAACGAAAACAATATCTTTTGAAAACCTGCAAATCTTTATCGAACCACAGACAAACAGACATAACACTCGCATCTTGTACATCGAACACGCATTTAACGGTCAATTTAAATATGTGTTAGTTGATAGCACCTCCGCCGGTGGCGCCCATAGTTAATTTTCATGCGTTAGACGTTTACACACTACTTCCATCTGTTAAGTGTGCTACCCATGACAGTGTTCTCAACAGATGGCGGTAGTGTTTTAGTGACGATGGTTTACAGTGGAAACTATTCTATGTGTTATGTCTGTTTGTCTGTGATCGAACTATCGCCTCATTTGTTTTTCAACAATCAAATGAAGGGGTTGAAGTCAAAGGGGTGCAAAAGATTTTGATCGATTCTTGATAAAGGAGGTTCTCATCTGGCATCCAGAATGGCATAAACATCAAAGAAAGTTATTGCTGAGTCACTAACGAAAGCAAAAGTCGATAAAGAGAAGCAGTCAAAGTTACTTGCACCGGTTTACCTCCAACTTCCTTAACACAAGGCGGTTAGGAAACTTCCCAGAATCAGAGAACAACCATGGACGACGGCAAACCTTAATAACAGAACGAGACCTGAGACAACGAGACCTGAGACAACGAGACCAACGTTTGAAACTACACTGGAATGGACGATGCAGCAGGACAGCATAAGAAAAACGAAGCAAATAAAAAAAACTGATGATATGTAAAAAAGAACCAGAAAAGAGCTTGAATAAGTGTGGGGGGCATCATCCAACCCATTTGTGGAAGAGTTCCCTGATTCTGGTTCGTTGCCGTTTGGATCTCCCCCAGATCTTTAATAGAAGAATTGCACTAGTAACATCCAGAGGTAAAGTTTTGTTTTTCTCATTAGTCCAGATAGGAAATTGGAATTTTAATCGTTCCAGATGTTTATTTTGCTGATATTTTTGCTCATTAATTATGTTATTTTAACAAATTATACAGTTAGTTAGTAAAACTTAACAAGATGTTTGCAACTAAAAATAATAGTATATCGGAATCGAATCTGAAAAAAGGTAAAAAGGTAATTTAAAAGTGGTTTATTTTCACTGCCAAAGACAATCACTCAGAGAATGAGTAGCTTCTACTATTCTCTGAGTGATTCTGTTTGGCAGTGTATTAGAAAATGATAAGGTATTACCATAGACTATCTAATCAACGATCAAGGCTTTGCTCATCTGCTTCGGCCTACCAGGCGGCCGTTTGATGGTAAGCGACGACGTTTTGGCCTCGGCCCGTAGTTTGTATCGTCCGCGGGTCACTGCAGCCACTACAACGTGGTGACATGTGTTCGTTTTAAAAAACGTGTAACACGTACAATTCCAATCCTGCCAGTCAACGGCCGTGGCTTCGACCCGGTGGATAAAACCAATATTTCGGCTGAATTACTCAAAGATCGCGTACCTCGGGTTTTGGAAAACATCAATATCGTGCACGGAAACGTCAGTTTTCTCCTGCCCCGGGAAAAACACGTAGACTTTTCCATCATCCCAATGGTTTACTGTCCTGCATTTTCGCTTACTTTGCAACCAATCATAGGCGTTCCTTTCTGTGCACAAGCCGTACTCTCTTGTACGCTTCACAGTTCGATTTGGCGCTCCGTACTGCTCCAGGACGGTCAAAATCCGAGTCTTGAAAACGCTGAACGGCACTCGCTCCTTCATAAGGTGGCACCCTTTAATGGCTCTGTTTACCGCCTCTAGGGCATTATTTGTGGCTGGACATCCAGGCACGAACGCTTCCTACCAGTTACGGAAGAATTCGTCTAGCATGTACTTCTCGAAAAAGCTTACGAAGTCAACAAAATGCAGGTACTTCGCCTTAAATAACTCACATGCTCGAAGTGCCGCTTCGTAGGCGAGACCTGCATGCGACTGATATCTTTCATGATTTGCTCTACTTGCTCTTTTGCGAACTCCTTGGTTTTCTTCATATGCTTCCGCACATTCTGCATGCCGTGAAAATAACAATTAACTAGCTGAGTATTTGGCCCAAAAATAGCAAGCACAGCTTTTTTCAGCGCGATTTCTCCGTCAGAGATGAACGTCGCCACTGCCACTGGAATGCCGAAATCTTTTTTTCCAGTTTAAATGATCTTTATTTTAGTTTAACTTGGACGATTACCATATAAATTTTTTACTAAGTGATTTAATTGCTTTCTTCATCTTTAGGTATGGGCAAAATTCAAAATTTGTTTTACAGAATTAGTCCTAGACTTAGTACACGGTCGACCACCTTGGTGGGATTGGTTTGTTTTGTTTTTAGAATTTGAAGAGAAACTACTTAATACTACTATTTACAGCTTAAAACTAACCTACTCTACTATATACACTTAACCTACTATGTACAAATTGCTTATTAAAGCATGTTCAGAAAGATTGCATTTTTGAATAAATTTAGTTGTCATATCATCAATTTTGGAATCTACTTTGGGAATTTCTGCCTCTTGATGGAGGTCTGCTATTCTTGTGTCGAATGGACGATCTAGGATCATCCTCAACACTCTATTCTGTGCAACCTGGATTTTGTTCCTGTGGGTCTGAGCGCACGATTCCCACACCGGGGCGGCATAGAAGATCGCGGGGGCTATGATCTGTTTGTAAACAGCCAGTTTGTTTTGCCTTGAGAGGCGGGATCTGCGGCAAATGAGCGGATACAAACACCTAACCAAGGCGGAGCACTTAACTAGGGTTTTCTCTATGTGCGAGCGGAACAGGAGCTTCTCATCGAACAACATCCCGAGATAAGTAACATCAGTGGACCACTCGACCCTTGTACCATCCATTATTACGGTACAGGAGGGAGACGGTTTAAGTTTTAATGATTGTCTGTGAAGGAACATGATCGCTTGGGTTTTCGAGGCGTTGATTTTGATTTTCCACGTGGTGGCATAATCAGTAAAGGTGTCAAGGCATCGTTGGAGCTTGTTCGTAATTTCACGAGGCATCCTACCCTTGACGGCTATCGCGGTGTCATCTGCAAACAGAAAGAACACGCAACCGTCTCCTAGAGGAGGGATGTCCGACGTGTAGATGCTGTAAAGCAGTGGTCCCAGCAGACTCCCTTGCGGAACACCTGCTGGGATCGGAAATTGTCCCGAAAGGGAACTATTCAACGACACCCTGAACGACCTTTGCTGGAGATAGTTACGGGTGATTTTCACAAGGTATGGTGGAAAGTTGGAGTTACAAAGCTTGTATATAAGTCCGTCGTGCCAGACTTTGTCAAACGCCTTTTCGACGTCTAACAAGGCCATGGCTGTGGACTTGGATACAGCTTTGTTACTTCGGATGTTATTCATCACCCGCACTAGCTGATGATTGGTGGAATGCCCCTTGCGGAACCCGAACTGTTCCGGAAGAAGAATGTCATGTTCCTCCACAAACTTGTTTAGTCGGCTGAGGATCAATTTTTCGAACAGCTTGCTCAGCGCTGAGAGCAGGCTAATCGGTCTGTAGCTTGACGGTAGTGAAGGGTCTTTCCCAGGTTTGCGGATCGGGATGATTTTTGCCACCTTCCAGATGCTTGGAAAGTAGTGCAGCTCCAAGCATCTGTTGAGGATGGCAGCCAGCAGCGAGTGCACCCTCGCGCTGAGATTTTTCAACTCTAGGTTGAATATTCCGTCAAACCCGGGAGCCTTCATGTTCGTACTGTGTTTCAGCGCTGAGCAAATTTGTTCCTCTGTAATCCGTTCTTCTGGAGGGACGGCACAAGGGGAGGCATCTAACGTCTGGACGCACTGCACAACCTGGTTCTCGAGTGGACTTGGGATTGTAGAGCCAAGCAAATGCGACTGGGCAATGTGCTCCCCAATTGCATTGGCCTTCTCTTCGTTGGTGATAAGCCGTTCGTCATTGACTCTAAGTGGTGGAATGGGCTTGGGGTGAGACTTCAGCACCTTGGCAACCTTCCAGAATGGTCTGGAACGGTCGTCCAGGTTCTGAACGAGCCGCCCGAAACTCTCGTTCCGGATTGAGACCATTCTGGAAGCGATCTGCCGATTCAGATCGACCATTTCGTATTTACGCTACAGATCCCCAGTCCGCTGAAACTGGCGTCTACGAACATTTCTGAGCCGAATCAAAAGTTTGGTGTGGGAATCAATTGCTTGAAACTTACCCCTCACAGGAACTCGTCGAACGCACTCTTCGTCAGCCACGGATATGGCTTGATGGAGACCCTCCAGGGCCCGGTCGATGTCCTCCACTGTGTCGAGCGGTGGGTTGTCGTCGATGTGGCGGTCGACCACGCGTCGAAACTGGACCCAGTTGACTCGATGGTAGTCCTTCCGCAGGCACGGTGCAGGGGCCACGTTGTAGCCCAGTTCGGTCAGCACCGGTTGGTGGTCCGAACTCAGGTCGTTGATGGCAACCGGTTTGGCTAATCCAGTGTTTGCCAAGAACAGGTCCAGCGTCGATGGGTTGCCCGCCGGTGATGTGAAGGTTGGTTCGTCCGGAAACCAGACGGAATAGAGACCATGCTGGGAATGGTCGAATAGCAGGCGGCCGTTCTGGTTCTGCTGGTAGTTCCGCCAGGCCTCGTGCCGGGCGTTCAGGTCCCCTCCGATTACGAAGCAGGCATTGGTGCGGGTTATGATGGCAAGGTCGTTCTTGAACTGCTGTGCTGTACCATTGCTAACGGTACATTGCCGGGGGCAGTAGGCGGCGATGAACCGGACGTTTCCGGTCGATGTTTCCACCTCTACGCCGACGGCCTCGATGATGGAAGTGCGGTAGTGGGGTAGGGTGCAGTACTTGATGCCTTTCTTGATGATGACCGCGACACCGCCCCCCCTGGAGCTGCTGCGATCAAGCCGGACAATGCTGTGGTCGGGCAGCCAGAAGCTGTCACCGGTCTTGAGGTGGGTCTCGGTGAGAAGGCCCACGTCGATGTCGTGCTTGCGGAGGAAGTCTGCAAGCTCAATGGTTTTCGCCCCTACGGAGCGAGCGTTCCAGTTGGCGATCTTTATGGGTTCACGGTCCATAATTAGCGACGAAGGAGATGATAGCTTGGAGCTGTTGTGTTCTTGTTGCGCAGGTGCGCTTGATGATGATGGCCTGGGCCAACAGTGTGACGATCTCATCCGTTGACAGCGGAGAATCGTCTGTAGCTTCACCGGTTGTACCGGTCAATCCCGGAGCAGGAGATCCGTCGATGGCCCGGATGCTTGACCGGGTACTGCAGCGGCAGCCAACTGTTGGTTGAGCGGGAGCGGCGGCAACACTGGAATTGGCCGTGATTGGACCGGTGATAACGGAGGAAAGTTCTGCGCGTTGTTTTCTGGAACCTTCTTGCGACCGGGCTGGCTGTTGGACGAGGCCTTCTTCCGGATCTCGGCGTATTCGGCCCGCTTCGGACAGGCCTTACTCGTGGCCTTGTGGGCGGCACCGCAGTTGGCGCATGTGGGAGTGGCATCCTCGATGCTGTCGCAGTTGTCGATCTTGTGGTTTTTGCCGCATTTGATGCAGCGGCTGGCCATGCGGCAATTCCTGGTGCCGTGCCCGAACAATAGGCAGTTCGAGCACTGAGTGACGCCACGGTGGGTGGGTTTATACCGCTCCCACTTCACTACGATGTGGAACAGTGTGCGTGTCGTCTGGAGATCCTTCACGGTTGTGGAGTTCTTCTCCAGATGGACCAGGTAGAGCTGGTCACGATACTTGATGGCCTTGCTGCGGGTCATCTTGTGGACTTCGACCGGCTTGAGGCCGTTCGCCTTAATCTCGTCCATTAAGGTGGTGGTGTCCATGTCGTGGAGCCCGCGCAGCACCACTTTCAGCGGCTTGGTGGCCTCGATGTCGTGGGAGAAGTACTCCAGCTTCATTCTGTCCAAGAGGGCCTGAACTGCGTTGAAGTGTTTTTCGGCCGGGACCATCAGTTTGTAGCCTTCCGTGCACCGTTGAATGGTGCAGCGAAGGCCCTGCTTAATGTAGAAATCCAGCTGCTCCCATAGCCCGGGAGGGAAGCCCTTCACATAGAAGGGTGGCAACTTAACTTTTTTAGGCACCGTCTCAGGGTCCGACTGCGGCTGGGCTCCGTTCTGCAGGGCGGAGAACGGATTGTTGCTCAGCAGCTTTTTTGCTGCTGATACGGTGGCGCTGCTGTCTTCAGGTCTGGGTCGTTTAGTTCCGGGAGGCTCCGGCTGCGGGTCCGCAACGCCTGTCGGGATGGGCAATGGGGTTTTCTTCTGCTTCTTCTGGGCTGGCTCAGTGGTCGCGCCGTCTCCTGGGAGAGTCTGTTTTCCCGGTAAACCGGCACTCGCGTTACCGCGCGATTTCTTACCCATGGCTGGGTCAGCGAGAGCGTCACTACACAACGCGGAGCTAATTCGACTTGCGAACGAACGAACGAAACTAGAGAGAATTCAAATCGACTGAACTGCTCAACAGTCTGGCAGCGAAATCATGCCGAAATCTTTGCATCTACCTGCAATTGTAGCGAAAACGAACGCATAATCCACCTCCTCCTGCCTTGTGACAGTGGCAAATGCCACCGGGTGGGCGTGGCACATTCGGTCAATGACGCAAATCACCATCAGAGGGTATCCCTGAAGCGTTGTTTTGTAGGTACAATCTGCAGCAATAGTGTCAAACGACGAGAGCAAAGCTAATAGTTTTCTACTGCTGTACACTGTTCGGAAACGACCGTTCTCATGATCTATATCATGGCCGAATACAAATGGTGCCTCCTGGTCTGGTGGCACGGCTGAGTTCGATGTGGCCCACTCTTCGAGCTCACCTACACGTTGCAATTAGTTGGAATAACGTCAAATTTTAAACAAGAATCAATTACCTACTAGCATGTCAATCGACGCCAATGGCTACATAAATTTAAATAAAAACAAGGTCGAACTAGCAGAAAATGACGTTTTTTTCTAAAACACACTTCATTGCCGGTGGACACATAACTGTCCCATCACAGACAAACAGACATAACACATTGAATATTTCTCACTATAAAACATCGTCGCTAAAACATTACCGCCATCTGTTGAGTACACTGTGGTGGGTAGTACGCTGAACAGATGGCGGTAGTGTGTAAACGTCAAACGCAAAAGAACTGACTAAGCGCGCCACAGGTGGCAGTACTACCAACTACGATACTTTTAAATTGACCGTTAAATGCTTGTTCGACGAACAACTTGCGAGTGTTATGTCTGTTTGTCTGTGATCCCATGTTACAAAACACAAACATTCGAAAAAGTCGATTTGTCCCATTCGAATAATGGACGCATATATGTCCCACTGGTACAATTCCAAATCAAAAACATAATTAAAAAAAAAAAAAAAATTGTTTTGTCTCAAAAATATCTTACGTAAGCATGGACAAGCCATGTAAAGACCGTTCACACCAAAATCTGGACTGAGTGTTATGATTGTTTTTCAGTCAAATTCAAATGAATACCAAAAGCTCTTGTAGAAGCAATGCATGTGATTTACATTCTGACCCTTATTGGTTATGAACCAAAAACAGAATTCAACCCATTTCGCAGTAATTTGACTGAATAACAATAGTCAAACCCAGATTTTGATGTGAACGTCTTTGATAAATATCACTAAGTCTTAAAGGGAGGGAGGGTTCTGAAAACCAAAAAAAAAATGCTTACGTAATTATTGCATGGCCCCGAAGTACCTGCAATACCTACAAGAGCTCTGCGCTTCTACTTAGGGGAGAACAGTACATAACGCACCCCCGGGGTAAGACGCACTTTTTCATTTTGTTTTGAGTTTTTCTTGGAATTTTTAATCCAATTCTAGGATTTATCATGCAGGATTTTGAGTTCAGATGCTTTGCTAGAAGTGCTACTTGATAAGACAACAAAAAAATTACGTAAAAGCCATGAAAAACACAAATGAAAGTCAGCTGGTGCGTTCTGCCCAGGGGGTGCGTTGTTTACCATTCTCCCCTAATTCTTTAAAGTTCTACGAAGTATGCTGAGCTTCTACTATTTCTGCAAAACGTCAAACAGGTCGTTTGTCGCATATTTCAGCGTAAATATATTAAACTTCCATCGGCAATTGACTTCGACTCGTTCTTGTGAGATTCACATCCTTTGAAAATTAGGCTGAGAAATGGAAGAATGGACCTTTGTGTGTTCATACCGGATACTAGATTTTTTTAAGCACGCACAATTGTTGAGAATACTGGGAATACATCCACAAAAGTACTATTTTTATAGAAATGTGGGTTTTTTGATCAGCCAAGATAGATTTTGGCTCTGTCCTTTGAAAAACAGGCTTGGATGTTATAGAATAGAGCTTTGTTAGTTCAAGCCAGGTTGGATTTCGTTTCAATCGTTTGAAATTTGTGCTTGGATTTTATTGAATGGAAGTTGCTGAATACCGGAAGAACGAACCCGGTTAATATTCACAAAAGAAGGTTTTTTTTGATAAAAAATGATTTTTCTGTTTTGTCGAACTGAATTTTGGCTCCTATCTTTGAAAAATAGACTTGTATTTCATAGAATAGAAGTTTCTGAAACCATACGTGAGGGTTAAGTTTCTTCTATGTTTGAGAATAAATTCACAAAAGTACGTATTTGAAAATAGACTTGGATTTTATAGAATGGATCTTGCTGAATCCATAAGTGAAGGTTGAACCGGGTTTGTAATTCGAAAAGTGTTTTTTTTTCGAAATTTGGTTTTCCCTTTCTGCTAAGTTGGATTGTGATACTATCCTTTGAAAGTTATGCTTAGATTTTATTGAATTGACCTTGCTGATTTCATATGTGATGATTTTTAAGCACACACAAAGCCAGCTTTAAATTGACAAAACTAGGTATTTTTGTTAAAATTTGGTTTTTATGTTCAGCCAAGATGGATTTTGGCTCCTTTCTTTTTAATAATACATTTGGATTTTGTTGGTATAGACCTTCCTGAATCCATAAGTCTATTTAGATTTTTTGAAGCAAGTACAACTGTTGAGAAAACTGAGTTATATTTGGATAGGGAGGAACTATCGAAAACAGAACGTTTTTTATAAGAACTGTTACGTTTGTGGTATTCCGCTTGATGGTTTATCCGGAATTTATCAATACCCAAAAATCAATTGCTCCTATTCATCTCCATTATTACCAATGTTCTTGCTTGAAAGGATACAAAAACTTTTGCGCGAAATGTCTTGTTGAAAACCCGAGTGTTACATAAAAAAAAGTCAACATTTGTGGCATAAGTGTCAAAAATCACGGCTTCAAAGAAGTATAAGGCTAATGCGAAGGCTAAGAAAAAATGTTAGCGTTTGAAATATATGGTTTAGATGTAATGTAAAACGAATTTAAAATGTTTTATTTTTTTTTGTTTATTTTTAATTCTCCCCCCCCCCCTCGGCTGGTGCGAGCATCAAGTGACAAAAGAAAAACTTGTGATTTGTTCCGGCCTTAATATAAGCAAACCTTGGAAGCTCACTCATCACTTCTTTTGTGATGTTGATGATCTTCTTAAAAATTTAATAGCCCAAGGCTGAAGATGATTTAGTCAGAATGCAAATTGCCTTAAATTTTGGCTCATCGTGGTGTGATAGGGAAGGATTGAACATTAATCCTTCTAAAACTACTTCTGTGCCATTCAAAAATGGAGCTAACAATCTGGAGAAAACAAATGTATAGTCAGGAATCGACTAAAAACTCAGAGTGGTGCAAAAAACACTGGTGGAGAAAGATACTAAGGAGAGAGAGATTTCATATTTAAGAGAGAGTAGTTGGACAGCTCAGGTGATACTTGCGTATAGCACAATTGAGTAGTGCACGGTGTTATGACGGGAGTAGCACTTTTCAATCGGGAGGGACGTGGCTTAGAGATTTACAAGAATGGCTGCATATTTTAGGCTGGGTGCAGAATATTTTTACACTCATATAATATATGTTGCAGTGACTGTATGGTATTCAAAAGTGTTGGAAAACGCAAATTTTTATGTTTTTCCTAAAGAGATTTTTTAAAGATCGATGTGTAATTTTCTTCACTAGGGTCTGTCGACATTCCGGCGAAAAATCTAAGCCAACTCTACACCAACCTGACTTCTACCAAACTTGGACCATTTTAATTTCATAAGACACTTATGAATCCCATGAACACGATTTATGAATGATTATCGTAGTACATTGGGTGATTCTTATACGTCTTTTGGTCCGATTTCACAAGCGTTGATAGACGTGAGCGCAAATCACGGTCGCAATAATCTGAACACTCAAGGTTTGCATCCAGTCTGCTTCATTTTATAATACTGTTTCAAGTTTGATAAGCTGACTTATGAATTTCATTGTTTTGACTTCTTCTTCTTATTATTCTTCTTCTTCTTTTCTTCTTCTTCTTCTTCTTCTTCGCATTTCAAGCTTTTTGCATATCGCATTTTAGCTTATTGCGTGCTCTCAACTTAGTGTTCTAGATGCACTTTCACAGTTATTAATTGAGAGCTTTCAATGCCTGTACCATTTTTGCATTGGTATAATTGTGAGGCAAGTACAATCATACTTCTATGCCCAGGGAAGTCGAGAAATTTTCCAACCCGAAAAATTCCTAGACCGGATTGGGAATTGAACCCAGCCACCTCTTCAGCATGGTCTTGCTTTGTAGCTGCGCCTTTACCGACTGAGCTAAGGGAGGCCCCAAATTGTTTTGAATTATTATGTTTCATTGAACAAACTTATGTTTTCCGTAATAAATATTTACTTGTAGCGAAAAATCATAAGTGTTAGATACTTGTGGAATTCTTACGTTTATTTGCCTCAGTGTGGACCACTCGTCTGTCAACGCTTGAGTAAATGAAATGGCTAAAGGCGTATGAGAGCTACCTTATGTTAGACGAAAATATTTCATGAGTCGTGCTTATAAAATTCATATGTGCCGTTCATAAGTCGAGCCTTATGAAATTCTTAAGTCTATTTGCCTCAGTGTATACTGCACTGCACCTCTCTCTTTCTGCTAATTGCATTACCGTGATGATAACACCATGCCAACTGGTGGAATTCAATTTTGTTTTGACGTAGGATTACGACTTTTGGCAACATATTGGAGGTATATTTCAAAAAACCAAAATCGACCACGTTACGAAAAGTGGTCAGGTTTTGACTACTTATAACTCTGTCAATAGCGGATGGATATTACTTCTAAATAAGCCAATCGATTGGAATGTCATCAACGAATCTGCTTAATTGAACACTTTATCAATTTTCAAAAGGTCACTATTAAAAATTGCATGAATGTGAAACTGTTGCTATAATAATGAAAATTATCACCGACTGACTGCGAAAAGCACTTTCTCTAGAACAGAATTTAAAGTTGAATTCCTTCCGGTCTCACCAAATGGTGTTTATTCAATCACTGCGTGTGGGGAGTGGTAGTGTCCGGCATGCTTGGCATACACAGTTTTGGTCACGAACTGCTCATTTGCTAATAACTTTGCCCAGAAATGACGAAACATAGTTCTTTTTTAAGCAGCAGATGGAATAAATTTTAAGCACGTTATACAAAAAAGCAGATTTTAATAAGTGTAAAAATGCATTGGTGTTGATTCAAATGTTAAGATTTATCTACTCTTTGCATTTCTATAGTAAGCTATGATTCTAATCTATCAATTACTTTATAGAAAAACAATTTTCAACAACTGAGTGAAAATTTATTAACAAATGAGCAGTTGGTGTGTACAACTGTGCATGCCAAGCATGGTGTCCGGTGGTCATCATCAGCACCAGCAGCAGTGCTTTCGGCGCGTGGTGTTGTAGATTGTTCTCCAGTACACGACGAAAGGCTGCCTGCAAGCGTGAGCTGCAGCTCACTGAGCAGTCCATTCGCCCAAGAAGGAGGAAGAAGTTGCACCGCTACTGATCGGATTTCAGTTGTTCGTCGTGAGCTGCTGTGGTTCATCTATGTCAAGCGCGTCACCGTTCCAAACAAGTACAGCTCGCCAGCCTTATCCGTGTAAAACACCTTAATAATTCAGAATTACTCAACCATCACGACAAAACGGTCTTTTTCAGGACTACCATAAATTTGTTAAAGTGTATTTTCTGGACACTTCTCTCGTTACCTTTCAAATTGCCCAACCTACATTGATCGATTATCTTCATCGACTCTCTCTATCGTTAATAGCTCGGCTCCAAAAACATGTTTTGCTGTTATTATCATCTAATACGCTTAATAATAGGTTCTTTTACTAGACTATGAAGAAAAATTGTCCCGAAATATCAATGTAGTTGATTGGTTTTTATGAAAAGTGACGCGAGACTTGTTAAGGTCATCAATCGGTGAAAACCTAACATACCATGTATTTTTAATGGAACATTGGGGTTGCAATTTCAAAAACCAAAATCGGTCGCGGTATGAAAGTGGTCTGATTTTGATCCAGAGATGATGAATTTCAATTCTTAATACGCCAACCGATAGGACATTTTTCTACGAATATGTTAAAATTATGACTATCAATTTTCACAGGTCACTATTGAAAATGGCACGAATGTGCAACTGTTGCTATGACAATTTAAATTATCATCGATTGCCTTTTTGATGCAATAAAATTCTTCCCAAATTTTACAATTTTCATCAAAAATCATAAACCTAGGTACCGTCCGGTATGGCCAAATTCTGTGATGGATGTGTTTTCCCTAACACAGATTTAATTTCCGAATTCCAAAATGTTATGGCAGTTCAATCTTTTCAAATTCCTACAATTGTAGCGCGGATCACGTAAGCACGCAAAGGAACTGCAAGCGGACAAACCTCCGAATACGCAGCCGAAAACTGATGCTGAAAGAAATCGATTTTACCGACACAGGATCAGAACGGCTAGAGACAACATTGCTTTATCTACTGGTTGGGATGCTGGAGAATGGTCTTCAAGACAAGGTAGAACATTTGACTCTATCCTTTTGAAACAAAAATGTACACTGTTTGTAACGTATTAATTCGCCAAGAACATCAATTGAGGACAACTATGCCATCACCCTTCACGCCTTCACCAAAATGATCACCAATCAATCCAAGTGCAACGCATGAACACCGCTATCATCTCCAAGAACATCGAGAAAATAATTCCACAGCATTGTTCTAAACTGGCTTCCAAGCCTTCAACATGCCGGTCCTTTTCAGGACCATAAATAAAAAAGTTAATTAAAGAGTTCAAGTAAGAGCTTGTATCCAAGACATATCGTCCAGGATTGGCTACATGGACACCGACAGAAACACCTCAAAAATAGAACTCTCAAATTCCTTCCTAATCTCAACCTATCGAACTTAATCACTGATAATTAGTTAAGAAATCAATTTAATATTTACTTTACTTTGCTGTGACATCAAAACTACCGTTCGTAATCCTACGTCTAAGCGTAAATTCAGCAATCGACTAAATTTTTAATAGAGACCATTTCCCCTATTTTTATGCTTTATTTTAATATTATTGTCTGATATTCTACTTCAAGTTCTACCTCAAGTTCAACCTCTTGTGTCATGATCATTTATTCCAACTTTGAATATCAAAAGCCGAATTTCTATACGGGAACACTACCATTCGATAATAAGAGTGGTCGAAACAGAAAGACTCTAATGCTTAATTAAATTACAAATATCAGCGACGAACCTCAATCGATGTTGCAGGAAGCATTTGACATACAATTTTTTCACCATACAAACCACCCAAGTAACACATAAAACATCTTTTGAAAAAGAATTAGAACGGATTGTTGTATAAATGTATTATAAGAGATGCAGAAAACATCCTACGTTATATATGAGGTTTAAAGATGTTTTCTTCATACTTCTTCGATTCAACATTTTCCAAAATAGTTTTCTTTTGCTTTTATCTTAAAAAGTTATTTGAACGTGCATCTTACTGTTTTAATACCACTATAAAACTTGTCGTATACAAAATCAATCCAGATTGACGTAAACATTGACGGTGCCATTGAGCCGGACTGTCTTTTCATGCCGTGATTGACAGTTTCTTATGAGGTATTCGGAGGTTTGTTATAAAGAAAGTTGAAAATACTTTTTTATGACATCTCATAAATTAATACAACTGAAGTGTGCAGGTTGTCTTATAAGGAGTTGAAAATACGTTTAAATAACATTCTGGCAATTAGATGTACGCTTTGCTACTAACAAAACGTCTTCATGACGGATCGAAGGCGTGTTGAACGAGAAAATAATTTTCATGCCATTGGCAAGAACATGATAGATACTTATAACAAACCTTTCATCAAGCGGTGTTGGTCTAGTTAGGTAGAAACAAGTCTACCACGCCAAGGACCAGTGATCGAATCGCATGCTCAAGATTTTTTTATTGTTTTTTTTGTCGCTGGTTTTTATGATGTTTCCAAAATACATGTTATAGGACCAGTATTTAGTTGTATAAGCTCCGCGTCTTGCGCTTTTTAGGTTGTATAAATGTATTAAATGATGTATATTAAAGTATTAGTGATTCTTTGCGTTAGTCATTACAAAGTATTTTCAACTTCTTTATGACAAACCGTGTTGCTTGGGCAAGGTCACCTAAAAATCCACTTTGCATACCATACCTGACAACCGCAAAAAAAAAAAAAAAAAAAAAGAAGTTTGGAGTACAACCAAGCGTCTCCCAGCTGGGGCATGATGACAAATCACGTGCACTAAAACAATAAAATCTCATTGACATTTCTCGGCGATCTTCCTTCGGGCTGGGCGACTGGAACGAGCGATCGAGCCTAATGGGATTTAAATTGATTTATTTATTTTTATGATAATTATATTAAATATTTATGATTTTATTATTTGTTTAACCGGCTGCGTGACGAGACAGTGAGAAACGTGCGGTCCGTGTCTGGGGCTTATGAAGCTCGAGGACGGAGGGAGCAGCGAACGACCGAGCCCCGGTATCAGCACAATAATGATCCATTTTATATTTCCATCTATATGGCTTAATGGGGGCCTGGGTCGAGCACATTCCATCATCCATCAGCGGACGCCTGAAAATTTGAAACAAATAGATATAAATTCGTGTTTATACTTTTATGACACCCCAACAATAATTAGACGACCGGTTTTTTGTCTTTGCATAATTTGCATAATGTGAGATATTGTACCAGGAGATCCAATGGCGAGTTAAAGCTGTCACATGTCACCGTCATCACCCTCAGCCGAGAGCCGGATTGCGGTGGAAGGCCAGTTTGGTACGTGCCGGTAGTGGACTCCTCCGCCCATGGAGGGATTTTTATGTTCATGCCGCTCCGAGCTAATTATCGGTGGAGTGAAAATGAGTTGGTTTTAGCCTATGCTGGTCGTAAATCAGCACGAGTCAACCAGTTTCCACTAGAGAGAGAAGACGATGGCGACGACGACGATGACGATCTTGTTGATGATGCCGATGACGAGTGGGCGTCACTTTGCGAAAGATTTGCTCGCAGATGTTGACAACCTCGCGGAACAACCGACAAACAAGATGTCTATGTCGTTTGAGATCTAGTTTGAAATGCGGATCTAGACCAGCAGCTTGAAAGGGAAGGGCATGGATCTGCGGGCAAATATGAAATTAATTAGATCGATCTTGGTTTGGTCTCGAGCGATGCCGTCGATTGGGTTCCGAACGAACATGTGAGCACTGCCAGTGAAGGACTTTGAAAGGCAAGCGAAGCCGCCTCAGAAGGATGCAAAATAGGGAACCAGATCAACGCGACGCCCTCTCAGAGTTGTGTCACCACATGGCAAACAGTCACGAATCACGATCCCGAAAGAACTAATCTTCTCAATCAGAACAACGACGACGGGGTGGTACAACTGTGTTTTGTAGTAACGAGTATCAAGAATGACGAAAGGCCTGGAAAGAGAGGCCAAGTGTTGGGTAATCTGTGAACCAGTGACTCATTGATTTGCAATCCCAATTGATATTGAAACATCTGTCGAAAATTGCCTGGTATGGTTCCCATCAGCAGCGGCAAAAACGTCTATTTTATCACCAACCAGCTCTCCGACTGCTGCTTTTGAACTACGGTACGGACCAGAAGCGCGACTGCAGCTGGGGAAAATAATGATATCTTGCGAGATGTAACCCGAGATCGAGATCATCTTCAGATCCAAGATAAGCGCATCTCTTCATGCTTTAGGAAAGGAATTCACCGCGGGTGGGAATGAAAAGAAGAAAATGTACCGAAACAGAAGGAAGCGCATCGTTGGCTGGGCAGAATGTGTCCCAAGCACTGTTAGTAAGTAGTAAAGTGAGTTTGGCGGGGAATATTGATATCGCAATAGAGAGAAATAATGCTCGCGATTAAGATGCCAATCGGTTACGGAATGGTAGTCGTGAGTTTGTTGTAGCTGGATGATGTAAATTGATGTCGATTAAAACAGCTCAGATGAGCTTCTTAGCTATTGAGGCTGAGGCTGAATTAAACTGAATCATTCCTACACGGTTGATGGATTTCACTCAAAAGCTGCAGTAGTCTTTAGTGGACTAAGTAAAATTAAGTTAACATCTTTGATCAATTCAACGACAAAGATTCGACGAATTGTTCATTTCAACTGTTTGTCCGTTCGACCTTTTGAGCTTTTGTTTGATACATTCCATTTCCCTTGTATACAGGTCCACTTCCAAATCAGGAAGCATTAAAGTAGGAATGCAGTAATGTGAACTCTCAGGTATGAGCAAAATTGAACTATGC
Source organism: Ochlerotatus camptorhynchus (assembly GCF_037179485.1). Taxonomy (NCBI): domain Eukaryota; kingdom Metazoa; phylum Arthropoda; class Insecta; order Diptera; family Culicidae; genus Ochlerotatus; species Ochlerotatus camptorhynchus. Next base: position 3,175,080 of record NW_027040531.1, on the reverse strand, counting down.
GTAATTTTTTGACAACGGTTAAAAGACTAGTAAACCAAACTGTTTTTAGTTTTGGAGTGAAGACACTGCGAAACTAAACCCATACAATGAGCAGGACATGCGTGTATGAGAAAAAATAGCCAAAAACATGTACGGTGACCAAAATCTCATCCAACACACTGTTTGACTTTATTGCGTCCCTACTGAGACTCTACATCGGCTTTTAACTTGGACCCAGATAACAATTTGATGCTGAACAAATGTTGTTTCAACAATTTTAATTCAGCCTTAGTTTGAACAATTGTTGTACATATACCACGTTTAGCTTTGTTCAGATTCTGGTGATTTGAATCAGCCGAAAACTTAACAGTAACATAAATTTTAAGCTTTTCAAGGCATTAACTAACAGTCTTTTCAACCCTTGATCAGCCTTCCAGTTTTATTTCAAAATAAAATGGAAATCCGTTTCATATATTATATTTTATATAAGACTGCTTTACCTTGATGTTGAATAATTTAATTTAAATATGAACGTCAAAATAAGGTGTAATTTTATACGAGATGAGGTGATGAAAGTATAGAGTTTATAGTTTCGTTAGCGTATGGCAGTGTGGAAATCGTATATAGAGAGTAGAAAGCGAGCAAAGGACAATTTTGAGGTAGGCACGAATCGGGTTGATCATCTCCTTTACCAAACTCCTCTTTTACCTAGATACCCCTCACCCCTCACCACTCACCCCTCATCCCAATAAGGGAGTTTGGTAAAGGAGAAGATCAACCCAATTCGTGCCTTCCTCAAAATTGTCCTTTGTTCGCTTTCTACTATCTATAGTAGAATATCTACACTCTTATAGTTCTAACGGAACTATAAACTCTATACTTTCATCACCTCATCTATTGTTTAAATGACCACTTTAAGCCTGATAAAGGGTGTCCACGATAAAATTGCCACACTATGAAATTGCTCTAACTTTTTAACCGTTTGGTAGAATTTAATGAAAATTTGGGTGGATTTAGTTCATAGTGCATTATTTACATCCTGCAAGTTTTAAAGTCCTGTGATCAAAACTCGCGGAAATGGAGTCGAAAGAACAGCTCGTGCGTGATAAAATCTTGCGCATTCATCACGAGAACAAGGATCTCTCGCATCTCGCATCTGTCGCGAGTGATTAAGCGGTTCGAGGAACGGTTGACCACCGATCGGAAGCCCAGAAGTGAAGGAAAAAGTATTCCGTACAACACCAAAAATCACAACCGCGTAGTTGGGGCCTTCAACCGAAATCCGAACGCCTCCGTTAGGGATGTGGCTAAGAAGCTGTACGTAAGCCGAAGTTTTGTCCAGAAGGCCAAAACTAAGGCTGGGCTTCGAACGTTCAAGGTACAAAAGGCCCCTAATCGCCACGAGAAGCAGAACAAGTCCGCCAAAACCCGTGCCAGGAAGTTGTACCTCAACATGCTGACGAAAGTTGAATGTTGCATCATGGACGACGAAACATATGTGAAGGCCAAGGATAAGTTCAGCGTTCCGGAGCATGTCCGCACTCGGAAGATGTCCAAATTTGCGAAGAAATTCCTGGTTTGGCAAGCCATCTGCACGTGCGGGAAGCGGAGTGTACCTTTCGTGACCCAGGACACGATGAACGGACAGGTGTACATAAAAGAGTGCATCCAGAAACGGCTGCTTCCTCTCCTGAAGGCCCACAACGTCCCAACAATCTTCTGGCCGGATTTGGCCTCATGCCACTACTCCAAGGACGTGCTGAAGTGGTATGCGGACAATAAGGTCAATTTCGTGCCGAAAATGTTCAACCCTCCCAACACTCCGGAGCTCCGCCCCATCGAGAAGTACTGGGCGATTTTGAAGCAGCACCTTCTTAAACGACCCAAGGTAGTGAAGACAGTCGAGGAACTGTAGAAAGTATGGGTTTACATGCAAAAAACGGTTGATTCACAGGTTGTGCAGAATCTTATGGCCGGGGTTAAGGCCAAGGTGCGGGCATTTGCGTATGGACTGTAAATAAAATACGAGTAAAATGGTAAAATGGAGTTTAATAGTTATTTCTCAATCCCTGAAAATTTGATGGCAATCGGATGAAAACTCGAATTTTGCGAATCAATTTTGTGCGTGGCAATTTCATCGTGGACACCCTTTATTTGACGTAACAAGCCGTGGGCTGGTTCGTCTCTGGAAACCCCAGAAAGAGGTTTCCCTAGCTAGAAAGGCTAGGAGTTCCAGAAAAGAACTCCCCAAATTACAAAGTTTGGTGTAGGAGATCCCTGCAGTTAATAGATTTGCTCGGAGAAACTTTAATCTTCCCTGATTTTCACGGAGCTTGTCTGTAGTTCTTGAGATTCTCATGAGCTTTTGGTACTGTACCTCCTTAGAATTATCTGAATTTCTGTGAAAATCCAGAAATTTATCAAAAGTGCTCTAAACTTCTATAAAGTTTTCTGAATTTCCTGGAAAACTGGGAGCACCTCTAAATTTCTTTCTAATTTTCTGAAATTAATGGAACTGCGATGATCTTACCCGAAGTTCCCACAATACTTGAAACTGCCTGTAACATAACTTTAAATGTTTCTGCATCATCCTGATATTCATTGACCTTCTCTGGAGTATCTGGGAAATTTCAGAAAATAATTCGCTGGAGTTCTATGGACTTCCCTAAAATTCCTGGAAGATTCTCGTTATTTTCCTGAGTGGTTTTTAGATTTCCAGTGATGTTCTTTGTGTTTTTAAATGTTCATGACAATGTACTTATTGAATCAGAACTAATTACTCAGGGGCTTTGAAGGGGGACACCTGTTGAGATCTCAAAAACAAAAGTAATTTTTTAAATTTATTTTAGAACATTATAATAAATGCAACCCCTTTGGGTATTCAGATTGTTATTAAGCAGAAATGCCGCTTTATTTCCAAAATATTTCAGTCCAAAATATTATTTTTTCCGTTGTTTGCAGCCCTACACACAGACAGATGCAGGTGATGTTTTGTCGCTTGCGAGACAGCGTTTTTTTCCCCTGATTTGTTTTCCGTCAATCTTGTTTTCCGTGCTGAGCACCAATGCTACCAACGTCAGGGAGGCAGCTCTCGCACCTGGACCTATCGACCCATCAACTCATGAACCGGGGATCAACGGCTTAACTTCCCTTCCGAAGGACGGCGTGATCAGAGATGTTATGCCTCAGAACATCCCGGCGGCGCCGACTGGGATTGAACCCAGGCCTGCTGAGGTGAGAGGTTATCACGCTTACCACTACAACACCGGCACCGCTTGCAAAACAGCGTTGTCCGCACTGATACATCGGAGAAAAGAAATTATTTGTGTTTTATGTTCTTCATTAAAATATATTAAATCAAATTTAGGATATTTTCGAAATTCGAAAAATTACCAAAATGGTGCCGTTTGAAAAAAAGTTCTATTTTTTGTTGAAAAAATCGCTGCTCAAATGCACGTAAAAAATCAAAAAGTTGTATATCAAAAAAAAAAACTGTTGGATTTTAGATAATTCATTTTTACATCGCTGACAGAAGAATCAGCAAAATTGATGGAATAGTCTTGTTGCTAGCTTCCGGATAGTAGATGGCGGTAATATACGCTGCAGTCTCGTGTCTGCAAAAACCAAGGTGGCGCCGATTAAGTTACTTTCAGTGCCACGCTCGGAGCTACAAGCAGCCTCTGCGCTTTGGTCAGAGAGCGTATAGGGCATCGTTGTGCCAGATTGGTCGAGGCACATTTCGAGTATGAGAAGGTGGTAACAGTTTTCAAAAGTGCCTGAGCAAAATGCAAGTACTTTCAATGATTACCCGTAGTTGCAATACCCAAGCAGCAACTTTGACTTTGTAAGAGTTGTTTACACCAGTATTTAAACTTAAAGAAGGATTTGAAACTTTCATAAGGTGTACAATGCTGTTTGGGTAGTGAAGGTATAATTTTGAACTAAAATAGGATACAGTGAAAACATTGAGAAACATAACGCATAATTTAAAAAAAAAAATGCCTGAATTTGCAACCGATGAACCATTCTGATGGCCTATGGGTACCCAAGTAACCATATAGTCGCAATAAAGGGTGATACGGTCAAAATTTGGTCAAGGGAAAACGCGTGTAAATCAGTGAAATCGTTTATTTAAAAAATCAAATTAAATTTCTTTTTCAAGTTCAATTAGTATAAAATTCAGGAAAAATATTCAGTTAGGCTTCCGCTTTTCCAAATCCGAATTGCCGGGCCTTACGCTTGACCCCTGCCATCAGATTTTTTACAGCCACCTTGTCCACCTTCTTCGCCGCAGAAAGCCAGTTTGCCTTGAACTGCTGCTCGCCCTTAGCAGTTTTTTGGTCTTCTTTAGGTTCCGCTTGACAATAGCCCAGTATTTCTCAATTGGGCGGAGCTCTGGCGTGTTGGGAGGGTTCTTGTCCTTGGGAACCACCTGCACGTTGTTGGCGGCGTACCACTCCATGGCCTTTTTACCGTAATGGCAAGATGCCATATCCGGCCAAAACAGTACGGAACAACCGTGTTTCTTCAGGAAAGGCAGCAGACGTTTATTCAAACACTCTTTCACGTAAATTTCTTGGTTGACAGTCCCGGAAGCTATGAAAATGCTGCTTTTCAAGCCACAGGTACAGAGGGCTTGCCAAACCAGATATTTCTTTGCGAACTTTGACAGTTTCATGTGCTTGAAAACATCTGCTACCTTTCCCCTTCCTTTTGCCGTATAAAACTCCTGTCCCGGAAGCTGCTTGTAGTCGGCTTTGACGTAGGTTTCGTCGTCCATTACCACGCAGTCAAACTTCGTCAGCATCGTCGTGTACAGCCTCCGGGATCGCGCTTTGGCCGTCGTATTTTGTTTATCATCGCGATTTGGAGTCACTACCTTCTTGTAAGTCGATAGTCCGGCTCGTTTTTTGGCTCGATGCACGGTTGTAGACGATACACCCAGCTTATTTGCGGCATCTCGGAGAGAGAGGTTAGGGTTTCGCTTGAAACTACCGGCAACTCTCTTTGTCGTCTCAGCGGCTTCCGGTTTTCGATTTCCCCCCGATCCAGACTTCCTGGCTGTCGACAAACGTTCCCCAAACACTTTAATTACATTTGTAACGGTTGATTTGGCAACTTTTAGCGATTTTGCCAACTTTGCGTGCGAGTAGCTCGGATTTTCGCGATGCGCGAGTAAAATTTTGATACGCTGCTCTTCTTGCTTGGACGGCATTTTGACAACTGAAGAGTGAATTCCAAAATCAAAATAGGAGCAACATTCTACACACACACACCTTCAAAATGAGGGGTGTTCAGGTTTTTTAAATGCAAAATTGAAAGAAATACGTCAAGTTGATATTGACCAAATTTTGACCGTATCACCCTTTAAAGCTTTGTATATTCTCACTTTTCGATAATATGGTTAGTTGGGGAATCCGATGAAAATACTAATCCCGGTTGTATGTATTTCTTTCTTTCTTTCTTTTGCAATTTGCATATAAAACCGACGGAGTGCACATTCCAAGTGCTGGGTGACCTAAAGATGACCATGGACATGGTACGCGAATGTCCTCCCAGAAAAGCAGGGGAATACAATAAAAATTGTTTTCGTTGAAGGATGTATCACAACAAAGGTAATTTAGATGCATAAAACAAATTTACATTTGAAGGTACGATGGAGACTCACTCATCACATTGGAACAACCAGATAAGTACACTTGCTTTTTATTTTATTCTTCACATATATCCCAATCATTTTATAACTAAATACGTGCCAGAATAAAAAGTTTTTTTTTCTGGAAGTGAGAATACACTTGTGTATTTTTGCGGGGTTTATTGTATCAGAAAATGACCTCAGAATGTACGTGCAGAAACAGGCATTCTTGAAATGGGTCGTTTGATGTACGATAGAGCTGTCACCTTCCATCTCCAGGGCTAAAAATATTTGCACATTCGACATACAGAAAATGCAGATAAGTTTCTTCCATAAAAACTCTGCCGGTACAGAGGGCGATGGATTGTACTCACACACACACACACACACACACGCTTGGAGCTACAAGCAGCCGTAATTGGAACACGACTTATGAAGTCCATCATAGCAAATCACACGTTGCAGATCAAGCGCAAAGTATTGTGGAGCGATTCTTCCACGGTCTTGAACTGGCCTCGGTCAGACCCGCGAAAGTACAAGCAGTATGTAGCGTTCCGGGTAACAGAAATTCCAGGTCAGCGATTGGAAGAAGGTGCCCACGAGAATGAACGTAGCCGATGAAGCCAGCAAGTGGGGTCATGGACCATGTTTCGAAGAACAGAGCAGGTGGTTCAAGGCCCCAGAGTGCCTGTATAAGTCGGAGTGTAGCTGGCCAGAGGAAGCGGTAGAGTCGACAACAGCCGAAGAATTAAGGATGGTCCATGTGCACCAGTTGCCACCGACGCAGCCAGTCATCGAGTTCAAACGGTTTTCAAAGTGGGAAAGGTTAACCCGCACAGTAGCATTCGTTCTACGGTTTGGCTGCAGGCAGAAGGGCAAGGACGAATCAAAGAAGGACGGAGAAGTAACTTTGAGCAGTGAGGAGTGTAAACTAGCGGAGTCGACCGTGTTTAAGCTGATCCAAGCGAGTGAATACCCGGACGAATGCAAAATTCTGCGGAAAAATCACCAAGTGCAGCTAGAGCAACGTAAGCGAATCCAGAAGAGCAGTCGGATATTCAAACTATCTCCGTTTCTAGACCCAACCGGAGTCATGCGAATGGGATCACGCATAGCTGCCGCGGAGTGCGTTTCAGATAAAGCCAAGTTTCCAAGAAGTATAGACACGCGAACAACGAAACGGTGGTGAACGAAATGCGGCAGAAGTTCCACGTCTCAGAACTGCGAACAGCCGTCAAGAAGGTGGCAAGTTGCTGTAACTGGTGTAGAGTTTACAAATCGAAACCACAAGTCCCACCGATGGCTCCACTGCCTTCGGCTCGCCTTACGCCGTATGTCAGGGCTTTCACCTTTACGGGACTGGACTATTTCGGTCCGATCACTGTTCGCTTTGGGTTGCACTCTTCACCTGCCTAGGAACCCGAGCAGTCCACTTAGAAGTCGCCTACAATCTGTCTTCCGAATCCTGCAAGATGGCAATACGTAGGTTCATTGCCCGCCGAGGTGCGCCGCAGGAAATCTATTCAGATCAAGGCACCAATTTCCAAGGTGCTAGTACGGAGCTAAGGCAGCAAATTGGTGCCATCAATCGGGATCTAGCGGGGACGTTCACAAACGTAGACACGCAGTGGAAGCTCAACCCTCCTTACGCACCCCATATGAAAGGCATATGGGAAAGGCTGGTGCGCTCAGTCAAGACTGGACTGGCATACATGGAGTTGTCAAAGAATCCGAATGAGAAGACCTTGGTAACTGCTCTAGCAGAGGTGGAATCCATGGTGAACTCGCGACCCTTAACCTATCTACCAATCGACAGCGAGGAATGCGCAGCCTTGACACCGAACCACTTTCTACTGTTGAGTTCAAGTGGAGTGGTTCAACCGGCGGTTCAGCCAATCGAGGAGAATATGGCATTGCGGTCGAACTGGAAGCAGGTTCAGGTAATGCTGGATCAATTTTGGGTGCGGTGGATCAGGGAATACCTGCCTGTCATCTCCCGACAACCAAAGTGGTTTGGAGAGGTCACTTCAATCAACATTGGAGATTTGGTTGTCGTTGTGAACGAGAGTGTAAGGAACAGCTGGATCAGAGGAAGAGTCACTCGGGTGTATCCTGGGCGCGATGGACGAGTCCGCAGCGCGGATGTTCAGACCTCAGCGGGTATCATGCGCCGACCGGCAACGAAGCTCGCTATCCTGGATGTAGCCAGAGAAGGAAGTATAGCTTAAGAGCACTTGAAGCAATACGGTCGGGGCCATGTTGGCACCACGGATCAGCACGTTCAGCACCACCCGCGAAAAGTTACCAAAGGGACGTAGATGAGTGACTTGCGAAGCGTTTACTTCGATAGGGCAGAGAAAGGTAAAATTTATTCCGATAGGGCCGCTCAATTGTATTCAATAGTAAACAGTGACAAGAGATAATTACGACTTGTGCATTGAAATTTCCTGAATTTGTGCTAAATTAATTAATAGAACCTACTGTAAGTACCCTGAATATGTTTCCATAACATACCTAACATCTAAATATTAAACTATACAACAGATACACAACTCGGAACAAAAAGCTGTTTAAGTACGGTGGATTCATTAAAGTAGAGGACAATAATTGTAGGTTAACCTAAGAATGTAAAATTTATCAACAAAAAAGTAAAACATAAAATTGAATTTCAGCTTAAAGCTAACTCACAACAACAATAACGAGTTTGACTCGAAGAGGTCCAAAAACAGAATCCACTGCTGCAACAACAATAACATACTGAAAACCCAAAGGGATTGCGTTTATTCTAATGATCTAAAATAAATTTTAAAAGGTACTCTTTTTTGAGATCTTAACATTTTATTTAATCTTTTTATGAAAGTTTTGACAATCCTGAAGTTTTCATAACATGCCTGAAGTTATTGGAACTGCCCTAAAGTTTGTTGGGGTCTAACACCATCCCTGAAGTTTCTGTAATTTTCAAGAAGTTCTCGGAATAATGGAGGGTGACCCGCAATTTTCTGAAATTTTTGGAACATTTTCTGAAAATTTTGGAGCAGTTCTTAATTTTTTTGAAATTTCTATATTTTCTCGAGACATGTTGATAGTTCCTGCAATTTTCTTAAAATTAATGGAAGAGCTCTGAGGTTGCTAGATCTTGTTCAAAGTTTGTTTGTCTTGATTTGTTTTGCGTCGTTATTGTCGCAACCAGTGATGGAAAAGTTCGCGAAAACTCACTATGACTCGCGAACTTTTCCCTTGGTGAACTTCGTGAAATATCGCGAACTTTTCCAACACTGCTCGCAACTTTCCTGAAGATTGAGAAACTGCCTAAATCTCTTAACTTCTTTGAAGTTCTTTGAATGTCCCCGAAGATCTCGGATACTTTGGAAATTGCTCTTGAATTTTGTCTGAAATAATGAAACTGCTAGCCTCTCTTAGCTCAGTCGGTTAAGGCGCAGGTACAAAGCAAGACCATGCTGGAGGTGGCTGGGTCCGATTCCCGGTCCGGTATAGGATTTTTTTCGTGTAAGAATATCTCTCGATTTCCCTGGACATAGAGTATATTATTGTACTTGCTACGCAATTATACTAATGCAACAATGGTACAGGCAGCGAAAGTTCTCAATTAATAACTGTGAAAGTGATTCCAGAACAGTTAGATGAAGGTACGCAGTAAACTTATATGCAATACGCAATAATTTATAAATTCAAAGAAGAAGAGAAGAAGAAGAAGTCTGAAGTTCTCAGATCTATGCATGTATGTATGTAAGAAGCCACCATCCTAGCTTGGGTGTTTCCCTGCAAGATCAATTTTCGTAATCATGTAGGGCCAAAGAGGGTTGAGAGGGCCCGTAAGCAGAGACGCTTACACGAAGGATGACTGAAGGATGAATAGGGATAAGAGAAGTGCTGAGAACTTTTGTAAAATGTCGGGCTCTTCAGGGATGCTTTGAGAACTTCAAGACTGGAAAAGGTAAACTGTAGCATCATTTTAGATTTTCTAAGTAGTTCAAGGATACCCAGAAAAATTCAGGAACGTCAAGAAAATTTCCTAGAAATCCAGAGGACTTGAAGAAAATTGGAGAAACTGTAAAGAAGTTCCAAGAGCCTCAGAGTAGCAAGGTCTGGAGATCTTCAGGGATGATCAGAGATTTTATGAGCAGCCTCAATACTTTAAGGATAGTCCAGACTTTTAGCAAAGTTTCAAGATCTGTAAAGGTTAGTTCCGGTAAATTTAATGCAGCTTCAAGAACTTCAGAAAATGACAAAAAACTTCAAGAAGTTCCGAGGAACAGTTTTCAATCACTTAAGGGAAGTACAGAAGTTTTCCGAAAAAATTCTAGACTATCGAGGAAGTTTAAAGATCTTGAATAATTAGTAATTTATTTTTGACTCAAGAAAAAGTGCTGATAACCCAAGCAACACGCATGTTCAATAACAGTTTATATAACCTTAGTGTGACTTGGTTAGGTTGAACAGAAGTTTACTCAACATAATTATATGAATTTGGGTTACTTGCTAACAGTATTATCATCACCAACCTTTCGATCCAGGGATTGGAACTTTTTAAAGGGACTAGTTTTAACTTTAGATTGCAATATTTTGCACTTTTTTTTTCATCCATTTCGTTTATTTGGAAGGCTCAATCGCATTAGCTTTACGGAGCCGATAATTCATTGTTCACTGTTTGCAACAAAATTCACTTAATTCTATGTCTAGTAGGAGTTGGGCCGAATACTCGCGGCTTACTCGAGGTTAAGAGGTACATTGTTGAAGGATAGGATCATGGGAGGAGCTTGAAGGGTAAGGTTTCGTTGTCTCATCAGAGCGTTGTCGCCAGTATTAACGGTAGTGCGGTTCTAGTTTCGTCTGGGGTTCGACCGGCTATGGTGACCAGTGGGCGACGATGAGAATCATCGAGACGGGGAGACAAGACAAACAAAAACTAATAAAGAGAGACAAAAGACAAAGGAATTAAATTCTTATACTAGACATTTGAAGAAACACATAAACGGACTGCATATAGCAGAGATCACGGGTTGCCAACACGTCTCTGATAGGAACATAGGGTTGTCTTCCTTGGGCCTCGAGGGTATTCAAAAGTCGCTCTCTGGCGGCGTCATTATCCGTACATTGCCAAACTGCGTGTTCGATGTCATCGTAACCGTTTCCACACCGACAGATGTTGCTGTCCACGAGGTTTATTCTATTGAGATGAGCATCTAGCGAGTAGTGGTTGGGCATAAGTCTACTTATCACCCGAATGAAGTCACGACCATAAGCCCAAGCCTTTAAACCACGCTCTCGAAGAAACATTAGGAATAATTGAATGTAACCACCGTCCAATATTTCCAGTGTCCCAATCGGTTTGCCAACTCGAAAGGGTACTCTAACGCACTAAATGGTAAAATTCATTGTGTGAAATTTGCCTGTCATATAATTCGCCTTCCTGCACGCCCACCTTTGCGAGAGAGTCCGCCTTCTCATTACCTGGGATTGAGCAATGTGAGGGGACCCATACAAAGGTAATCATATATGATCTTTCGACCAGTACACTCATCTGCTCCCTTACCTTTGAAAGGAAATAAGATGAGTGCCTACCTTGTTTCATCGACCGAATAGCCTCAATCGAACTGAGACTATCCGAGAAGATGAAGTAATGGTCTGTGGGCATATTGGAAATCATCCCCAATGCGAAGTTGATTGCTGCCAGCTCAGCAACGAAAACGGAACAAGATTCCTGAAGTTTCCGGAAGGCGCTAGAGTTTTCATTAAAGACACCGAAGCCAGTGGATCCATTGAGACGGGACCCGTCTGTAAAATATTTTTTCATGCAATTGACTTGTTGGTACTTTTCAGTAAAAATACGCGGAATAATAATAGGTCGAAGTTGATCGGGAATCCCATGAGTTGCTTGTTTCATGGTCAGATCATATTCAATTGAGGAACTGCGATTGGTGAAGTGAACACGGTCTGGAGTATAACAAGGAAGACACTACTGATGATATGTAGTGGTGGTAGATTCTCATAAATCGAGATTGTGTGTTCAGCCCAAGAATTTCTTCAAAATTAGCAATTATAAGTGTGTTCGTCACTCCGCATTTGATTAGTATTCTGAGAGAGAGCTCCCAGAAACGGTTCTTGAGGGGTGTTACTCCTGCCAGAACCTCGAGACTCATGTTATGCGTTGAGTGCATACAGCCTAGAGCAATACGCAGACAACGATATTGAATTCGTTCCAATTTTATTAGGTGACTTTTTCTTGCCGAGAGAAAGCAGAAAGAGCCGTACTCTAGAACAGAGAGAATAGTTGTTTTATAAAGCGTTATGAGGTCTCCCGGATGACCACCCCACCATGTGCCGCAAATTTGGGGTGGGTACCGCTTTCGAGTAAACACTACCAGTTCAGTTTTCGGCGGCGAGAATTCGATCCCTAGATTCCTAGCCCAAGAAGACAAGTTATCTAAGGAATTTTGCAATGGTCCTTGCAAGTCCACGGCATGTGGACCTCTTACGGAAACCACACCGACATCTGCAAGTTGTCTTAGCGTGCATTGTTCTGCCTAACAGTTGTCGATATCTTTGACATAAAAGTTATAGGCCCTTATTACGGGTGTCACTTCACGGTGAAAACGAAGTGAAGTGACCAGTTGTCACTCACGGTGAAGTGATTGCCGTGTAAAGGGTGTCCACGATGAAATTGCCACACTATGAAATTGCTCTAACTTTTTAACCGTTGGGTAGAATTTAATGAAAATTTGGGTGGATTTAGTTCATAGTGCATTATTTACATCCTGCAAGTTTTAAAGTCCTGTGATCAAAACTCGCGGAAATGGAGTCGAAAGAACAGCTCGTGCGTGATAAAATCTTGCGCATTCATCACGAGAGCAAGGATCTCTCGCATCGTTCCATCGCTAAAACGTTGAGAATCGCGAATTCCACGGTGTCGCGAGTGATTAAGCGGTTCGAGGAACGGTTGACCACCGATCGGAAGCCCAGAAGTGAAGGAAAAAGTATTCCGTACAACACCAAAAATCACAACCGCGTAGTTGGGGCCTTCAACCGAAATCCGAACGCCTCCGTTAGGGATGTGGCTAAGAAGCTGCACCTAAGCCGAAGTTTTGTCCAGAAGGCCAAAACTAAGGCTGGGCTTCGAACGTTCAAGGTACAAAAGGCCCCTAATCGCGACGAGAAGCAGAACAAGTCCGCCAAAACCCGTGCCAGGAAGTTGTACCTCAACATGCTGACGAAAGTTGAATGCTGCATCGTGGACGACGAAACATATGTGAAGGCCGACTTCAAACAGATCCCCGGCAACCTGTTTTTCACGGCCAAGGATAAGTTCAGCGTTCCGGAGCATGTCCGCACTCAGAAGATGTCCAAATTTGCGAAGAAATTCCTGGTTTGGCAAGCCATCTGCACGTGCGGGAAGCGGAGTGCACCTTTCGTGACCCAGGATACGATGAACGGACAGGTGTACATAAAAGAGTGCCTCCAGAAGCGGCTGCTTCCTCTCCTGAAGGCCCACAACGTCCCAACAATCTTTGTACAAATTGTACAAGAAATTATTTAAAATTTCAGAAAGTCCACATCTGTGTAGATTGTCTGACAGAATTTCAATGGAAACTGAATCAAAAGCCCCCTTAATGTCCAAGAATACTGAAGCCAATTGCTCCTTGTGCGCAAAGGCCAGTTGAATATCTGTGGAAAGCAGCGCTAGACAATCGTTTGTTCCTTTGCTCTTGCGGAACCCAAACTGTGTATTTGATAGCAATTTATTTGATTCGACGAGTGATCGAGTCTCCGAAGAATCATTTTCTCCAACAATTTCCTAATGCACGAAAGCATAGCAATCGGACGGTATGAGTTATGGTCAGACGCTGGTTTGCCAGGTTTTTTAATGGCTATTACTTTGACCTGTCTCCATTCAGGCGGTACAATGTTGTTTTCTAGCAAGGAATTGAATAAATCTAGCAAGCGTCTTTTAGCGATATCTGGGAGATTTTTCAGAAGATTGAATTTAATCATATCGCTTCCCGGTGAGGAGTTGTTCGATGAAAGAAGAGCCATAGATAAATCCAGCATTGAGAATGGTCTATCCAGAGAGCCGCCGCTAGGAGACGCTTCTCGAAGAATATTTTGTGCTGGAACTGAGTCCGGACAGACCTTTTTAGCGAAATCGAATATCCACCGGTTGGAGTATTCTTCACTCTCATTGAAAGATGAGCGGTTACGCATGTTGCGAGCCACCCTCCACAAGGTGTTCATTGAGGTTTCTCGTGAGAGTCCCTTGACGAAATTGCGCCAATAACCGCGTTTTTTTGCTTTGATTAATTGTTTCAGCTTTGTCTCAAGCTTTGAATATTCCTCGAAGTAAGTGGAGGTTTTGTGTCTACGAAAAGCTTTGAAAGCATCAGATTTTTCTACATACAATTTTGTGCATTCTTCGTCTCAACCAAGTGTGGCTGGTCTCCTTTTAAAGAGTGCATTTGGAACTTTTCTTTTTTGTGCTTCCAGTGAGCTTTTGTAAATCAAATCGGTGAGGAACCGATATTCTTCCAATGGTGGAAGTTTATCTATCGATTCGACACCGATTGTCACCGCCGTTGCATATTTCTTCTAGTCGATGTTCCTTGTAAGATCAAATGGAACCCGAGATGGTTCTGCAGAGTGAGGGCCACACTTAATTGAAATGATGATTGGCAAATGATCGCTACCATGGGATCATTGATAACCTTCCACAGACAATCCAATGATAGCGATCTTGAACACAAAGATAGGTCGAGTCGGCTTTCTCGAGCCGGAGGTTTTGCTATACGTGTCGCTTCACCAGTGATCAAAATAGTCAAATTGAAGTCGTCACATAAATCGTAAAAAATATCCGCTCTATTGTCATCATATAGATCGCCCACCCAGTACCATGGGAGTTTATATCACCCAGAATTAATACTGGGGATGGAAGAATCGAAACTAGATTCCAGAGTTGACAACGGCTAATGGAGGTTCTTGGTGGAACGTATACTGAAGCTATGCAAAGATCTTTGTTCTTCACATTTATTTGGCAAGCGACGATTTCGACGCCTGATAGAGCAGGAAGGGAAATTTTGTAGAAAGGGTAGCACTTTTTGATCCCTAAAAGTACTCCTCCATAAGAATCGTCTCTATCCAGGCGTATAATGTTAAAATCGTGGAAGTTGAGTTCTTTATCGGAAGAAAGCCATGTTTCACAGAGAGCAAATATATCACAATCAGAATTGTGAAGTAAAAATTTGAACGAGTCTACACACTTAGAAAAAATCATGTAAATTTAGGTGCTCTGAGAGTGACATATACGAGCGTCAATTTTGACATAAATTTGAGTCATAACAGACGCGAAATATAGCTCAATCAAATGTTCTTTTCGTCGAGCAACGAACTTTTCAGTCTCGGATCTCTTAATATTACATGAAATGTTTGTTTACGTCTCATCTTTTATGTCAAAGACGGATTCCGTCACGTGTAAAATTAGTTATTTCTAAGTGTGTAGTTTAGGCACTAAACTACGGCAGTTCCACTGTAGCACCGTGATCATATCTTCAACCTCGTTCAACGAATTATCCATCGAAAGATATGATTGATGCCAGGAGGGGCCATGAAACAGTCAATTGCTGAAGATATGATTCTAACGTTGGAAGCAAGGCAGAAACTAAGCTTCTTAGAGGGTCTCAATATTTTGCACTGATAGACGGTACAATTTTAGAAAGCCTGAAGAAGGCCAATTTCAAAGATTTAAACGTCGGACATAAAAAATCTGTTTGTTTTGATTCTCCGTAATGCTTACAAGCCAATATGTGATAAATTAATATTCCTTTTAGTTTTTTTGAGAACTGATTACAGACATGTTTTACCCATACCCTAGTTTTAAAGGGATCTAGATTGTATGTACATTCCAATTTGACAATTGTGGGTATTCCATGAATTTGACCACCACAGCTAAATTTACCAGCACTGACTAAAATTTATGTTTACAGACTTAGGGGTAGGTCAATCAACATACACACTTAGAAATAACTAATTTTACACGTGACGGAATCCATCTATGACATAAAATATCATGTAATATTAAGTGCTCCGAGACTGAAAACTTCGTTGCTCGACGAAAAGTACGTATGAATAGGCTATATTTTGCGTCTGTTATTTATGACTTTAATTTATGTCAAAATTGATGCTCGTATATGTCACTCTATAGAGCACCTAAATTTACATGATTTTTTTCTAAGTGTGTAGTTTGCCGAAAGTAGATTTGGCACAGCTTGGGCACAATGTCATAGGCATTTGATTATTCATGAAAAAATGGGAGCACTGCTGGATAACTGTGATTGGAGATATTCAGAACATAGCGTTCTTTTCGGTTCACTTAAAGATTTAAATTCGAAATGTAGTTTCTAGCAAGGACTCGGGAGTAATTGGACCCCAATAGTACCCTAATTCAAATAATGCTGCAACTCACACAAAACAAATTATATTCAGTCTCGAACAATGTTCCATACCTCTTTTCGGCCGCTGATAGACAGTTGCGTTTCACATCACGAAAAGCTGAATATCTGGTCTGCCTAATACACACGACTTTTATTATCCTATGAACACAAGAAAATTTCGCACACCTATCACTTTCCACGTCAACATCAATGGACTGGCGAATGAGTTTTACAAATTGGTGCAATATCTAAAGCCGACGTAAAATCAGGTCCGAGCAGTTTCCACGAGAGTATTTTTCGATGTTATTTTCTTTTTCGACATTACATTCCTCCTTAGGTGCCGTTAGATCGATGTTGCCCTTCATCGATGTTACCCTGTGTTCGTGCAAGCGACGTTTACCGCCTTTACCCTAAGAATAAAATAATAATTCTACTTGTCCATAGATGTCACTACTTGTCCATGTATAATTGTCACTGTGAAATTATTTGTCAGCCGTATGTAAAAACAAACGAATAAATGTGGATATAGTTCGTATGCCTCCGCCATGGCAGGATGGCCCAACAGTCGGTTTGTTTTTATCTATTAAAAATATCACAACGTAGGGAAACGAAGTTCCGTGCGCGATCACCCTGTTATTCAAGCTGTCAGAAATACTGAGTTGTTAAATATGAATACCATAATATACGTTTTATATAAATAATCGCAGCTTGCTCTACGACGAGCACTGCTGGCACAATCGGCACACCTGCGGTACACTTGCGGCACACTGAGAAAAAAATTGACCCAAGATTGGTGTATGGAGTGACCTACCCCTTGATACAGACTCAGTCAATTCAGTCCAAAACTTTTCTGAAAAATATTGAATAGGTGATCAACAAGCAGCCGAGGTTTCATAAATTTCGATACACATCCTGAAAAGACAGAGGTGGAAGAGCGTAGTGGACTCTACCAGCAAAAAGTCTTGGCTGAGTTGAGAGAAATCATCCAATCCGAAAAATTCCTAGACCGGACTGGGAATCGAACTCAGCCGCCGTCTCCAGCATGGTCTTGCTTTATAATTGTGACTTTAACAAATGAGCTAAGGTAGACCTGAACCATATCTGTTCATGTCAAAAGATGGTCCTTTACAGAAGTTATTAACTTCGTATCGTTGAATTTCATTCCTGACCCACTTAGCAATCCCCAGAGTTTCTCAGTTGGGTATTTGTATACATTTAGTCTATAAATGAAAGAAAATAAATGAAATAATGGTTTGGGTTAGTTCGAAAATGTAGCTTGATCCGTACTCAAGCCATAATCCATTATATTATGTATGATAGGCACATCATAACATTGCTTCTAAACAACCTTTGATCACTTTAATATCGTTCAGGAACGGTCTAATTTTTCATTTAGAAGTTGAACTTTTGCATTTGCGTTGGTATAAAAACTGGTCAAGGAGGTCTCAATCACATCATAACTGGATTACTTCATCATTTTGCTAACGTTAAAATAATTCAAAGCCAGTACGCTTCATAACCGTATTGTATTCCGAATCATACTTCAGCTTTACAGATTTCGGTCCCACACGGTCTAACAGTTCATGCAATTTCTCTAAATGAACGTCATCAGCAGCCCCTCTACGTCAGCAACCAAACTATTTTTGCTTTATCATTAACCCTCTGGCTAGCTATCTTCGAAACCGAATCGCATTCTTCGACGGGACCTCCACTGCAGCATAAATTGTACGCCACAGTAGTCGCTTTTACGACATGGACCGAAATCTAATTTAACTTGATTACATACAAGCAACCAAAGTTTAGATGATGTGTGTTCGTCTCTTCCCCGTTGAAACCCCAAAGGCCAGAGGGCATGACACATGTAGCGAAGGTCGGTCCACATTTGAGTGACGACGAGCCACGATCGAAGGTGGTGGTCCCTGCATAAGTGATTTTTAATAATCGATCCGATGATGACAACGTTGCTGTTGGATTTCCTGTGAGGTAAGGACTTTTATCGTTCGATCGACAAAGGTATTTGAAAGCGGGAAACCTCTGACGTTTCTGATTCGAGATGATGGGTGAAACAGAGATTGATGATAAGATCTATGAACTAGTCTACGTGAATAACAGAGGCACACGGCTACCTGTGGATGACATTTGAAGGGGTAACTACTGTTATTAGTAATTCTACAGCAAAGTCTGATGAGTGGGATCACTTTTTGGGAATTTCCTCCAAACAGACAGGCCAACGCTTGTTAGTGATTGACGTATTGGAATTTAATTGAGAGCTCACTCCAGAGCTTATTGAGTCTAATGTCAACCCACCCAATCCATCATCGCAGATTAAATCGACACCGAAGGACTTTGTATCCAAACAAGTTTCGTTACATCGTCGTCGCACCAACACAACTCAATTCATTGATGATAAATTGAAGCCACAAGCTCATGTCACTTCAGCCAGTAGCAAGAACTCCTTCGCTAAGTACGTGAGCTGCCGATCCGTATCGACAAAGCACTTAAGATAACGACCATCCAATCGACGACGACGGCACAGAAGCACTTTTCTTGGATCAATGTGTACACACAGAAATTATATTACTGGGGTTAGTAACATCTGAAAAAAGTCAGTAAACCACATAATGAAACAGAATACCGTCTGTAAAAATTTGGAGAAAACTTAATTATTTCGCATTAAAAATCAGTAAAAAATTGCCAAACACGATAGGCGGTGATTTTGTGTGTAGGCAATTTTTCACGCTGGAAAACCAACCATCGTCACCGAAACCCATCAAAGGCAGTAACTAATTAATGAATTACTCTCTATGAGCTCTGCCTGACACCGCTAATCGATTCGATTATGCATGCAAAAATGATAGTTAAAAATAATTGATTCTCCGTTACGGCAGTACCCGCAGTAAAACCGGATGACACCGTTTTCTTTCACATTTCAGCGCGCATTTGTCAGCCCTCTAAGTAAGTAGTAGTTCAAAAGTTTCAGTTCTAGGATCCGTCGCTGCCGTCGTAGGTCGAACGGGTTGAAATATGGAAAGCATGTTCACTCAGGCGGTGGTCGATGCGATAAACTTGTCAGCTGTCACGACAGTTCTGATTAATAAGCCGTCGGATATTCCCGCCGCTGGTTGTCAACTCGACGACTGGGTGAGGAAAACATGGTGTCACTAGAACACTACTGGCTGAGGGGTGCTACTGTTTCCTAGTCAGTGATAGGGAAAGCAGCTGGTGTGCATATGGGTTTATTTAGACTCCACCCTTGATAGGATTGCAGTCGTGCAGTTTCTGGTTCCTGGTTCTGCCACGAAGGGCGATTGTCGAGGACGCGATTGTTGTACTTCAAGGTTGGAGCGGTTGGTTTGTGACAAGCCTTCTTGGCTTGAAGTTCTTGCAACCGTAAAGTATGTCACAACACTATGAAAACATTAACAAGTACAATTTCTGACTGTTTATAGTTTCATCTCACCAATCACAAAGATTACAATTCTCATGTTTTTGGAAATAGCTATTTTTACAAAATAGCAGGAGTTATTTAACCATGCTAAGTGCATGTCGAATAACTCAATTTTTTTCCTTGATTTGGTTTTCCGTCGATCTTAATTTCCGTGCTGAGCACCAATACTACCGCTACCCTACCTAACGACCCATCAACTCATAAACCGGGGACCAACGGCTTTACTTCCCTTGCGAAGGAAGGCATGATCAGAGATAAAAAAGAAGCTAATTTCAGAACTTCCTGGGAGGCCCAGGAGCTCCAACTGAACCGGTCATCAACAACAGAGCAGTCAACTGAGAAGAGTGCTATCAACGAGGTTTATTCTGTAGAGATGTGCGTCTAGCGAGTAGACTCAAGACTCTTGACATCACGCGAATGAATCTCCGATTTACTTCCAGACTTTTGTACCACGCTTTCGAAGAAACATTCGGAGTAATGGAATGTAACCACAGCCCAAGAGAATTACTTGTCCAAGCGTTTTGCCAACTTATAAGAGAATTCTGACATACTAATGGGAAAAAATCATCATGTGAAATTCTTCTATCATAAATTTCGCCTTGTTGTGCGCCCAAGTAGCATTGCAAGTTTTATCGAGGTTTTAAAGCATTCTACAAGTCTAATTCATAGTCAACAGCACCCTCATAAAACCCAAATTGATACTTGGGCACCCACCTTTGCAAGAGAGTCCACCTTCTCATTGCCTGGGATTGAGCAATGTGAGGGGACCCATACAAAGGTAATATATGATTTTTCGACTAGCAAACTCATCTGCTCCCTTTGAAAGGAAATAAGATGAGTGCCTACCTTATTTCATCGACCGAATAGTCTCAACTGAGACTATCCGAGAAGATGAAGTAATGGTCTGTGGGCATGTCGGAAATCATATCCAATGCGAAGCTAATTACTGCTAGCTCAGCAACATAAACGCAATAAGGTTCCTGAAGTTTCCCGAAGGCGGTTGATTATTCATTGAAGACACCGAAGCCAGTGGATCCATCAATGCTATGTTGTTGATGGGACTTAAACATGAACCTTTGGTTAAGCTCATGTAGCTAATTCTAGTATTTGTCAGTTGACCTAGATTGAAGGTAATCCAATACTGTGCAGACTGACTGACATTTTGTCCATCGAAACTGAATCAAATGCGCCCTTAATATCCAAAAAGACTGAAGCCAACTGCTCCTAGTGCGCAAAGGCCAGTTGAATATCAGATGAAAGCAACGCTAGACAATCGTTTGTTCCTTTGCTCCAAGCAAGATGTTCCTTATAATTGCCGCAGACATTATGTTGTTCCTTTGATTCCATTAAAAAAAAATGATTTAAAAAATTTCCTTTTACAATACATAAATTTAATACTGTAATGCAACGAATATCGGACATTATATTTAGAATTAAAAACCCATATTGATCCACCGGACAGGCGAATAGAACCTTTGTTACGCAGTATAATCTCTTTTTTGATATTATTCCTACAAAGAAGACTCAGTAAATGCGATGTGAAATGTGTTTTGATTGGATGGATCTAGTTCATGAACATTACGAGCTACAAGTTAATTGAACATGACTAATCCCAGGGATATTTGATATTCTGCTTACTTTAAATGAAAACAACGTTTATATTTTAGTAGCGGCGCCGGTGGTGTAGTGGTAAGCGTGATTACCTCTCACCCCAGCAGGCCTGGGTTCAATCCCAGTCGGCGCCTCCGGGATGTTGTGAGGCATAACATCTCTGATCACGCCTTCCTTCGGAAAGGAAGTAAAGCCGTTGGTCCCCGGTTCATGAGTTGATGAGTCAATAGGTAGGGTCCAGTTGTGGGAGCTGTCTCCCTGGCGTCGGTAGCATTGATGCTCAGCACGGAAAACAAGGTCGACGGAAAACAAATGAAGGAAAAAACGTTTATATTTAACTTCAAAGAGGAGCAATCTCCATCGCGTTCTTCTTCTCTTCTTAATACACATACAATTGAACACCAAATCCGCATACGTCACAATCGATCGAGATCAGCTGCGGATTTCCGGATAAACTGACGTGATAGGTCAAGGCGGCAATGGATCGAGTGATGTGCATTTTTCGAGTATCGGGGACACTCTCGAGTCCCTTTGAATCTCGAAGGGAGTTACGGTAAGGTGATGGACTTTCGTGTCTGCTTTAAAATCACGTTAGAAGGTGTGATAAGAAGAGCTGGGATAGACGCGAGTTGCACGATCTTCAGGAAGTCAATCAAGCTTCTTGGCTTCGCCGATGACATTGACATCATGGCACGGAACTTTGAGACGATGGCGGAAACTTACATCAGGCTGAAGACTGAAGTTAGGCCGATTGGACTTGCCATCAACGCATCGAAGACGAAATGCATGAGAGGAAGAGGTTCTAGGGAAGACCATCCCAAGTAACAATTTCGGTTTTATAAGGGTTCTGTGGACCATGATTTAGACTTATAGCGTGCTTTAAAACCGCCATAAAACTTGCAATGTTACTTGGGATGTTAGCCTCACAGCTCTAGTTCAGGTTTACGGTGTCGAAATAAAGGTGGTCAAGTTTGTGTGAGTTCGTGTATGTGGGCTCACTGGTGATGGTCAAAAATGATACTAGAAGAGAAATTCAAAGACGCATTACGGCAGGGAATCGTGCCTTCATTGCACTCCGAAGGACGCTCTGGTCGAATAAAATTTGCCGCCGCATGAAGTGGACTATCTACAAGACGCTTCTCGCTGTTTGGACCAGTGGTCCTCTACGGTCACGGACATGTACTATGCTCATGTTTTCGAACGGAAGGTGTTGCGTACCATCTATATAGCGAATTCGTTTATTATTCAGTTCCAACCTGGATCGGGTATCAAGATTGGGTCTGCTTGTTTTCTGACAAACGTCAGTTTGCTCGTTTGTTTTTAAAACCTAGTTCAGGTTGAGGTTCACACTAACAAAAAGTTCGGTTTCGCACTGGGTTGGAACTGGTGTTAACCCCGATAATAAACGAATTCGCTAATAGTAAGTATCGTGAAGTGTAGATGGATGACGGAAAGTGAGGAGGTGAACGAACCACGTATTGCATCAGCTTCTAGGAGAGCCATCCATTGCCCACACTGCGAAAATTGAGCGACTACGGTGGGCTAGCACGTCGTAATTGAAAATGGTTCTCGAAAGCAACAGGAACAAAAAGAAGAGGCGCGCAGCGGGCAAGGTGGATCGACCAAGTTGAAGGCAACCTGCGGACCCTTCGCAGACTACGAGGCTGACGACATGTGGCCATGGATCGAGTAAAGTGGAGACCTCAAGGCCTTAGTCTGGTTGGTAAGGCAAGTGTCCCTGCAGCCATGTACAGACATTCCAGCTATTTTCTTTCTTTTTTTCCTTGATTTGTTTTCCGTCGATCTGGCTGAGCACCAATGCTACCGACGCGTAGGAGGCAGCTCCCACACCTGGACCCTACTTATCGACCCATCAACTCAACGGCCTTACTTCCCGTAATCGTAAAAGGCGTAATCGGAGATGTTATGCCTCAAAACATCGCGGCGGTGCCGACTGGGATTGAACTCAGGCCTGCTGGCGTGAGAGGTAATCACGCTTACCACTATACAACCAGCGCCGCTGAACAAGCTAATGTCTCATTAGCTTTTTTTTTTCCTTTGGTTTGTTTTCCGTCGATCTTGTTTTCCGTGCTGAGCACCAATGCTATCGACGCCAGGATGGCAGCTCCCACACCTGAAACCTACCTATCGACCCATCAACTCATGAACCGGGGACCATCGGCTTTACTTCCCTTCCGAAGGAAGGCGTGATCAGAGATGTTATGCCTCAGAACATCCCGGCGGCACCGACTGGGATTGAACCCAGGCCTGCAATCATGCTTACCACTACACCACTGGCACCGCTGTCTCATTAGCTTTGTTCGTGATTTACCAGTTCTGATAGCGATTGTAAGAATGAGGATGATGTTTTTTTTTTTTTTTTTTATAATTACTTTATTTGTACAGGCTCAATCGAATAAACTTTACAGAGCCGATTTATCCTTTGCGTTATATATTATTACTGTCTTAAATTTAAAGTTAAAGGAACTGGACCGAGTACTCGCGGTTGTCTCGAGGTTAGTGGAGATTTACAATTTTTTGGATGGGAAAAGGGAAGAAGGAGGTTTGAAATGTGGTTTACGATACAACTATTTAATTAATCCTAAAGCATGAAATTATTTCTATTCATCTTGAAAACAAACATTGAAAAAAAAAACCCCACACGTACAAAATACAAACTAAACACAAGGTTAATCAAACTTACAATCTAAGGTTAATATCCTTAAAGTAAACATATATGAGTTTCATAAACTCCAGATCGCGTCTAGCCAAAATATCCCGAACTGGAACATTAGGTTGTCTACCTCAAGCCCGAAGGGAATCATAAAAATGTGATCTGACTCCACGATACTCCGCACAAGACCAAAGGATGTGATCAGCGTCCTGGTAACCTTGTCCACATTCACAGAGATTGCTGTCTCCCAACCCCACACGGAACAAGTGAGCGTTTAGACAATAGTGATTGGACATGAGACGAGACATCACGCGTATGAAGTCTCGACTCAAGTCCAACCCTTTGAACCATGCAAACTTCGACACCTTAGGGATAATTGAATGTAGCCATCGTCCCAAGCTCCCTTCACTCCATTGATGTTGCCAGCTAACGAGCGACTGCTGACGATAAATAGAGAAAAATTCACTATAGGCGATCTGTCGATCATAAATGTCGCCTTCCATAGCGCCCACCTTCGCAAGTGAATCCGCCTTCTCATTGCCCAAAATTGAGCAATGCGAAGGGACCCACGCGAAGAAGATGATGAAAGAGCGCACGGATAAAGTACTAAGCAGTTCTCGTATTTTCAAGAGAAAATACGAGAAGTGCTTTACCGGCCTAATGGAACGGATAGCCTCGACAGAACTGAGACTATCCGTAAAAATAAAGTAGTGGGCTGGAAGAAGTGAAGCAATAGTTTCCAAAGTGTAGTGAATTGCTGCCAGTTCAGCCACATACACAGAACAAGGAGCTTCAAGTTTTCGAGAGGCGCTATGAAATTCATTAAATACACCAAAACCAGCGGACTCCTCTATTAGAGATCCATCTGTGAAAAACGTTCTTGCAGAATCAACATGGCCAAACTTTGCAGCGTATAATGACGGAGCAATCATAGGACGATGATGCTCTGGAATTCCGCGGATTTCCTGCGTCATAGATAAATCAAAATTCACTGAATTGCCGAAATCGGAGAAGATTACACGATTGGGAATATTTCTTGAAGGGCTGACATCCTGTGTTAAATATAGGTAGTATAAAGTCATAAAACATGTTTGAGGATTTAGCTCCAGAAGCTTCTCAAAATTTTCGATCACCAGTGGGTTCATTACTTCGCAACGGGTGAGGAGCCTCAGAGATAACTCTGAAAAACGGACGGATAGTGGCAACATGCCCGCCAGCACTTCGAGACTCATAGTATGAGTCGAGTGCATGCATCCTAACGTGATACGAAGACAGCGATACTGGATCCGTTCCAGTTTGATGATGTGCGTTTTAGCCGCCGACTGGAAGCAAAAACTACCGTACTCTAAAACCGATAAAATCGTTGTCCGGTACAACGTCACATTTTCGTTGGCATTTTCGTCTCAGATACTCAATGTGGCATCTCCAGGTGCATTTGGAATCGAACCAGACCCCAAGATATTTAAAAGACATGGAATGAGTGATCGGTTTACCCAAAAGTTGAAGCTTCGGTTGTGCTGGGCTATGCTTCCTAGAAAAAACGACCAACTCAGTTTTCTCCGTGGAGAATTCGATACCTAGCTGAATAGCCCAAGTAGACAAATTGTCCAAGGTATCCTGTAAGGGTCCTTGCAGGTCAACCTCTTTTAGCCCTGTGATAGACACTACGCCGTCATCTGCAAGTTGTCTCAACGTGCAATTGTCACTTAGACAGACATCAATTTCTCTAACGTAGAAATTGTACAAAAGGGGGCTTAAACATGAGCCTTGGGGGAGACCCATGTAGCTAAATCGAAAAGCTGTAGAGTTTCCATGAGAAAAGCTCATATGTTTTTCTGACAGCAAATTGTACAAAAAATTATTCATTAATGGAGACAATCCACAAGCGTGGAGTTTCTCTGAAATAACTTCAACGGATACTGAATCAAAAGCCCCCTTGATATCCAAGAACACAGAAGCCATTTGCTCTTTCTTAGCAAAAGCTAACTGAATTTCCGAGGAAAGCAACGCGAGACAGTCGTTCGTTCCCTTACCCCTACGGAAACCAAATTGAGTATCTGAAAGAAGGTGGTTCGTCTCAACCCATTTGTCGAGGCGAAAAAGGATCATTTTCTCCATCAATTTCCGAATACACGACAGCATCGCGATGGGCCGATACGAATTGTGATCCGACGCGGGTTTATCAGGCTTTTTAATGGCTATCACCCTTACTCGTCTCCAATCGTCGGGAACAATATTGAGCTCCAAGAACTGATTGTACAAGTTCAACATGCGCCTCTTAGCGACGTCTGGGAGGTTTTTCAGCAAGTTGAACTTGATTCTATCAGATCCCGGGGCAGAATTGCCACACGAAAGGAGAGCGAGTGAAAGTTCCACCATTGAAAAAGGCTGACTGATTTCGTCTACCGAATTCGCGGTTTCGCGAGGAATCAACTGCGACGGCACGGAATCCGGACACACTTTTCGCGCGAATTTAAGAATCCATTGATTCGAGCATTCCTCGCTTTCGTTGTTAGTAGACCGGTTCGCATTCTTCGCGCCGTACTCCAAAGCGTATTCATAGACGTTTCGCGCGACAATCCGTCTACAAACTGCCGCCAGTAACCCCGTTTTTTGGCCTTGATGAGGCTCTTGAGTTCGCGTTCAAGAGATGTGTATGCGTCGAAATGCTCGCGTGTTCCGCGTTTCCGAAAAAGTTTAAACGCGTCGGACTTTATACGGTAAACCTCCGTGCATTGTTGATCCCACCAGAGCGATGGTGTTTTCTTACGAATAGACGATCGCGGCACCGGTCGTGTTTGAGCTTGAAGTGCGCTGTCGACGATGAGATTAGAGAGGAAATTATATTCCTCCAACGGCGGAAGCTCTTCCACTGACGATACTGTATCGTCTATCGCGGATTGGAACTTAGTCCAATCAATGTTACGGGTTAGATCATACGCGACGTTAACGGATTCTGACGAGTTGAACCCACTGGCAATCGAAATTTTGATCGGCAGATGATCACTACCGTGCGGATCCTGGATTACATGCCAAGTGCAATCCAACGATAGTGAATTAGAGCAAAAGGTGAGGTCTAATCTGCTACCATTCGAGGATGGACCAGCCAAACGTGTTACTTCTCCATTGCTAAGTATTGTCATGTTGAAGTTGTCGCAGAGATCATAAATCAAAGTAGAACGGTTATCATCGTACAGCTCCCCCCAGCCTGTACCGTGGGAGTTAAAATCTCCCATGATCAACCATGGAGCGGGAAGTACCGCACATATGTCGAAAAGTTGTTTGCGATTAACGGAGACTCTAGGAGCAATATATACAGAAGCAATACAAAGGCTCTTACCTTTAATGGTAGCCTGACATGCGACAACTTCAATACCGGGGAATTCGGGAAGATTCACTCTATAGAAGGAATGGCACTTTTTGATCCCCAAAAGTACCCCTCCTCCACGTGAATCCTCACGATCCAATTGAATAATGTTAAAATCATAAAAAGGTAGATCAATTTCTGAAGAGAGCCATGTTTCACAGAGGGCAAATGCATCGCAATTTTTGTTATGGACTAAATACTTGAACGAATCTAATTTCGGAATAAGACTTCGACAATTCCACTGTAGAACAGTGATCAAATCCCCGACCTCGTTTGGAAAATTATCCATCGAAGGAGATGATAGCTGCAAGAAGGGGCCATTTTGAAGTCAATTGCTTCAAGAAGGATTTCACAGTGGGCAGCAATGTGAGGACAATGCTTTTCAGAGGATCAGAAATGTTGAGCCCAGATGAAGAAGGGGTTTCTGTTCTTAAAATTGGGGCATCAGGGGTTTTGGATGTCCCCGGAAGAGGTGGAAAATCCTGGGTATAATCAGTTCTGCGGAATCCAGGAGGAGTAGAAGTCTCCTTTTTTCCACCACTCCTTGATTTGGGCAAGCTGATTTGAGGTTCTTGATCTGCAACTTTCCGCGAACGGATGCGTTTTCGTTTCCGGGCAGAACCTTCCGGAAAACTGAAAGAAACTCCCTCCTCAGCCAAGTCAGAGCCAGACTCGTCATCTGACAAAAGAGCGAAGAGATTTGTTTCGTTGGTCGATGGCTTGGCTGTCTTAAGCATTTCTGCAAAAGACCGCCTGGAACGTTCCTTAAGGGAGCGTTTCATTTTGTCCCCGAGCTGTTTGTACGCCGGGCACGACGAGAGAGCATGAGGAGGAGTTCCATTGCAGTACACGCATTTTGGTGCAGTAGCTGCGCAGGCGCCATCCTCATGCTTCTCCCCGCATGTGGAGCAGCGTGCCTTGTTGCCGCAGTGGGAGGCCGTATGTCCCAACCGCTTACAATTCTGGCAGTTCATGACCCGAGGTACAAACAACCGCACAGGAAGACGAAGTTTTCCCAGCTCGATGTATTGAGGAAGGGCAGATCCAGAAAAGGTCACCCGAAACGAGTCTGTGGGGGTAAAACTCTTTTTACCCTCGCTGAGCGATACTGACTTCATTCTATGAACGGCCAGTATCTTTACCGGAGGAAGCAAGGGGTTCTTGAATCGACCAACCGCTTGCTTCTCCAGTATCTCGGGGTTCAGGCTCGCCTCAGTGACCACGCCTTCGATCTCCACATCAGAGGCTGGAATGTACACCCTATATTCCAGTGTGAAAAACTGGGAAACAGCAATTTCATTAGCCTGTTTCAGGTTAGCGACGGTCACTCGAAGTTTGTTGTGCCTAACCTTTGTTATTTCGGTCACGGCAGAGAATCGCTTTGTCAGATCATCAGATATCTGAACAACATTCAAGGGTTTGTTTTTGGGCTGAAAATAGACAACCCATGGGCCAGTCGAGTCATTCGGGTAGGCCCGCAATCTGGAGTTTTTCTCAGCCTGCCCATTGACAGACTGAGACGACGAACCAGGGATGACATCATCATTTTTCTTAAATGAATGGTCATCCATGTCGTCTTCTGACAAAACATCCATTTTGTTCAACTAGCAAAACGCTCTCCCACTGAACGCACAGACACAATACACAGAAAACACTACAAACACAGAAATACAAAATGAAAATTTAACTAATGGGGGAGGAAAAGAAACAAAAAAAAAACAAAAACTTATCTGATAATCCTATACTACTACCACCGAGCGTTATATGTGTAGGCGTTTACACAGATGACTGGGAAGCGACGCGCAGCGTGGATGACCTTCGCTATGGTGCACTTGATCGAGGCGCGGTACTCAGCGCACACAGGCGCACGATGATTGATGAACGATGTAGATGTAGAAACGGGTGCTCACACTCGATGATGATGATACGTGAGCGGGTATGCTTGACCACGCAACGATGATGTCCAAATTGGTTTGCGAATTACCAATAGCACGGATTAATCGTTCCGAAAATGACACTTTCTACTTTAAAAAAAAACTCACTTTTCGATCAATTTACCGGGAACTATGCCAGGAGTCACTTAGTGAGAAAAAACTGATAATTTATATCAAGCGAATACCGAGAAAACTTCCAAAACAACGGAGCGCGAAACAAGTCGACCGTAATTCTTGCTAGGACGCAGTGGTATGAATGAGGATGATGTATAGACAAAGATTCAAAGCGCTAGTTACACTTATCAATATGTTCATACAAAAATTAGGGTAATATTTCCTAAAAATATTGATGGCATAAAGTTAAACTATCATTTTTATTGTCACTCTTCAGATATTGAAGAAATTGAAATCGAATACGATTATTGAGAATATATTGACATGTGTAACGTCCGCTTTAGATGCTTAGCCCAAGGTTATGCGAATTGCTCAGTTTATGCAGGTGGAAGAAATTTCTAAACAACCCAAATTTGAGTAGGATCTACTCATATCCACCAAAATTGAGTAAACAAAGTTGAGACTGACAAGATGACGAATAAACAACATCGACCTGAATCTGAATGTTGATTTGTTATCTTATCAGTTACAATCTTGTTTGCTCAATATTGGGTAGCCCTACTTCTAATGGAAATGAGAAGATCTTACTGAATTTTGGATGTATGTATGTATGTATGTATGTATGTAAGAAGCCACCATCCTAGCGTGGGTCTTGCCCTGCCTGCGGCTCCACTCAACAGCAAGATCAATTTTCGTAATCATTATGAATTCAACATACTGCTGTATGAAGGGCCAACAAGGGTTGAACGGGCCCGTAAGCAGAGACACTTACGCGAAACCCGCGGGAATAAGAGAATCTCCTTCCAACAAGATGATCCAACAAAATGAACTACGAAATTTGCAATACATTATCAGATTACGATTTAACATCCGTTAAACACAACTACCGATTCACCCGGGAGACATTTACTCTCCAAGTTAGCGGTGTTCACCAGTCGCAAGGACCAGGAATCGCTTTTGGATCAGGGGACTTTCTTCAGTGAGCGGTGTCCTCGAATGAGGATCGCTTTGAGAAGCTTCTGAGTTAAGGGATCTTTCTTCGTAGTTCACTTTTTAAAAAGAACTTTTAATGCTAACACGTTACACATTTATGATGAAAAAGAGGTAGAGCCTCGTGTGCTCTACCGTTTTAAAGACTAAATATGCTTACATTACAAAATTGTGTTACCTGTCTCCTATTGGTGGAGCTACGTGGCGTGATGCGCCATGTTTTCGTGCCAACCAACCTTACTGCCTGATTGGTCAATCCACCTATCAGTATTTTCCTGACGATTCCCCCTTTACTGGAAAGTCGTCCCCGACTTTCACGATCCTTGACTCCTGCGAGATGAATCTTGGTTGCCTGATGTGGTGGTGTGTGTCGGTGTCCTGCATTAGTCCTGAAGTCCCTGGTCCTGTAGGTCTCTCCGTGTTGATGGTTCCCGTGTTGGTTCGTCTTGGTATCCAGAAGGGCGTCGATTTGCATGGTAAGAATGAAAGAACTGTCTTTGTAACTAATACTGCTAGGAGCACTAGTATTAGGGTCGATAATGTTCAAAATGAGAGCCAGCTTACCAGATGTAGTTGCCAGTGTATGTTGTCCGTAGTCATATTCAGATGCTCTATATAGGTGCTCCAGATTGATTTCCTGTAAGTACTGTAAAGGCATCTTGTTTGTGATTTTTGAAGGAGTTACCGTTAGTCCCGTCGTTGGAAGATAAGTTTTCTGTAATACATCGGTGTTGTTATAGGTGTATTCCTCGTCGTTCAACTTGATGGTACAGCCAGAGAACTGGATAAGGTATGATCCTCGTAGCTCTCTTACTTGCCTTGAACAGTTTGATGTTAGGGTGACGTTGTTAGCACTCACCAATATGTTTGCATCATCTATTCGCTTTATGAAGTTTTGTCCATATACTTTCTCCATAGGTATTTTAAATGATTTTCGCTCGTATTTGGCGAATTTACAGTCTTGAAAATTTTTGATAAATGCTTTAACCTTGCCAAGCATACCAGAAAAGTAAGCGCACTTCCTAATTTCCTCATATGTCAGCTTATAATTTCTGTGGTTAAATTTATGATGCTTAGGTATAAATTCTTGCTGGTCCGCACCTGAAATTAGATCTGGTAGAAGAATATTAGAATATTGTACCTGTTGAAAATTCAATTCATCACTTTCCAATTGAACTTCTTCTTCAAACTCTTCTTCTTGTTCTTCTTCCATTCTATCGTCATTCATGTCTGTTAAAATATGTTCGATGCGAAGGAATTTATCATTCATAATAATATAAAAGTAATCGTAGACTACTTTTTCTATGCTATTTCTATGCTATTGGATCTAATAAATTTCAATCGTTCGTCATATTTTAACTTTTGTTATTTGTCTATAATGGCAAGATCGATTCATTATATACTTGTAATTTGTACCACTGGATGATTATTTTAAGTTCTGTACTTTAATATGGCACCATTCGCACTTTATTTGGTGTTGAAGCTTGATAAAGGGTGTCCGCGATGAAATTACCACACTATGAAATTGCTCTAACTTTTTAACCGTTGGGTAGAATTTAATGAAAATTTGGGTGGATTTAGTTCATAGTGCATTATTTACATCCTGCAAGTTTTAAAGTCATGTGATCAAAACTCGCGGAAATGGAGTCGAAAGAACAGCTCGTGCGTGATAAAATCTTGCGCATTCATCACGAGAACAAGGATCTCTCGCATCGTTCCATCGCTAAAACGTTGGGAATCGCGAATTCCACGGTGTCGCGAGTGATTAAGCGGTTCGAGGAACGGTTGACCACCGATCGGAAGCCCAGAAGTGAAGGAAAAAGTATTCCGTACAACACCAAAAATCACAACCGCGTAGTTGGGGCCTTCAACCGAAATCCGAACGCCTCCGTTAGGGATGTGGCTAAGAAGCTGCACCTAAGCCGAAGTTTTGTCCAGAAGGCCAAAACTAAGGCTGGGCTTCGAACGTTCAAGGTACAAAAGGCCCCTAATCGCGACGAGAAGCAGAACAAGTCCGCCAAAACCCGTGCCAGGAAGTTGTACCTCAACATGCTGACGAAAGTTGAATGCTGCATCATGGACGACGAAACATATGTGAAGGCCGACTTCAAACAGATCCCCGGCAACCTGTTTTTCACGGCCAAGGATAAGTTCAGCGTTCCGGAGCATGTCCGCACTCAAAAGATGTCCAAATTTGCGAAGAAATTCCTGGTTTGGCAAGCCATCTGCACGTGCGGGAAGCGGAGTGCACCTTCCGTGACCCAGGACCCAGACGATGAACGGACAGGTGTACATAAAAGAGTGCCTCCAGAAGCGGCTGCTTCCTCTCCTGAAGGCCCACAACGTCCCAACAATCTTCTGGCCGGATTTGGCCTCATGCCACTACTCCAAGGACGTGCTGAAGTGGTATGCGGACAATAAGGTCAATTTCGTGCCGAAAATGTTCAACCCTCCCAACACTCCGGAGCTCCGCCCCATCGAGAAGTACTGGGTGATTATGAAGCAGCAGCTTCTTAAACGACCTAAGGTAGTGAAGACAGTCGAGGAACTGAAGTTGTGCAGAATCTTATGGCCGGGGTTAAGGCCAAGGTGCGGGCATTTGCGTATGGACTGTAAATAAAATACGAGTAAAATGGTAAAATGAAGTTTAATAGTTATTTCTCAATCCCTGAAAATTTGATGGCAATCGGATGAAAACTCGAATTTTGCGAATCAATTTTGTGTGTGGCAATTTCATCGTGGACACCCTTTATCAACCAGTAGATTTCAAAACATTTAGATTACTGAATTTGTTATCATGATATCAAGATAAGTTTTTTTTTTTAAATTTTTTGTTTTCCTACCATAGTTACAATAACATATTAATTATTTATTTTGTTTATTATTAACAAAATTACTAATACCAAAACGCATACATGGATTTGTTATCAAGAAAACATTATTTGTTATATCCTTCAAAAATCATTTACATCTCATTTTGTTATGATTCCTGTTAACTCGACCACACGGTAGGCAAAATATGTTATCACGAACGCTTATATCAAAATATCAAATTTAGTTTTCATTTTGTTTTCATTCTCTGCTCGGGCAATGAATTCACTTCGACCTATCGGATGAAGATAATGATTGATTCGGTCGGAGCGCTTCATTTGTATTTGGTTCAAACCTTCATATCCCGCGTTCTTATTGACTTCGTTCGGTAGCATTTGAACGAAAGTATTGTACCAAATGCATAATCTACCTGTTAATGCCGAAATCATGGATTTATTAGATGTTTTCTGCATGCTAGGCCCAAAACGGGCGCTTAGGCCGACGTAGTTCTCTACCCTACGA
Organism: Ochlerotatus camptorhynchus; assembly: GCF_037179485.1. NCBI lineage: Eukaryota > Metazoa > Arthropoda > Insecta > Diptera > Culicidae > Ochlerotatus > Ochlerotatus camptorhynchus. The sequence continues at coordinate 3,141,556 of NW_027040531.1, read as the reverse complement.
CACGCACGTATCAACCATATTGATCGGAAAAGCTATCTCGAAAAAAAATTGCCTAGATGAAACACGTCCACAGACGTACATACAGACATCCAGGCATGGAAAATCATTTACATTCATTTCATGCATTCAATTACATTCATTTGCCTCTAACTTTTTTCATCAACAGCATTTCGCAAAATGATGTATACAGCTTTAGTAGGTTTTTTTTATCAGCTACAACTTTTGCTCATAATCCAAATCTGTATCTCTTATGCATCACTAATTAGAGCGGGCAGAACTTGTTACTTGTTTTCAGTGAATGTAAAATACATTCATTGAAAAACAGTAGTGGCTTCTGTTCTCTCTGGTTCATCATGCATAAGAGATACGGATTTGAGTTGCTCACAAAAGTTGTACTTAATAACAAAGCCTACAAAATCTTTATACATTATTTTGCGGAATTCTGTTGATGAAAAAAGTTAGGGGCAAATGAATGTAAATTAATGCACGAAATGAATGCAAATGATTTTCCATGCCTGCAGACATCAGTAAATTTCATCTTGCCGGGTCGATTTTTCATATTAAATTTGATTCTACGATGTCGTAATCAAACTGTCGAGCCAGATCGAGCCAAGTTCTATCGATTGGGAATGTTTTATACTGGTGAGATAGCTTGTGTGGATGGCTATCGGTCGCAGACGGCAAGACGTGTGAAAATCGATTCTAATACCTATATTACGGTAGTAACAAAGGTAATATTACATTGGATATGATTAAGCAACGATGAAAGTTATACTGTATATGAAATATACTGTAAACAGAAATTCATGCGGACAATCCATCTTTTTGACCATATTCTATAGTGACAGTTAATCCGCCTCACCTCAGCTCGCTCGAATGGGTTTATACTTTACAATGCTTGATCGTATCACTCATGCTGAATGCGGAACCCAGTGCAGGCTGAATAACAAACATCCGTCCGTAGCGATGCTTGAGGTGATGATTGAGCAAATTATTCCATTAAATAAGGATCTAAATTCCTTAAAAGATGCAATGTGTATCAGTTACCAGCCGGCAATATCGACGCTACTGAGAGAATTTGCGCACGTTTCGTCTTTCCTCCTGCATCCCACTCCACGCATCATCCATCATTTTGATCACTCAACCCCTCAGCTGCCGAGCAAACTAAATCATATCGAAGCAATCAAATACAGAATGATTTATTCAAATGTTCTGATATGCTAATACGGTTTGCATCCTACTCGGTGACTGCGACATCGAACTTACGTGATAAAGGCGTCATAGTCCGTTCGAGATTGAGTCAACAAGGATGGCGATTAAGGGGGAACCTGCGCACACGCCAAACGACGACAGCAGCCAAAAGAGATGCTCAATTTTCACCCGCCCCTGCCGGTTTGGTCTGACGTACCTACAGCAGAAGTTGAATTGTTTGTCAGTCACTTGACACAGCCAGCAAACAGCAGTTGGAATATGCCTACATGAAGCTGGTTGCGAAGCCTCTGTCTGTAGCCGGGAGCTCATTACTTATTCAGAATCAGGTCTGCGAGATGTTCGATCGGATGCTATCGAGGTTGTCACCGTGAGTTGGCTTCCCGCTCGTACCTACCAGCGGTTGTTGGGTTGTTAGTTTGAGAAACGATAATTTACACGACACTTTCTTTGTCAACCTGGTGCGAGGAGGTGGGTTGCAATTGGCAAGTTAATCTAAATTCCTGCTTCTGGTTGTCTTCCAGTTGACGGCAAACAGGCAACGGGCACGTCTTGACCCTCTTGTACACACCGGCCAGGAGCACCGGGATGTGTGTGCTCTCGGGGCAAGTGAATGCAAATCAAATAGAAATTGTAATTATTTATACAGCTGACAGTTGAATCTGGACCTGGAGTGTGGAGCTGTGGACGATGACAGTTCAGGAAATGCTAACGGGAAATGGTCAAACGGTGGGCAATCTCTGAATGGAACTGAATGTAGAGCACGGAGTTGTTGTGGTTCAGTTTCCGTTAACTACGAGAAGAAATCAATGCGGGTGTGGTTCAGTTCCCCGTTAGGATGTTCATGAGAAATGATAGAATGTACGTTTGGTACTATTTTTAAATGATGCTTGAACTAGCATAAAACCTTAAATTCCTCAGATACCGCAGTCATTGTATATAGACCATTTTGAATGGCTGTCACAAGCATGCAGTCGCCTATTACGAAATAAATTGCAACCATTTATCGTCCTCGGTTGGAGTCCTCTGCTCTCGTCTACCGCCCATGCCAAGTCATGGAATAACTGAATGAACGTCTCTCGACTGTCTATCAAACTAGTCAGCCAGGTTCGATCTCATCTTTAGAGAAGAAATAAAAATTGACCGATATTGTGCTCTCCCGAACAATACCATCCCGCAACGTCAGTCTGGCTCGGGCACGACCCAGTGTGCGCGAGCGAGAGTGGCCAGAGCACTTACGCAACCTCCCAGCCCTGGCACTTGAATAGATATTCTTCATCGGTTTTTGGCACGTCATTCCCGGCCTCCTCGGTCGGTAGGGTGTTGAAAGGCACTGAGAGGGTCTGCCCGTCCTGTGTGCGCAATTGATTGAAATCGAACCTCGACCCCCCGAGGGGCCATTAGATCACTCTACCGGGCACAAAGGTCGAGCTGTGAAAGTCCCAAATAGGTCATTTCTTTGGCGGCGGCTTATCGCTCCGAGGAGTAAGTGAACTTCTTCATGAAGAAGAAACAATGGCACCAAGCGCGCAGCAGCGCAGTGCCATTCTGCGGATGCCATTTCGAGGGATCTTTTCGTTTCACGGGGAACGTATAGCCTTTGACCCCGGTCAGCTTTGCGCCTGACACCCGCAGAAGTTGAACCGGTGGAGCTCGTGGGGTGTGTTGAACAATTGCCGATCGTGAGCTAATAGACTGGGCAGTCAGTGGGTGATTGTTTCCTCCTGTGGCCGGTGGCGATCGAGATCTAGATGAAGATCTTACTTTGTGCTGTTGAGGTGTGTGGTTCCGATTTACAAAGTTGCCAACCTTCTTGTTCTTCATTCGGAATCTCTTCAATCTTCTGCTCAAGCAATAAATCAGTTTGTTGTGCCACCTAGTGAGACAGATGTCATCTCGCCTGTCAGCTCACATCAACACCTACAGAATTGACACCGGTACTGGTGTAGTGAGTAATTCTACGAAACACATCATTTTACGGTAGCGATACTCGTAATAAGAGCGTAGGTGTGATTTATTTGAGAATTTGCATGGTAGATGAGCTTCGTAGGGAGGTGGTTAGCCGTGGTTACACCAAGAGAATACAGCTCCGAAAATCGTTTATTATTATTATTAATTAGTGAATACTATTTAACTGGGCGCAGATATATTGATCTTCATACGACCCTCTTATAAAAGTTCCACACCAAAATACATAAAAGTATTTTTGGATAACCATCCAGATATGAGCAAACCATAACAACATGGGACATGCTCTGTCATTACTTCTTATTCTTCTTCGTCTTCTTCTTTGCATTTCAAGCTCATTGCTTATCGCATATTGCCTTATTGCGTGCTCTCAACTTAATGTTCTAGATGCACTTCAGCAGTTATTATTTAAGAGCTTTCGATGCCTGTACCATTTTTGCATTAGCATAATTGTTTGGCAAGTACTATGATATTCTATGCCCAGGGAAAGTCAGGAAATTTTCCAACCCGAAACATTCCTAGACTTTACTGGGAATCCAGCCCAGCTACCTCTAGAATGGTCTTGCTTTGTAGCTGCGTCTTAACCGACTGAGCTATGGGAGGTACCCTGTTTAGTTTTTATCCAGATTCAATGTGTAACCGTTAAATGTGGTATGATAATATTCCACACCCAAAAACAAACTTAAAAAAAAAAAACAGACTTCTTAATGTAAGCGTATCAGATACAAAATTTAATGCACCCATCAGGTACAAAAAGTGTAGTTTTATATGGGCCGCCTTATGCGCATTAAGGTGCTTCCTTTTGAAAAAAAAAGTTATATTCTTTTATAGGTCACCCTCTAGTTCGTTTCGTTATCCCAAAATATGAGTCTTTGTCAAAAATTGTAAAGATTGATGATGTGTTAGAAGTCGCGGTAATGGTTTAAGGTTGTATGAAGATTTCGATGAATTACTATGGGAATTATTGAGTTTGTAGTTGTAGTTGTCTAAACGATGAAAAAAAAAATATATTTGGTTGTCATAACATTAATCAATAAGCCTGGTATTGTTGTGATGAAATTTGGTGCAGTTGTCTTTCACAATTTCATCTGTCAATAGGGGATCGGAACCTATTCCCGGCCTAACGCTAAAACTCAGGATTGAAGCAACATGTCACTATTTTTCATTTACTAAAGATAGTATGCAATTCATTATAGTTCATTCCAGCAGAAAAATCAGGCAAAAGTAGGTTTAAAACTGAGCTTTAGCGTTAGGCCCAAAATAGGAGCATAGGCCGAGAATACAATTACTAACCTTGTACCATATTTTATTTTTTTGTTCACATTTCAATCTTACATGATATACCTACTGTAAAACTGATCGCTTTTTTTTCGTTGTCATTTGGACCAGTAGAGCAGTTAGGGTGAAATAAGTGATTTTTAAAATTTAAAATTTAAAATTTGCTTATATAGGGGAAATGCAGATAGTGTCGTCCTAAGTGTCCCTATTTTGGGCCCATACATAAATTCAGCAATTGACTAAATTTTCAATAGCAACCAAAAATATCCATTAGTAACGTCCCAATAACGCGTTCATCTAGATAAAATTGATAAATAGCAGCTTTTTAGCGATGGGCCCAATCTTAGATCCATAGGCCAACATTAGAGACATTTCCCCTATATATATATAAGATGGTCAATGAGAAATATTACATGCTTCGACGTAGGACTACGTTTTTGTTGTCTATAAGGGGGTACATTTTGCGAGTACGAAAAATGAACATGTAACGAACAGTGATCAGGTTTTGAACGCATATTTCTCCAAAGCATTGATGTGAAATATGTCATGCAATATGCCATTCGACGGAGGCTTCATTCAGCAATTTTGTGGCATATAGTACAAATAATGAAAATAGCTAAACAGCTATGAAATTTAACTAAAATCGGTAGCATCAAAAATTTCCCATACATATGCTTAGACCACAAGGTGTATTTCCTAACATAGTCATCACATAGTTGGTCCCGAACGAAATAAGCCGAAGCCGCATTTCCTTTGGCACTTTGGACATGTTCATATCTATCGCTCAAGACACGACATGCAGACCAGTGCTACTAAGGCTGCCTGCAAGAGCACTCTAGCCAGAGAAGTAGTGAAGAAGCCACGACGCCACTGTTCGGGCACAATTGCTCATCGTGAGAAACACCACTGTGGGTCATCTTCATCAAGTGCGTCATCGTCATGCCGAAGAACATCAAACTAGCTCACCGTATCCGTGGATAAAGAGCTTACAGTAACCAGTGTCATCGCACCTGTGCTCATTATTGCTTTGGATCGCATAGCGAACGCCTTAAGAACTCTGACTTCGTTTGCTCAGGAATAACAACACCAAACCTGTTGGTACTGGTGCATACTTGGCTGCTGGAATCGGTCATGACAGGAAACGTGCCGGCTCTGACGCAAAGAAAACCAACATTGTGCATCGTCAAGTGGAGAGCGCTCAACTGCAGTTCACTTTCGGTCACATCCATTGTGCCCTTTGGTAGAACAACCACACCCAGTCTGGGTACCGGTGCCCCAGTCTACTTGGCTGCTGGAATCGGTGAGTTGATAAGAAACGCCGGCTGTGATGCAAAGAAGACAAACATTGTTCATCGTAAAGTGGAGATCCGTCTAATATTAGGGCTACACTTTTGCCTAGGGCAAACAGCCGCGTAATTTGCTTGCCACTCGACAGACGACCATGCGCATCAAATGAAAACCATCCTTTTCAGGGCGTCAAAAATAATTCTCCTTAAACCAATCACATCACCAAAACGGTCTTTACAACATCAAAACGGCTCTTTTCAGAGTCACAAACCATCGAAACGGCCCGGATCGGAGTTAGTTTGGAATATTTTATAGCACAAGAATAATCAACGGAAAATGAACACTGATCATTTATTACACTTCTGAAGAAATCAACGGATGTTATAATAATATCGAGAATTTCAAATAACGTTCGATCAAAATACTTAACATTTGTGAGCGTAGTCCTAAGCCGACTGTTCGTACAACCTCATTGGGCTGTCCCTTGTAGTTTTTCAAAATGAAGCACTCTAATGCACTTATGCGCTCTCCAAAAGCTACAAGACAATCCCAACGATTCCAGGATAATTCACTTCAGTAAAGACCAACGAGCTTCTGGGCAGTTACATTAACTTCACAAACGCTTTTCAGTGAAATTTGGGGCAGTTCTGAAAACGTTAGACCACTTTTATGAGTGTCAAGAAAATTTCGAACATTTTAGAACAGTTCCATTAGTTTCAGGAAATTTTCGGAAACCTTCCAAAATATAAGGACAACTAACAAGTGACCTTAGAAAATAAATCGGAAACTTCACAGAATATCCGAAAAAAAAATATGGAAGTACAGAGAACTTCAGGGATGTTTAAAGATCTTAACGACAGGTTCATTAATATCAGGGTAATTCCAGTAACATTATCAAGAGAAATTCAGGAAAGTTCTTTGAACCTTCGGAAAGATTAGAGATCTTCAGAGCAGTCCTATTAACTTCACGAAAAATGTAGGTATTTTAAGGAAGTTCTGAGAAATGCTAGGAAATGCCTTGGAAGTTTCATAAACAAACTGCGGGAACATATGGGAAGTTCCAAAGATGTTTGGATTTCTAGGTGGTTCCATCCAACACTGCAGAAACTTTTAAGAAGTTTTTTGAACTACAGGGATATCCCGCTAATTTAGGGAAGTCAAGACAAGATCGGAGAAGGAGATAGCTAGAGCGAAATGGTGGAAACTTAAAAGATTTTCCAAGTGCAGTCAAGATTCCTGTAGTACGATTAATAGGGACCGCATAATAGGAACCGGCATTAACAAATACACGTATCATATCTATCTGATTTGAGCTAATTGGAGACAAACTCTTATTGCTGGATAATTTGAAGAGATAACTTCATGGTGTCTTCTGAATAGTTATTAACACGATAGATGACTACTTATGCCAGGATGATTCTTGGCATCATAAAAAAAAATAATTATCTTTATTCCCTTAAAGGTAATTACATTTAACTTTTAACACTAAATCTGAACAACAACTCTTCTCAACTAGAACCTAACAAAAACTACGCTCGCTCCTGCCTCTGCAACTGGTTTTGTTTGTTGTTCCTGCTGTCTCAGCAAAACTCCTCTGGGTGGTAACCGATCGTCAACTGCTATGTTGACAATTGCTGGTCATCGAATTCTTCGGTGTCCAAAGTGCATTGTCGAGTAAGCGTTGGCCTGTTTCCATCCATGTGGTGTGATATGCTGATTCTTGTCGCCAGGTGCCTCGTGCATGGAGTCGAATACGGGGATGTTGTTGAGTAAGCGTCTAGGCCACGGTCGGTTGGTTGAAGGACGTGGGTAGAGCATCGGTATGTCCATAACTGACTACCTTTTGGGAAAATTTTGCATCCGAAAAGTCACAAGTCTGGTCCGTAAAAGTGGTCAGTTCAGGAAACTGATTCTAGAGCTCCGTGGTTTTTCAAAACCACTCATAGACGTCTATTCCATGCCGAGACTTCCTAGACTAATTCAACCAATCTGCGGTTGCTGGTGACCAGTGGTAGCACCAGGGCGCAGTGGTTAGAACAAGTTGGGTATGTGGTATCTAGTAATAGAGCACATTCGTTCCTTGTCAATGCTTGTCGAAAAAAGCCTTTATTCCATTCAACTTACAAAATTTATAAAGCCGAAACGGCTTCAGAATTTACAAAGTTCTTACATTGCATTTTCCTTAAACTAGTGAGTTAAAACGAGAAAGAACGAGGCGCCTGGGAAGGTGTTGACAAACATTGAACATTTCGGTTATTTTACCCTCTACGCATCCATCGATAAAGTTTTGTTATTTGACACTTTTCGTTTCCTTACTGGGTCCGTACACGAGACCTCTGTTATACACCGGCGTAGGAAAAATTTTAGAGTCAGCAAGACAAGTGTTTGGGTTGTTCGCATTCATGCAATCGTACCACACATGCTTTCCTGACCTACTTCTCTCCGTTGCATTTCGGTTTGCTTATGGTTCAAAATGAAATGAGTAGTAACGTTAATATTTGTAACATGAATTGTGAATGGTGTTCTACTAATTTATTGTATTGGGAAGATGCATAGCACACGTCTCATTAGAATTAAATCGGAGTTGTGACCGGAATATGACCCTGTGTACCACATAATAGTCCCCCAAAAGATCAAAAACATCCGTAAAAGTGGTAACTTCACGAAACTGATCATAGTGTTACGTGTTTTTTTTTTCGAAACCACTCATAAACGTCTTATAAGAATGAATTCGGAGATGTCACTGGAATCTGAACCCTGGGGACCACGTTATGGTCCACCAGAAGATTCAAAACATCTGAGATCTTAGATCTCTGGGTTTTTTTTCGAAACCGCTCATAGATGTCTTATCACAATTAATTCGGAGTTTTGACCAGAATTTGGAACCTTGGGACTACGGGATGGTCCACCGGAAGATTCGGAGCATCGGTGAAAGTGGTCAATTCATGAAACTGATCCTATAGCTTCACGTTTTTTTTTCAAAACCACTCCTAGACGTCTTAGCCAACTTATAGGGACCACGTAATGGTCCCGCAAAACATGCGAAACATCCATAGAAGTGTTCAATTCACCAAACTAATCCTAGTGCACCGTGATTTTTTCGAAACCACTCATGGTCATCTTATCAGAATTAATTCGGAGTTGTGACCAGAATTCAAACCCTGGGGCACTCTTGATAGTCCTCCAGCGTCCAGCGTCCAGCGTTCATTTTCTGGTCACAACCACGCTTGGCATGCACAGTTGTACGCACCAACTGCTCATTTATTTATAACTTTTTACTCAGTTGTTGACATTTGTTTTTCTTTAAAGTAATTGATAGATTAGGTTCAAAGTTCCCTCATCTGGAGCTAGGCAAAGAGTTGATAAATCTTAACATTTGAATCAATACCAATGAATTTTTGCACTAAGTCTGAGATGTGCAGCGTCACTTCATTTTTGCAACTCAAAAACAAATACAGTTTATTTCTGGAATTAAAATCTACTTTACGTATCTACGACAAGCTTAAACTTTATTCTATCTACTTCTTCAAAAAGAACTATATTTTGTCAACAGTGTGCAAAGTTATTAGCAAATGAGCAGTACGTAGCCAAACCTGTGTATGCCAAGCATGGTCACAACTCCGAATTCATTATGATAAGGCGTCTTTGAGTGGTTTCGAAAAATCTCGGAGTTCTAAGATCAGTTTCATAAATTGATAACTTTTTCGGAAGTTCCGGATATTCCGGTTGACCATCTCGTAGTCCTCAGATTCCATATTCCTATCACAACTCTCAATTAATTCTGATAAGAAATCTATGAGTAGTTTCGTAAAAACCGTTGGGTTTTAGGCACAGTTTCATGAATTTACTACTTTTATGGATGTTCCGGATCTTTTGGTTGACCATTAGACTGATGCAAAATTTGACTTTTTCGCTCCACAGTGCTTAAATGGTTTCAAATCGGGTCCTGATAAGCCTCCCAAAGTTACAGCTCATTTGGTTAGAAACAGCACAAGCCATTTGAAGTTTACATGTAAATTACTATGAAAAATCTTAGCTTTTTGTTCATTGCCTTCTAGTCTTTTTCCATATTGAGCTGCGAAACAGATCAATAGCCATTCATATAGAACATTTTCAAAGCTACAACTTTGCTGAAAACCGTTTCTATGTAAAACGAGACAGGAAAAAGTTATTAATTATTTAAGAGATTGGTAAACTTATGACATGATCAAGCAGCTGCTCTGTACGCAACACTGTATTTTGCAGTGTGACATAGTAGCCATGATTTTAGTTTCCTATTCAACGCCCCAGAAACACCAATGTTGCCTGCTGAGCAGTTGATTGAGCATGATCATAAGACATCAGCGCATTGAACCATTGATAACTTTCGATCCTTGCATTTAATCAAAAAGTTGTAGCTGGGAAAATTTCCTACAAGTACAGTTGTTTGCTTTTGAAGCAGACCGATATGGTGAATTATTAGATAGACATGCACAAAAATCTTGGTTTTACCATAGTAATTCCCAAACAAACTTCAAATGGTTTGTGCCATCGCAGTTTCTCACCAAATGGGTTCAAATTTTGAGAGGTTAGTCAGGATCAGATTTGGAATCGTTTAAGTATCGTGGAGCGAAAATTTCAAATTTTGCATCACTCTATTGACCATGTCGTGGTACCCAGCGTTCATTTTCTGGTCACAACTCCAAATTTATTATGATAAGACGTCCACGAGAGGTTTCGAAAAAAAAACACGAGTTCTAGGATCAGTTTCATGAATTGACCACTTGCACGGATGTTCCGGATTTTTCGGAGCACTATCATGTTGCCCCGTTTGTTCATATTCCGGTCACAACTCCGAATGCATTCTGATAAGACGGCTTTAAGAGGTTTCGAAAAAAAAAACCACCGAGCTCTAGGACCAGATTCATAAATTGATCACTTTTCCGAATGTTCTGGATCTTCCGGTGGACCATTCCATAGTCCTTAGAGTCCACATTCTGGTAACAAATCCGACTTCATTCTGATAAGACATCTATGAGTAATTTGAAAAATATTAAGGAGTGCTAGGATCAGTTTCTAGAATTGACCACTTTTAAGGATGTTTCCGGATCTTCCGGTGAACCATTACGTGGTCCCCTGCACAAATTTTCTGGTCACAACTTTGAATTCAATCTGATAAGACGTCCATTAGTGATTGAAGATTATTAAACGGCCTTGAAGTTGTTCAACCTATCCTGTAGCTCCAAAATTTTTCCGATAATTTCGTGGAACTTCCTTCAAAATCTCTAAACTTCCCTGAACTTCCCTAAATTAAAAAAAAAAAAAAAAACTACAAGGGATAGCCCTATGGGCTTGTACGCAATGCTGACTAGCACACTTTCATCACAATAAAATACAGCAACTTGTTTATGACTGAAATAAGTCGTATATAAGTTTCTACAATTGATTTATGACAAGCGTGCTACTAGGGGTAGGACTACGTGGTCTTATATAATAAATATTATTTTTTAACTGTATCAGGAGATTGTGTTTTGTGTAGGAACAGGAATCTGAGTGGGGTTCTCTCTGATTATATTCTTTAATATGACGCGCTTGACATAGATGGCCCACATCAACTCAAGAAGAACTACTGATTCCGATCAATTGCGGTGCAGCTTCTTCCTCCTTCAATGCTCATGTAGGATGCAGCTCGCTGCTTGCAGGCAGCCTCTCGTTGTGTATTGGAGAACACCACCACTCATATCGCGGCGATTGAATAAAAACTGTTTGGTGAGACCGGATGTGAGTCAACTTTGAAATCCGTGTTAGGGAAATCGCTTTTCGCAGGCAATCGGTGATAATTTAAATTATCATAGCAAAAGTTGCACATTCGTGCAATTTTCAATAGAGACATTTTGAAAAATGATAGTCTTAAATTTAACAGATGCGTAGAAATATATCTGATCTATTGGTGATAAATTTATTGAAATTGGTACAGGGGCTGTTGAACTATTAACGTTAAAAATCTTTCATAATGTTGTTGCATGTTCCATTTTCGGTTTTCACAAAGTGTACCCCAATATAGAAATCACAGACGTAGTCCTACGTCAAACCAAATCTGAAATTTTCTCTTACGTTCCCAAACATTCAAGTGGTTCTCAGAATTACTCAAAAGTTCCAAAAAATTTCCTGATATTCATGGAACTTCCCTTAAAACCCCGAAAATTTACAGAAATTTTTGGAACATACCTGAAATTCTCGGAATATTCCATAATTCTTTGGAACTTCTCAATAGTTGATGTAATTCATTAATGGAACTGTTCAGAACTTATCTGTTCTTCCTCAAAATACGAACAATCCAGAAGGTAATGAAACTGCTTTAAACATCGTCGCCCACTGGTTATGGGGTCGAGCTCCAGACGAAACTAGAACCGCACTACCGTTGATATTGGCGACAACGCTCTGATGAGACAACGAAACCTCACCCCCAAGCTCCTCCCCTGATCTTTTCCTTCGACAATGTACCCCTCTAACCTCGGGTAAGCCTTGACTATTCGGCCCAACTCCTACTAGACATAGAATTAAGTGAATTTTGTTACAAACAAAAAACAATGAACTATCGGCTCCGTAAAGCTAACGCCATTTAGTCTTACAAATAAATGAACAGGTTAAAAAAAAAACTGCTTTAAAATATTTAAACTTATCTAAAGATCTCTCATCTATCTAGAAGATCTCCGAACAGTACTGTAGTTTACTTGAAGTTAATTGAACTGCCTGACCAATAAACAATTTCAACTGAATAAAAAATGCATGCTGGCCTGAAATAAATGGATCCAACGTCTTTGAAAATCTCTGGACTTCTGTGAAGTTCCGAAAATATGTCTATGGTTTTCTGAAAGTTTCAGAAGTACCAGGAACTTCTTAATGTGTGTCTAAATTATGCCAACGCCCATGATGCTATTCTAAATTTATCTCAATTAACCTTCACAGATCTTTAGATGAGCTCGAAAGTCTGGATGAAATCATAATGTCAGCTTTTTTGGTCTCTGAGTTCCCTTTCTAATTTCTAGATCTAGTATACCACAGGTGCTAAGAACTTCTTTAAAGATTCCACAATTTTCCTCAAGTTCTTTGAAGTTTGTATATACATGGATCTGTCCTTAAGTCGTCAGAACTTTCCCGATGCTCTCTGAAGTTTTCTGAAGATCCTTGAACTTATCTGAAGGTTAACGAAAGTATTGTATAGTTTCTGCAATTCTCCTGAACTTAATGTACCTGGCCTGGCGCTTTGTGATCTTCACTGAAATTCTCGAAATTTTCCTGAAATCTATGGAACTACCGTGAAGCTATCGGAACCTACCCTAAAGATTTTAGAACTTCCCTGCTGTTCTAGATGATCTTGAAGTTTTCGAAACTTCCCTTTAATTCTAGGAATATCCATAAAACTCTGAAAACAGAAGGATTCTCCGGATATTCAAGGAAGTGTCCCTAGCGGCGGTGTGGTGGTAAGCGTGATTGCCTCTCACCCCAGCAAGCTTGGGTTCAATCCCAGTCAGCGCCACCGGGATGTTCTGAGGCATAACATCTCTGATCACGCTTCCCTTCGGAAGGGAAGTAAAGCCGTTGGTCCCCGGTTCATGAGTTGATGGGTCGATAGGTAGGGTCCAGGGGTGGAAGCTGCCTCCCTGGCAACGGTAGCATTGGTGCTCAGCACGGAAAACAAGATCGACGGAAAAGGAACTGTCCTAAAGTTTTCAGAATTTCCGAAGCATTTTGAATATTTCTAAAGATCATTTAACTCATCTGAAGATTTCTGAAGTTTAATGAAGGTCAGGTAAAATTTCCCAAAATTTCTTGAAGTAAATGGAGCTGTCGTGAAGTTCTCTGATCTTCATCTAGGCTAAACACAATTTTCTGAAGTTTATGAAACTACGCTGAAGTTCTGGCAACTTTCCCTTAAAAGAGATCTTTTGTCTTCTCCAATGTTCTGGACTTTCCTGTATTTAGCTTTCGGAACTGTACAAATTTTGCTTTGAGCTTCCTGAATTTTTCAGAATTTTTATAAAATTTCCTGATATTTTCCTGAAATCAATTGAAGGTTTATACATTAGCATGCTAGAAACTTTTTTTTTAATAATTGTACACTCAGGTCTTTTTTACACGGGGGATACGGTCCGTGTAAAAAAAAAAACCGTGTAAAAAAAACCTACGAGATTTTGATTTTTCGCATGCTTAAATGTTTTTAAAAAATCGGATTTTGATGCCATTTGTAATTAAAGCATGATATGGTCCATATAGACATATTTAAAAAATTTCTGTATGTACACCAAAAATTTTGATTTTTTTTTAAGTATGCCATTCGATTACAAATAGCTTGAAATCGATAATGTGATTGGAATCAAGTCGATAGGTTGTATCGTTGTCGAGAAATCGTTAAAAACGTACCGTGTAAATCGTGGAAAACCGTGTAAAAAAAACCGTGTAAAAAAAAAACCGCGTAAAAAAAACCGTGTAAAAAAAGACTACAGTGTTTTATGATTAATCTTGTAATTTAAGCATGCTAGAATCACAGTACAAAATTTTTTTGATTCTTCAGAATTAGTTTCAAAAGTTTGTTTTTTATCATTTTCATCCCATGGGAAGAACGATATTTCTCAGCTTCGAGGGCGCCTAGTGAAAATTGTAATTCTTAACTTTCTTAAAGCCTTTGAAAGGTACCTGTCTTCAAAGGGCTACGTGAGCATTCATAAGGTGGCCCACATAAAATAAAACTGTTTTTGTCTTTTGAGCGCTTTAGGATCAGTATACAGCTTTCCCCCGAAGAACGCGTTACCTACTGAGTTGCACCTACCGCTTATTCTCGGTGGGTTTTCAACCAAACGCTCTGATTGTCTGCGAGTGACTAGTTCTCCATTGACCCTACTCACATGCAAAAAATCAGACCGGCTGGTTGAAACCCCGCCGATAAAAGGGGTGGGTGCAACTCAGTGGGTAACGTGTTCTTCGGGGGATAGCTGTATATGCATTAAAAAAAATCAAAAAATATTACACAAAATGTAAAAAGATTTTTGTCTATTCTTCATCACGCATACTGTAGTGGATAGTGAATTTTGGAGCACAGATTTCATATGAGAAACGCATGTAGATTGTTATTTCTGCGCCCAGTAAGTTTATAAAAAAAACATCCGTTTTTAAATGCTCATGGAGTAACCATAAATAATCACCATGATATACCTGATCAAGGTGCTTCAGTAAACCTCAGGGCTGGCATTAACATCACGGAGATTGAAAAAGATTTAACGGAGTTTCGAGAACCTCTGCGACATTGTGAATACTCCAGGAACTTTCTAGAATTTAAAAAAAATCAGGGACTTCCTTGATAATTAGGAAAATTGAGGTTAGGAAAGTATATACAAGTTCACAGGTTTGAAGAGAAGTTCCATGAGCATCAGGGTAGCTTCGAAATCTTTGAAAGAACTTCAAGGTAGTTCAATAACCCCACGAAAATTGTGGGAACTTGGGATAGTAATACTGTAATGGTTAGTGAATTTTGGAGCACAGATTTCATAAGAGAAACGCATGTAGATTGTGAAGTAATGAAATTGGGTTGTTAGCGGAATGCTTAAATAAAACAGCAAAAAAGGTTATCTTCAATTTAATTCCACTTAATTAAGTGGAATTAAATGGAAGATAACCTTTTTTGCTGTTTTATTTTATGCATGTAGATTGATATTTATTGGGTAAGTTTATTTAAAAAAAAAACATCCGTTTTTAAATGCTCATGGATCAACCATCCCTAGTGGCACGCTTGTTACAAATCAATTGTAGAAACTTGTATACGACTTATTTCAGTCATAAACAAGTTGCTGTAACTTATTGTGATGAAAGTGTGCTACTCGGGATAAGTAATCACCATGAAAAACCTGATCAAGGTGCATAGTAAACCTCAGGGCTGGCATTAACATCATGGAAATTGAAAAGGATTTAATGGAGTTTCGAGAACCTCTGCGGAATTGTGAAAACTTCAGGAACTTTCTAGAATTAAAAAAAAATCAGGGACTTCCTAGATAATTAGGAAATCTGAGGTTATTTTAAGGAAGTCTGTAAAAGTTCACAGGTTTTAAGAGAAGTTCCATGGGCATCGGGGTAGCTTCAAAATCTTCAAAAGAACTTCAAGGCAGTTCAATTATGGGAAATTGGAAAAGTTCTGATGACTTCAGAAAGGTATCGTGAAATTCAGGGGAGTTCAGATAATTGTTGGAAAGACCAGAGAACTTCAATCAAGTTTTAGAGAAATTACGTGAATTTCAAAGCAGTTCAGAGAACTTCAGGAAAATATCATGATCAGCAGAGACTGTAGTAAATAACAGCCACGTTTCAAGTACTGGTATCTTCTATTGGAGATTCGTATTCTCGCTTAAATTAATTATGTCCCTTCCCAATTCTTCGGTAATACTGAAAAGAGATTCATTATTATTATTTGTGAACGAAGACAGTGAAACTAGCATGGCAGGATATAACAGTAGTTAGGGGTTTGACTTGTAAAAACAAGGGTCAGAGTCAACTCAAATTGACGAGAGTATTTTACATCTCAGATATTGATAGCTAACAAAACTAATTTATGACATTTTATGACGCTCTTCACTGTTAATATTTTTAAGTTTTAAGGCGAGCTGATTGCAGACAAGTTCTACCAATACTAGAATGTCAATTAGCAGCATGCTAGTTCTACATTTACCATAACAGCACTGGTCGTGGATTCAAACGGTAATGAATTTTGTATGTACAAAACCCCTTTTGAAATCATTGAGCTCCCCGGCTGAAAGTCTCGATAGTAAATAAAACTAAACTAAACTTAAATCATTTAACTCGACGTCTACTTCCCAAAAATAGCAGCGCAATACCTCCTTCCATCAAGGTTGCAAAGACTCATTTCAGCTAAAACAATGTTTTTCTAAATTATGAAATAATTAGATGCCATGATCAAATTTTGAATTGGTAGGATACAAGAAGAGGTTGCAAAAAATGTGTTTGACATATTAAACCTGTTTATTTCACTTCATGAGAGTCACAATCAGCGATTTTTCACAAACTCACTCACTCACTCACTCACTCACTCAGCGATCAGCAAATCGCTGATTGTGACTCATAGAAAGCAAAATTTACAGGTTTTATGTTTCCAACGCATACTTTGTAACCTCTTCTTGTAAGTTACAAGTAAAACATGCCATCATACCATCTTTTGGTTTTATTATTCCGAAAAACATTATTTTACCTGAAATGAGTCGTTGCAACCTTGCCTTCCATCATTCCGTAACAAGCTGGTGGCCTTTTTTCCACATGGTTTCATAAATTCCCGGAAGCCATTCCTACTCGACTCGCAACCTTAACAGAACCATCATAGCTAGTCGTCCCAACAACGATCTCGAACCTTAGCGTGTCGCTGTGCAGAACGTCCGGCAGACTTGTTATTATTAGATTATTGAATTGCTATATTGAGCGATAGGCGATAAGCACTGTCCTCCACAGCCGGAGCCCTAAGCAACAAGCAACGAACGTGTGACATTTGTCCGAAGCGAGGCAATAAACATCACCGGCCCTAGTTCGTGCGGAGGAGTAACAGACTCGAGAGTTATGTATTTTATCTCCAGTTGACTAGTTTGCTGCTTACCGTCTGTAGCCCGGTCGTTTGCTGGGTGGACATCACACTACCTCGTGTACTTGCACACCTCCTCCCCCAGGCCAACAGCCATAGCCGGAGATTGTTTCCTACGTGAACGCGTGGCCGTTGACAACAATAGTGAGAAGATCTACTTTATGATCCAAGAAGTGATATTAAACGTGAAGATTTATGAAATGTGACCCCAGAGTGTTCCATTCTGATGATGAGAGTTGTCCTATCGAGCGAATAAATCCGTCGGTAATGTCCGCGACCAAACTCCTACACTATTTTTCACCTCGCCAACGACAACAGCACCACCATGCCCGGGGGATAGAACTATTGCGGTGTAATTAATAAAGAGATCATTCCATTAAAATATGACCACTTGCCGGGGTAAGTACGAGTCGAGATAACTGCGCTTGGACTCGGATCAGCAATCAACAGCATTCCGCAAACAGAACTCTTAGCAAAACAATGTTGCACAATTTCCCTTTTCCTCACTGACCGAGCGGAGAGCGAGGACGAGGGGGAGGAGTCGCCTATTTGAATCTGGTTCCACCCATTTTCGATTCGTAGCATTAGCCACCACACAAATGCGGTGCATGTGCGCGCCTGGCTAGGGCTCTTTCGAATCGCGATCGTCCATTTAGTCATGCATATCAATTATGATGTGTTGAATTCGAACCATAGGCTGGTGTCTTTCTCTCGCGCGCGGGTGCTGTACGGCTGAGCGCGCGCTCGCAATCAAAGCCGGATCGGTACCGCACTGCTGCCTACCTTCCAGGCCTGCCATGTCTTTGGACGAACCGGGGAACCATTTTCGCCCTCCGGCGATCTGCCGAGCGCGCGGTTCACCGGGGACCTGTGTGTCGGTAATGGATCGATTTATATTCTTCACTCGATTCTTCACCGCACCGCGCACAACAACCGAAGCCGATAGATTCAAATATGATATATTATTTCAATAAACTGATTCAATTAAATCGCAGCTTTGGTGTATAATCGCTTTAGCTGCAGTATGCGCCTAGTCCGGACACTTTGTTGCACGTCTTTCTATGTCGGATGGAAATTTGCGGCGGTATGTTTAGACAGTTACACAGTCAATTGTTTATAATGAGCCCGTGTGTTCGGCATCGTGGTAACATTTCACGCCTCTGACTTTGGTAAGTGGAACGATGACTGAATGAGATTCTTCTGAGACCCGTGAGGTTTCTCAATAAAGCAATTCTACACCAATATTTGCAAGTGCTACCTGCAATTAAGCTAAGGTTTAAGGTTGAGTTGATAATGAAATTCCCGTTAATGAATCTTGCTTAAGGCCTAACCAGGGTGTAAGCGGTCACAGTAGTCGACGTATTTTCTGTGATAATCTGTTGCCTTTCCTTCCTGACTAGTAAAATGTACGTTTATTTTCTGGTTTTTTATGTTTCAACATTTGGTTTAACATTTCAATTGGTTAGCCTTTGGCTCTTCATCTTTGTTCTAGTTAATTGGTTATTCTAATGTGATGATTGCGTTTTACAGGATACCCTTTATGGGTTTGAATTTAATATATTGATATCCTATCTACTTGAGCACGGGAACCTGCCTAACTACTTAAACTAGGTTGCCAAATCACGAATGGTCTGGTGGTTTGATCGCAGACAGGCGACTCTGAACCTTTCCAGCGTGGAAATCTTTCACTCCTCAAGTGTTTGAAGACCGGCCAGGTGATTAATCTCCTGGCTTTAGGTGGTGGCACTTAGCACAACTCTCCCAGATTTTAATTTGTATTTGTATTTATTGTATAAATCCATCTGACATCGTGGTCTTAATGAATAAAACTTAACTAAAAAAAAAACACGTTGTACAGAAAAAACAAAATCATTCTGGTCGATTCCGTAGGCGGTTTCGAAAGACGTTGGTAGAGATAATGAAGTCTAACAAGCTGTAATTGTCTTGGAGTCTTCGACTTATCGAATTGATGAGATTGTTGGATCCGTACTGTGTTCGTCTCGTTGGCTGGCGCAATAGCTGTCTAGATCGCAGCACTCGTTGAGGGGCGTAGATGTTGAGCTGACTCAGCAATGCAGGGCAGTCTATTTCGGAGCGTAAAATTTTGGCTCGTAAGATAGCTTGGGTGAACTTGCGTCTATCCACTAGCGGTTCAATACCAAGCAGCGCACAGCGGTGCTCGAAGGGTGGTAGTCGTAATGAGTCGGTCCATGGCAAGTCTCGTAGAGCACATCTCACAAATTTCCGCTGCACTGATTCGATTCGTTAAATCCACACAGCATCGCACGGAGACCAGACGGCAAAAGCAAATTCAAGAATTGATCTAACTAGCGAGCAATACAGAGATTGCAAACACAGAGGTGTCGTGACCGGACCGAGGTTTCCAGCCTCGGCCACGGCTACATGAATTAGCGATGCAGCTGCCACGGGTGCGGCTGCTTCTGCTGTTTCTGTTGCTGCTGTTTCTGTTGCTGCTGTTTCTGTTGCTGGTGGTGGTCCGTCACTTCCAAAATTCGTTACAAGAATGACTTCAACGAGCTTAGGTTCTTCATATTTATACCTGCTAACCTATCAAAATTCTCTAACCAATGAGATTCCGTTTACATACGGACTATCACGCTTCACGCTCACTCGATTCTACTCATTATTTATTCAACACTAACTCTATCTACTACATTCTTCCCCTCTTCTACTCTCTTTAATTGAGGAAGGGGGGAATTATATCCACCCATTTGGGAGAATTTCATCTACCCTCTCGGGGGACTTTCATCTTTCCTCTCAGAGATATTTCATCCATCAGGTCATAATTATTTTCAAACTTGCCACACTGAGATTTATTTCAAATTTATCAATATCTGTTTTTATTATTCATCAAAATGACTACCTATTTCAATATGATCATTAAAATCAGTGTCACCAATTTCAACCTCGTACATGAATATTACAGTTCTATTCAAATTTGCGATGAGCTAATTAACCATTAGGTCATGGCTATTTATCCATTAGGTCATGGTTAATTTCTTCAGTTTACTTTTCCATTCATCATGCTTATCTCATTCTTATCAATTCTTATTTACCATCAATCAGGTCATGGTAATACTTATTAACCGTCCACCACGCCGTCCACTATACTATCTATTTTGCCTTGAAGTCGCTCCGTAAAATAATACATATTTTGCCTCGGAGACCTTTCGCTCCAGAAATTTTCAAGAATCCTTATTATTATTATTTTAAGCATAGTTTACCATCCTTCATGTCATGGTAAATTTCTTCAGTTTACATTTCCGTCCATCATGTCGTATCCATTCTTATTTACCATCTATCAGGTCATGGTAATTCTTATTTACCATCCATCAGGTCATGGTAATTCTTATTTACCATCCATCAGGTCATGATAATTCTTATTTACCATCAATCAGTTCATGGTAATTCTTATTTATCATTAATCAGGTTATGGTAATACTTATTTACCTTCCACTATAATATCTTTCTTGTCTTGAATTTTCTCGTTTCGTTAAATAATACATATTTTGCCTCGCAGACCTTTCACTCCGGAAATTTTCAAGAATCCTTATTATTATTATTTTGGCAGAGTTTATCATCCTTCATGTCATGGTTAATTTCTTCAGTTCACATTTCGCTCTATCATCGCTCTATTATCTCACTATACTCACTTTTACACTATATGCTGCTACCGTCTGCGCCATTGTCGTGACCAGACCGAGGTTTCCAGCCTCGGCCACGGCTACACGAATTAGCGATGCAGCTGCCACGGGTGCGGCTGCTTCTGCTGCTGTTTCTGTTGCTGGTGGTGGTCCGTCACCTCCAAAATTCGTTACAAGAATGACTTCAACGAGCTTAGGTTCTTCATATTTATACCTGCTAACCTATCAAAATTCTCTAACCAATGAAATTCCGTTTACATACGGACTATCACGCTTCACGCTCACTCGATTCTACTCATTATTTATTCAACACTAACTCTATCTACTACAAGAGGGTCATCAAATTCGTTCGCTATCTTGAGAATAAATCCAAGTTGACGATTTGATTTATCAACTATTTCCGAATAGTGCATTTTGAATGTGAGTTGATAATCCAGTACCACACCCAAGTCTTTAACATGGTCAACCCGATTCAGTACAGTGCCATTGATAGTATAGTCATGTAGGATAGGATTTCTCGTTCTTCGAAAGGATATGATACAGCATTTGGACACACTGACTGCTACATGATTCAGTGCACACCAACTGACAAACAAATCTAGCTGTTGTTGCAATTGACGGCAATCATTGGTGCTCCTAACAACCAGGTAGATTTTCAAATCGTCTGCGTAGAACATAAGTTGCTCCCTTGCGGCACCCCACTTCGAGGAATGAAAGGTGCAGACACGAACAATTGACGGCCAGTCAAATATGATCTCAGCCAACTACAAATTTTCGAAGATGCTCCTAGTCGCTCCAGCTTAGCCAACAGAATATCGTGATTAACTGAGTCAAACGCAGCCTTTATGTCAGTGTATATGCTGTCGATTTGACCTCCTTGCTCCATTTCGCTGCTGCAAAACGACGTGTATTCACACAGATTAGTGATGACTGAACGTTGCGGAAAAAATCCATGCTAAGATGTTGAAATGTACGTTTTACAGGCCTGGAACATAACATCATTGAGAATTATCTCAAAGCATTTGGATCCGGCAGGCAACGAAGTTATGACGATCTGCTTGTGGACAGCAAGCTTGTTTTTGAAGGACAGGGTGGTCTTCCTGTTTATCAGAGGGTAGAGCGACCTGATCAAGATGTTACACTTGGTGGATGTCTTGTCCACATGGGATCGGAATAGCAATTTGCTATCGAGGGTGAGACCAAGGTAGACTACTTCACTCGACCATTCAATGGAAATGCTATCAAGATGAATCTTGACGTTAGCAGGCGGAACAAGCCGAGGTGAATTCGAGTGTGGAAACAGAATGGTTTGTGTTTTGGCTGCATTGATACAAATCTTCCAGTTCTTGAAATAGTCGGACAGAACATCCAGGCATACATACATGATTGTAGTTTACTCGCCAGAGCACAGATCGCTCGACCCTTATAGATGATGGAGGTGTCATCTGTGAACATAGACAAGATACTGTAGAATATATGATAAGGTAGTAATGAATTAAACATAAATTTACCGCTAATTAGTTTGATGTCGGCAAAATGCATTTGGCAGCACTAGAAGTCGACATTCATGAAATAACAAAATGACAGGTACACGCAAGAGTGATCGAACATGATTCCGAAAAGCTCCGAATACACGAATGCGGTTCGTGTCATGAAAATCGAAGTACGTCTACGAAACGACCAAAGCATAGGACGCGAAGTGAGGGAGATAGGACGTATTATTAAAATGACGCTATGGGATGGAAGAGTGCGAAATGATATGTATGAACGCATTCATCACGCTCGTTCATGGCTCGTTTCGTCATTCTGTTGACTAATTTTAGAGTGGACGGACGCTAGGAACAACGTGGGACAATTTGGCTGAAACAGTCATAGTGACAAATGGTCGATGCTTGAAACATCAACCAGGTCACGACAGATACCACCACCTGGATGGAGAGGAACGTCTGACGTGAAAATGTTGAATAGGATAGGCCCAAGCAGGCTACCCTGAGGAACCCCTGCATCAACGTTGAACGTATTAGAGGGGTTGTTCAAGTAGACCTGGAATAATCTGCCGGACAAGTAGTTTTTGATGATCTTCACGAGGTAGATCGGAAAGTTGTATCGATGCAGCTTGTACACTAGGCCATCATGTCAGACATTGTCGAACGCCTTCTCGACGTCCAACAATGCCATGGCAGATGTATTGGAAACGGAATAATTTCGCTTGATGATGTTAGTAATCCGTGCGAGTTGGTGGATGGTAGAGTGGCCTTTCCTAAACCCGAATTGCTCTTTGAGAAAGATGTTGTTATCATTTGAAAACACCAGCAGACGGCTGAGTATCAACTTTTCGAATAGCTTCGAGATGGAGGACAAGAGGCTGATGGGGCGATAGCTTTTGGCACTGGTAGGATCTTTACCAGGCTTGCGTATTGGAATCACTTTGGCTAACTTCCAGCATGCAGGGAAGTAGCCAAGCTACAAACATTTGTTGAAGGTAAGGGTAAGATGGTTGAAGAAGTCAATCCTCGAGTTTTTCAACTCGAGGTTGACTACACCATCCATACCCGCAGCCTTCATGTTTTTTAGTGTTTCTAATAGCTGCTATCATCTCATCAGCCGATATTCTACTATCATCATGCACTACTACGGGAGTATCAGCGACTCTAGACATTGCCTCCAGTACAACCATGGGGGCTCACCACACCTCACACCTCACAAAATGTTGGCCAAGAGCATTGGTCTTTTCAACTGGGGTTATGAGTAGGGATGGGTCCGAGTTGTGGTCATCTTCCAAAATGGTTTTGCACAATCTAGAAGAGAGCGAATCTTGTTGGAAAAATCGATATTTCTGAGTTCACCATCCTGGCCTGGATAATTTTGGTTAGCCTATTGACATTGGTTTTCAAGTGGGGCAGCCCAGAACGCTGGAACTGCCTACGAATGGTGTTATGGAGCCTGATTAGATCTTTTGTTGGGCTATCAAGGTTCAGGTTAACTAAGTGTTGCTCCCTGTCACGGGATATCGCCTCTTCGATGGTTTGCAGACACCGATCGACTTCTTCGAACGACTCCGGTAGGACGTTGTAATCGATTACTGTGTTCACACAGCGCTGATACTGCTGCCAGTTGACACGATGGTAATTTCGCCGGGAAACTTGAAACCTATTGGCCCAGGAACCAACTTCGACCAGCACCGGATAGTGGTCCGAGCTCAGTTCCTGATAGGCAATAGGTTGATACATGTTATCGCCAATGTTGGTGGTGGCATGAGCTCAAGATCAACTCAACCGGGTGGGAGTGTCCGGACACAGGATGTTGTTGTGGGCTTCCTGCAGATCGTTGTATAAGATTATGCCGTTCTGGTTTTGCCGACTATTGCCCCAGGCTTGATGCCTGGCGTTCAGGTCGCCAGCGATGATGAAATTTTGCCACCGTCGTGTTAGCTTGATGATGTCTCTTCGGAGGTCTGCGACCGAGCCGTCCTTAATGTTCGTTTGCTCACCTCAACTCCGATGGCTTCGATAATTTTCAGCTGGAAGCTTGGTAGTAGCCGGCAGCTGATGTTCCGTCTCGCAGTGATAGCCACTCCCTCTCCTCCGGAGCTGGTGCGGTCAAGCCTTACGAGCTGAAAGTCGGGAATAAAGACGTTCAGCTCGGGCTTCAAGTGAGTCTCGGTGAACAAACTCGATGTTTTTGCTCGTCAAGGAGCAAGCATTCCAATTTACGATCTTGATGGCTTCACGGTCCATACTTAGTGACAAGGGACAGGGTAGCATGTAGCTGTTCAGATGGAGTCTTGCAGGTGCGCATGATGATGATGACCTCGGCCACGAGTTTCACAAGTTTTTCCGAGGTGAACGGAGAATCGTCGACAGGTTCACCTGAGTCAGCACCAATGCACACTGGGGACAAAATCGAAACAATGTGTTAAAATTCAATAACTTCGGTGCTCGCTGGAACAAGAGACTAAAAAATAGTCATTCTTATAGAAAAAAGTCTCAGGAATCGATTGGAGTGGGTTTCCTCTTGGGCACGATAGGGTAAGTTGGGGTTTTTCACAGTTTTGCCCTAAAATCTCCTATTTTGCATGATTTGAATGCTGTATCTCAAGATACCGATGATATAGACGGATGATTTCTTCGGCAAAGTTGATCAGGAGATCAAAGACTGTTGAATGATGGACAGAACAATTCGGAATTCTTCCGCTAGGCGGCGCTAGTGATGATTGAAAGTGAATATATTTGTGCTGCTGTATCCCAAGATCCTGACTATTTAGACGGATGATTTCTTCGGCAAAGTTGATCAGGAGATCAAGGACTGTTGGATGATAGACAGAAACATTCGGAATTCTTCTGCTAGGCGGCGCTAGTGATTATTGAAAGTGAATATATTTGTGCTGCTGTATCTCAAGATCCAGACTATTTAGACGGATGATTTCTTCGGCAAAGTTGATCAGGAGGTCAAGGACTGTTGGATGATAGACAGAACAATCCAGTATTCCTCCACTAGGTGGCGCTAGTGATTATTGAAAGTGAATATATTTGTGCTGCTGTATCTCAAGATCCTGACTATATAGACGGATGATTTCTTCGGCAAAGTTGATCAGGAGGTCCATGACTATTGCATGATGGACCGAACAATTCGGAATTCCCCCGCTAGGTGACGCTACTGAGCATTTGAAGTTAATATGTTTGTACTGCTGTTTCTCAAGATCCTTACTTTTTAGACGGATGATTTCTTCGACAAAGTTGATAAGGAGGTCAAGGAACAATCCGGAATTCTCTCGCTAGCTGGCGCTAGTGAGCATTTGAAATGAATATGTTTATGATCCAGATTCAAGGAATCAACCTCTGCAAAAAAAACTGCTCAAACATGGACTTGGTAAGCAAGTTGGTCTCTTTAGTCCAATTAATGAGCGTATTCTGCAGAACGAATCTGACTGGGGTTTCGGGTTCCGCCAAATATCCTCTCCTCTTTCGGATACTAACAACAGGCTCATAAAATATTCGGAGAGAAGAGAATCATCCTCTTTTAAAAAGCTAGTCTGGTTGTAGTGCGTAAAATCTGTAGCAGAGTCCGGACCAGCCGTGACATGCAATTTACAAGTCAACACTTTCTGGTTTAACTTTGAAATCCTGTCTGCTACATCATCCAGCTGTAGAATCCGTTGCAAATCGCATATAACCATATCACGGATTGAAACGCTTGATGATAAGTATTCTTTTTCTCGGTTTGGAGTTGAGAACGGTGGAATTATGGCGTTTCTAAATTCAGCTACTTTTTTCCAGGGCTGCAAAATTGCAATACCTAAATGGGACAATATGAAGGGACTAATAACAATGCACATCTCTAAAATTGATCAAAGATTTAGAAACTTGACCTATTTTAAACAAAAAATTGTTCTACTAAGTTTTTTTTATACATACGTTAATTAAACTGTCATACCTAGATGCTTCTTAGTGAATCGAGCCAGCTCTCCATATTTGGTTTTACTTAACCCAAGTTTTGATTTTATCGCCAAAGATGACTCCTCCGAACACAGAGATGTTCCACGAACAGAGTCAACGGATTCGATGGTCTCTTTTGCCCAAACCTCACCGCCGCTCAACAAGTGCTGTAAGATTTGAGCAGTTGCTGGATTAGCAGCCTTTATGGCAGCAATTTTGGCTGAATACTGCAAGTTATTAAGACCTTGTTCTTTGAAAAGTCCGATACTGCGTCTTTATTTCGAAAATCTTGTCAACTTCTCCTTGCGCTTTCGACCTCGAGGCTTTAGGGTTGACGGTCTTCGCTGACTGTTGGACTGGTATCCAAATCCGGAGTGGCAAAAGGAGGTGAAATAGGAGATGATTATGACGAGGGATCTTTGGGTTTCCTTGAATGAACCCGCGTATTTTTCGAAGGCCTGGATCCTGAGGGTTGGTCTTCGACCTGATAAAATAATTGATGATGAATTATATTCAAGCATTTTTTCGTAAAATTTGGAGTCGGTAGTTTTTGTTTAGGATTTTTTATAAAATATTCATACAAATATCATATCTTCTTTTAATCGCGGTTGATGCTATTGATTATTTAGTAACATGAACAAAAACAGTTTTCATCAGTAGTATGTCTTGCTTTACATTAACACATTTCCACGTTTTTACTAATTTTCATTCAAGTTCAATCTAAATTGGTTTGGAATCCGTTGTTTTTTTGAAAATTTAGCACTTCGCTCAACAGGTACAATTTTTTCCGAACTGTTAATTTTTTAATGTTCGACGGTATCGTATTAAAAACGTTTATTCGTTAATTTATGCTACTCTCTAAAATTAAGCACGCCCAGGGATTCTTACCTCGAATATGCTTTCAAGCCACTCTGCATTCTTCTTAAAGAATCGATCCTTACTGTGGGTATGTGACCATCACCGATTAAATTGACCAATCCAGTTTTTAACACCTTGCGCAACAGCCGCAGGTGCTTTCGACAGTGCACTAGACACAAAGCCAAGTAAACGGTTCTCCAAATTGTCCTTGAGTTCAGATCAAATTCTCATCCAGGTTTACAGATTCAAAGCCCTTTGTATTAAAGCATCTCCAAACAGGGTTAAACATATCATGCACTTTATTTACGTTTGAATTCGATATGTTTAAGACGTTCTAGGTTCACCAAATTGTCCTAGCGGAGGAATTCCGAATTGTTCTGTCCATCATCCAACATTCCTTGACCGCTGATCAACTTTGTCGAAGAAATCATTCGTGTAAATAGTCAGGATCTTGAGATACAGCAGCACAAATGTATTCACTTTCAATAAACACTAGCGCCACCTAGCGGAGGAATTCCGAATTTTTCTGTCCATCATCCAACAATCCTTGACCCCCTGTTCAACTTTGCCGAAGAAATCATCCGTCTAAATAGTCAGGATCTTGAGATACAGCAGCGCAAACATATTCACTTCGAATGCATACTAGTGTCGCCTAGCGGAAGAATTCCGAATTGTTCTGTCCATAATCCAACAGTCCTTGACCTCCTGATCAACTTTGCCGAAGAAATCATCCGTCTATATCATCGGTATCTTGAGATACAGCATTCAAATCATGCAAAATAGGAGATTTTAGGGCAAAACTGTGAAAAACCCCAACTTACCCTATCGTGCCCAAGAGGAAACCCACTCCAATCGATTCCTGAGACTTTTTTCTATAAGAATGACTATTTTTTAGTCTCTTGTTCTAGCGAGCACCGAAGTTATTGAATTTTAACACATTGTTTCGATTTTGTCCCCAGTGTGCCAGTAAACCAGGGGCGGTGGATGAACCTGGAATTGGCTGGGCCGCAGCAGCAGCGAGACGATGCTGAACTGTCCGACTGTTGGGAACCATTTGGATACTCGCAGGATTGGCTAGTTGGTTGTTGAGCGGAAGCGGGCTAGGTTCGGAACATGTCGACGGGGCTAGAGAGCTGGGTACTGGACTCGGAGGCGACCGAGCTGGTTGTTGATTGTAGCCTTTCAACGGATATTGATAAATGAACTCCACTCACTCGGGACATCCGCGATTGGAGGCTTGGTGGTTTCCACCGCAGTTGACACACGTTGGTTCGATGTCATCAACTTGCTCACAGGACACAGTTGAGTGAGTTCCAGCACACTTGCCGCAGTTTGTCTTCATATGGCAGTTTTTGGTGCCATGGCCATAGGAGAGGCAGTTCATACACTGCGTAACATCACGATGTTGGGGTTTGTGATGCTCCCAACTAATGATGACCTGAAAGAGGTCCTGGATTATGGATCTCAGAGCCGCTAGACTGGTGGATCCCTTCGTGAAGTGCACCAGGAACAACTGGACACGGAAGCTGTTATTGTTGTAGGAACGCCGGTTCATCTGGTACACGGCCTCAGGTTTGAGCCCAATTCGCTCCAGCTCGGATTTCACCGCAGCCGCCTCGAACGACGGTAATCCAAAGCAAAACCACCTTCAGTGGCTTGCTCGATGGCAGATCATGCGTGAAGAAGTCCATGTTGTTGTCTTTTAGGAAACATCCTATTTGATTGTACTCCTCCAGGCTGGAGCACATGCTTTTGGTACCGATGCTGCAAAGCTTGAAGCGAGGCAGCAGTTTGTGTTTTGCCAGTTCGGCACCCTTCACCGGCGTGAAAAGCGGGGGAATCCTCTCTCTTTAAGCAATGGGAATGGCGTCACCATCGCCAGTTTCTTCCGGGAGTACTGCATACTGGTTGGCTTGCAGTACCCGTTTTCCGGCGTCATCCTGCAACGCGCTTGGCTTGATTAACAACTTCTTTGACTCATTGGCACGTTTACGTACCATTTGTTTCGTGTTTACAAGTTCAAGTAAACTTGCCAGAACGCGAGAAGGTGGCGCCACTTCCACGGCACAACGCGACAGCACAAAACGAAACAAAATCGAAACGAGAACTCGAGCGAAAATACGGACTGAACAGCTCGACAGTCCAGCAAAGAATGTCCTACATCTACACTCAGGGCCGAGACGACTATGCTGAGCACTGGCTGGATTAAACGCGACTGAGGCAGAGAAATCGGGGGCTTTCACAGTGCAACCAACGATGCGTCTTAGTGGTGCTGGTGGTGGTCCAAAAGTAGTAGATGCAGCGTTTCGTAAGAACGGTGTGCAAGTAGGTCCGTTGTCGGGCACAAAATGTCGGAAAACCCCGTTTCTCGACTCAAGCGCAGGACCGGAATGTCTGCTAGTCACTGGCAGGAAGGGTTCGAATGCGGAGAGTGGAAAAGGGGCTTGCTCAAGGCGAGCGACAAGAGTGCGTCCCAATATGCGGCTAGCAGAGGAGGCTCCGGGAAACCAACTGGCAGATGTAGTTTCTTTGGCACTTAAATTCGGATCAACATCAGGTTCCGAAAGATCACAATTACAGTAGTACTTGCCTGATGTAGCAAGCTGGGAGACCGCTCAGCATACATCTAGACTCAGGGCTAGAACGACTTGAATGAACGCAGACAGCAATAGGCGTGACTGAGTTAGAGTAGCTGGGGACTCCCGAAATGCTTTCTACGATGCGTCCTGGTGTAGCATTATTCTTGGATATCGTGGAAACATTTACGGTGTGTTCCGGATGAGCAGATGGACCATTCTAGGATAACGAAGACGCATCGTTTAGCCTCGAGGGATTTGGGAGTACCTGGATGCGGGACAACTCATCACACAACGACGAATGACAGGTTACGTGCACTGCTGTTTGTGTTTAATGAAATATTGTGTAACCTAATTAAAATTTGAATATGCCGGAAAAGGTCCTTTTAGTTGTGTTTATTTAATTTCATAAATTAGTACTTTTATTTATTTTCTGTACTGCGATAAATCAAACGAGTAGAAATAAGAAGGGATACCGGTTACGCACACGTATAATTGAAAATTCGTTAAATATTTAATGAAATAGCTGGAAAAATCTTTGGACGTTTATGCATCCCTAGAAAATAGTGAAATTTCATGTTTTTGGTGGTCCTTCAAAAATGTCGAACAGCAGAATTGCAACCAGCAAGTGTAACCCAATAACCAAAAGCGGTGCGATGCTAATTTTCATTGCTATGACGACTCTTCATCGATTTCCTCTTTTGATGGCCATGGCTTCACTAACCTATTTCGCACTATTTCTGCTATGCTCTTCTATCTATATGTTTGCCGTCGAATTATTAACGAAACAGAAAGTCGATGAAGAGAATCGATCAAAATCACTTGCACCCCTGCATTTTATGTGGTCGTTGGGGGCGTGTAGATCTGAATAAGGCAATGAGTTTGCAAAATGTTACGCAACTGCATCCCCCCAATTCGCATACGCCGCGAATGCCTCTTCGACTTGTTTCGTCTACTAATGGTTTTCTGATAACAGTGTAGGGGAAGCAGTAATGCTACATCGACATATTTCGTTTAGAAACGATTCTCTGGTGGCTGTATTGAGAAAGCAGCATATGCATGTACGTAATTGGTGGATTTGTTAGTTATTTCAACGCTTTTGGACAGTGGTTGACATTTACCACTTTTTATATAGTTTCAAGCATTGTTTTTGATGCGTATAAATATTTCTGATCGATTGGGGATAAAATTATTGAAATCGATCCAGGGGCAGCTGAGTTATTAACGTTCAAAATCTTTCATAATTTCGTTACATGTTCCATTTTCGATTTTCACAAAGTGCACCCCCATATAGAAATCACAGACGTAGTCCTACGTCAAAAAAGGACGTCAGCCTCGGTATGCTCCTTTGAATTTTTTTGACCACCATTTCGAGTAACTCCGAACCACTCAGGCTTTAAGCAATTGCTGAGTTAGGTCGCTTAAAATATGGAAAGAGTTTTTTGGCGTATGTGAATCACACTTTTTGTGTTCTTATTACCACAATCATCATATAGGCTCCGTCATTCCCTTGCACAAAAATCCATGCTACGCCCATTTGTTTGCAGGATTTTCCTACCACAATATTTCCAATCTCTATCGGTCATGAATGAATTTCACGAGGAAAACCTCCGACCACGTCTAGTGCAAAGATAAAGCCCACAATCGGCCAGCATTATTCTGCCTGCGGTGGCTCCTGATTTAGGCCTGATGTCTGATGCATATTCGCGAGCAGCAAAAAGCACTACCAACTGCGCGACAACCCCGCACAGATGTGTGTCCGGATATGAAATGTGCATCGAACGAGACTCTCGAACGGCCGAGGTCTCGCTGATGCTGCAGTCGTTCGTAGTCGCAGTCGCAGTTTATCGCACTGGGAATCTCTCTTTTTGGGAAGTAATAGTTGTAAACAGAAATAACCATAAATAAAAGCATACGGAAGCTTGTTTGCTCTTTTTTTTCTCTCTCTGTTGAAGCTACCATTCCTCGTTTGCGGAGGAAGCTGATCTAGCATTGTTGTTCTGCTTTTTTTTTGTTGGCTTATGTGTGCGCATATCGGAGTCGGTTTCGTCTGTCTCTGCCCTGAACAGGAGCAGCACACCACCTAGTCGTGAGTTATGCTCTGTTTAGCATCTTGTTCCTGCTGCTTCGATGACGACGGTCCGATATGGTGGCGAGGAGCTAGTGTGGGTAGTGAAGTAAGTGGCAGGAGGTAGCTCCGCAACCAGGAAGTCGAGAGGTCACGAGACTGGGGATCCACCTCGGCAGGGGGTCGATTCTCGGCGTGCTGAGCAGCTGGCTACCGACGATGCGTCTCTCGCGTGGCATGCTACCGTTGTTGTTGATGTTGTTGTTGTTGTAGTCGTCAGCCAAAATAAGCCGCGACGTCGTCTGTCAGCCTTCGCAAACGTTGATCCGGACCGACAATGACAAATGAGAGGATAATAAGACGCGGATCTGGTAATTTATCTTCATGAATGATCCAAATTTAGATTGCATCTAAAAATACGATGTCTGTTTCTGTATATGATCTTGTCTGACTACTTTTTTTTTATTTTCATTTGAGGCCTAGCATAAATTGAAGCCACAATGTTGAATTCAAATTGCCATTCCACTCGTCTGCAAGCATTTAGCCAAAATTAATCGAAATGGTATGGAATCACGCAAATGGCTATGTGATTGCTTGGAATGCAGTCACCATCGGACAGGGCCAATCGCAATCAAAAGGATGCCATTGAATTCAGCACCACACAACACCCCCCTGCCCAACCGCCACAATAACTCGTAAAACATTATTTGTTTTGTGATTCACTTTCTCATCGTTTTTCAAGAAATCCACCGCAAACAATCGCCAACAGTGTCCTCCCGGGGCCATCGATTTCGTGGAATAAAATTAAGACCTCTTTGGCAGTGCATATTTTCACTCGTGCCCAATAACAATTTTGCGTGACTGTGAACGAGAAGCGCAAATTCCTCCCCTCTCTATGCGTAGCCTTCCATCCTGCCGACAGACAGTCAATAATCGGCATAGCTGATAAACACAATCCAACCTATGTTGTCCCTACAACTGGGGAATACCGTTTTGCCATGCTCGCGACAAGAATCGTGCCTGCAGTAAATCACTCTTCCTGTGTGTGAGTGAAAGAGAGAGAGAAAAGGAAAACAGTTGCACTCCTCTCAACCAGTCAACACTCGATAAGGTGATTGCTTGTTTCGAAATGGTTTCCGAGCGGGCCGGGCGGAACGCGGTGCGTTTGGTCCCAAAACCGAAGCAGCATTTGAGGTAATGTTCGCGGCTGCCGATCACCAGTCAGTTGGTCTGTTGCCAGCATGTGCGTCATAAATCAATTGCTTCACGTGCTCTTGAGCATTTTATTAAATTACACATGTTAATCCTTTGTAAATAATCTCCCATGTGCGGGGCAAGTTCGGCCACAAAACAAATAGAAAAGCACCGGAGCAAACAACCGCAAATAAAGCCATATCCAGTCTGGGTCTGAGCGAGGGGAGCGACGACTATTAATGGGCAGTAAATTGGACGAAGTCAAAGCCACCGGTGGTCACTGGGAAACCGCTAGGGATTTGGCCGGGGCACTCTCGTTCGGAAGAGTGTGGATATGGGATTTCGGGGCAAGAGACTTAAACGCGTGGTAAGCGACGAACTGATGTTTTGGGCAGGCAGTGTGCCGTTCGCTCCCTGGAAGCATCTAGCGTGACCACTCAAAAACAATTGGCTTGATCCAACTTTTTTCCGCACATATTTGCGCAACGACTTCGACAGCCAATTGACCGCACTGCAGATAGACGGCTTAAGGAACGCGAATTGGTCGAAACCCCATTGCCATACATTAGCCAATTTTCTGCCACTGTCAGACATCAACAGGAGGACTGTACTAGGTACGCTGCTCTCCATGCGATTGAACGGGCGTGTGCCTTGCCAGCCCAGCCAGACACTTTGAGATCAGAAACGGCAGCAGCAAATACAATCCACACCCGGACCCCAGTTCGATACCATCAAATAAATAAAATTTAAATTTATTAACATACCTATCGCTATTAAAGTGAGAGAGCTTCGCCGTCGTTTGCGTACCCCTTGTTGGTGAATGCGTTTCTGCTCCCAGTCGGACCAAGTCCTAGTTGATGTGATTTAACGAAAAAAAAAGCTCCGTATGCAAATGCTATGATAGCTACATAAATTAAATAGCGATTACATAAATTATAAAATGGCAGGAGCGGATTCTTTTGGACACTTGGAATGGCATTGATATGCTGGAGGAGGGTGCTACCGTCGTCGCCTTCAAGAGCACACCCAGAATCCACCGTGCATCAGATCGCGTCGGATGATCTCGTTGCACATCAGGTACGCTTTTTATGACCATAAACTCGACAATAACAGCACGTCATTATCTCGCCTGGAAATATTTTAAATAGCTGCTCCTCCTCGTCGTCGTCGTCGTCGTCTTCCTTGATCTAAGATTGCGATTTTGCGTAGTGCGCATAGCAAAAACCCGTTAAATTGGTGCACATTCTCAACCTGAACATCAGCCCTGCTCTGGCATGCGCACTGAAAACCAATCTCGAAATCCACCTACATAACAGGACAAGCCGAACCGCTCTGCAACACGTGCTTAGATATTTGAAATTCGAGGAGGAGGGAAATTAAAATTTTATTGCCCTCATCATTTTGCACTTACCTGGCACGCTTCCTCAGAGGAGTCGTTTACTTTTTTGGTGAAATGGTTTTTCAGAACTCTGATAATGATATGTAAATATGATACATCTGAAGGATGGGTTTCCACGTTACTAATATAAATCAGACCTTAAAAATAACAAAGTATGAGCTTCAACAGTTTAAAAGTTTGCGTCGGAAACAGAGTAAGTTAAAGATATTGTGCAATGCAAGATAATTTTAGATAAAAAAAAAACAAAATCCTACCTCCTAGAAATATCTGAAATAATTAATAAAGGAAACCTATTTAAATAAAGGTCCAACATATTCGGTTGGTAAGAAGTCACAGAAGACTAGCATCGAACGTCACATAAGCACTTGCATCGAACGGATTTAGGCGGTTTCTCAAACAACTGATTAATCTCTCATCCATGGAGTTGACACATTCTTTATAACATAAGCAGTTCTTTGTAAGGTAAAAGCTGTACCCGAGAGAAGTCAGATATTAAAATATAATCAAAATGATATAAAATTATGTTTTGAAACCTTATTGATAACATATTTTGATATTTATTTATTTTTTAATTTAGGTTGAATTCATAATTTGGTATTATTTTAATAAAAATAAAAAAATATTTGAAATTAGAACTAGATAGGGTAAATTATGGCTTCGGCACCCATTGACTGTTTTCGGCAACCGAAATTGAAACGCTTATTTCACTGTATTTTCCCATCAAAACTCTTCGCTGAATGTATTAAGCCGATTCCTTACCTTTTCAGCTTAAATCTGATTACATTTTTACGACTGTGAATTCCTGTTATGCCATATTTTTCTTTAAATGAAATATACATACTACAAAATACGGCTGATTTCGAGTTGCCGATAATAGAACAGCTGGTTAACACGCAGTTCAAATGGAAAGGGTGCCGAAGAAAAAGAGACTGCCGACAATAGTCACTCTCACCTGAGAAGTTTGGAGCGTTGTAAAAACATGTTCAACCCGTTTTGATCAATTCTGTCGATTGGAATTGGTAGAACAGCTAGCAGCTGATAAATGTCAACAAACAAACCTGTCATGTATGTGTGTGACGCTGAGAAATCGCTAATAGAAGTTCGGACGCTGCTTAGATTGACGAGAATACGTAAATTCCCCTATTTGATTAAAAGAGCATACACATTTAAAACTGAAAGCTACTTTTTCATTTTCTGTTACTAAAGAGTTACTAAAAGTTACTAAAGTTACTAAAGATAAATTTTTATTTTCCCCAGAAAGACTTATCTTTTCTAGACAACTTTGCCTCAAACGTCATTTCGATCAGTAGTGACGATTTCGTGCTACCAGTTATTGAAAAGTATCAAAGACGCAAAATGGTAAAAATTAAAGTATTCAAAATAGCCGTTTTTGAAAAAAAAAAATGTACATGATAGCCCATCACAAACTATTATGCAAAGTCTCATGCAAATCGGAGAAGCTCGATTATTTTTTTTTATTTTTCCCATTCTTTACTTTACTGCTTATGAGTAACATGATTTGAAAAATATGTCAGTTACACTTTGCCACTCTGCAAGTATTTGAATAAACTGAAAATCCATTTGTCATTCTTCACCAATCCTGGATCTTCATAAGTATGTATTATAAACTGAAGACATCCTTCGTGACTACCCAAGTAGAAAAAAATAACTTGGTTGAAGTGAGAATCAAAGCCTAACATCGTGGTACTCACACACAGTTTACCTAAACTACGGGTAACTCCACATGACCATTACAAATAATTTTATGCCAAAGGATAATATTATCATATAACTAAAATGAAAGTCTGAAAACGTCATTTTTGAAATCTCAGGATCATGAAATGATTCTAAATTCTGGAATTTATATTTTTCCTGGGTCCCAGATCATGAAATTTTTTGATAGTCTGAATTTATTTCATTTAAAGATTTCAATTTTAATCATCCTAGAATTTCATCATACTTCTACTCTGGATTCCCCTTAACTAATCTTGATAATATCCAAGCTTATAAAATTCTAATAGTGCTTAGCATTATCTCTTGTAAACTCTTATAAATTGCTCTCTGATTCCACAATTCCCTCAAACTGGTAATAATTTCCGAGAATTGGCATAATTTTGTCGCATTTTTACCCTTCTTACAAAGAAGGGTATAGATATCACTTGAAAAACCGACTATCGATCCAAGGCCCGGAGGGCCGAGTGTCATATACCATTCGACTCAGCTCGACGAAATCGGAACATGTCTGTGTGTGTGTGTGTGTGTGTGTGTGTGTGTGTGTGTGTGTGTGTGTGTGTGTGTGTGTGTGTGTGTGTGTGTGTGTGTGTGTGTGTGTGTGTGTGTGTGTGTGTGTGTGTGTGTGTGTGTGTGTGTGTGTGTGTGTGTGTGTGTGTGTGTGTGTGTGTGTGTGTGTGTGTGTGTATGTGTGTGTATGTGTGTATGTGTGTATGTGTGTGTGTATGTAACGAAATGAATGCGCTCACGTTTCTCAGCAACCGCTCAACCGATTTGGACAAAATCGGCGCCAAATGATAGGTCTTGGGGTCCCATTGAACGCTATTGAACGGTTTTGGAATCGGTGAACCGGTTCCGGAGATATGGCCAGAATAAGATCCGGTGAATATGGGCCTTCACGCTGGATTTAACGGAAAACGTATTAAAACCATCATGCGACACATCAAATTACTACAGAATTCAAAAATAAAATCAATGCAAGTCGTGTTTAGTGTTCCAGACCACATTGGACACACTTGGACATGTTCCGGGTACCCCGTGGAAGTTGCTTGAATATGAATGGAATTAAAACCCTTTAAATCACATAAAAATACGATGATAAAATGATTGGTAGCCTCACCAAATAGACTACACCCGGATATATTCCGGGTACCCCCAGGCAGTGGCGTAGCGTCACTGGATGACACGGGGGTAGGGGGCTTGGTCACTGATAATGACAATAAAATAAATAAACTTGAATAAGTAAGAAGGGTCTGATCACACCATAGGTGGATAAATTCGGGTTTTTCTCTATGAAATTACCTTAGAATATTCTTCATAATTTCCTTGGTACGCTCTTCAGAATGACCGTCACATTCTTCTCAGACTTATCCTTTGAACTGCTTTGTAGGGAAGATCAGAATTGTTTTGAAATCATCCTCTTCAGTATTTCCTAAGTACTCAAGTACTTTGCCAAAAAGGCTTTGAAAATCTCCCATAAATTGCCATATTTCTTAAAATTTGTTTTCCAAACAAACAGTGGACATAATTCCATTGAAATAATTTTCACGATTCGTATCAGCATTCTCCTTAAGTTTCATCTTAAGAATTTTCTATGATTTCTCTTCCAAATTCTAACTATTTCCTTTCTTCACAAAATCTCCATGCAATTATCATCAGAGTTTACAAAATACCGTCTTCAATTCAATCAAAGGTTGCACAGACTGCATACTTACACTTCACTGTAAACTATTTTCCTTGAAATTCTGAAATCTAGGGCAATTCAGAATTCTAAAGTATTTCAAACTGCTAAGGTAGCTCAATATTTACAAGTACTTTAAAAATCTATTAAAAAATCTAATTAATAATCCTCAAAAATATCACGAACATACTTCAAAGTCCTGGTGGTTGTCTGGATTCAAAAGCCTTGCTAATTTTCCAAAGCTCAATTTATTGTTTTCATTTCTGAACCGTTTTCGATTTCTCTAAATTCCTTAATTAGGAAAATTCCTTCCAGGTTAAAAAAAAAATAATTATAGCCCAAATGTAAATCCAAAATTAAAAAAATCCTGGCTCAAATTTTTTAAATATGAAGATTTTTGACAGCCAAAAATGTTAAGAACATGTATCACTTTTCATGATTCTGCAACCCATTGCAAACATGTTGTATCAATTCCATGTATGATATTGCAATTTTGTCCAACGTTGATGGCCCTTAGTAATTAAAGTAGTAAGTTTGGCTTGTTATTTTTTGATAAGAGGGTCCATTAATTGCAATGATATTTATGAAGCAACACATTTTAAAAATCTGGGAAAATCTGGAACATATTTGAAAAATCTAAAATAAACGTGATCTGTCTGTGTATCTGGCAAGACGACTGAAAATCTGTAAAATCCAGATAAATCTGGAATACTGGCAACGCTGGTCCAAGCTGAGTTCTTGGTAGGTGATACAATTTGGGCAGTTTTGTGTGTGACATGAAGCCAAAAGCTATTGTCAACACATTTTATTGATTCGCAGGTTAATTCCTCTGCAACTCCGACTGTGTTCTTTATGTTGTTAAGTGTAGTGTTTAAAAAAGAATAACTTCAAAGAAGAGAGTCAACAAAGCATACGAAATGAATAGCCGGCTTTTTTTTTTTACTAGCGATACCAAATATCAACCATACCCGTGTTCCAATTAATTCTCCCATACAGCGCAAATATGGCATGTGCCTCCATATGATCCCATCAACAATCATACGAAACACTTTCCAATATGCTGTCCATCCGGATATCTACAAGTGGTACATGAAATCATCGGACACATTCATCAATCGCGACAACCACTGACCGCTCCATATTCTGACCATTCCAACTCCTCACCAACCGACCCGAACGGACCCCCAACTGTTCGGTAACCCAGAAATGATTGTCCTAAAACTTCGCCTAACCTAATCCCCACGAACAATCAATCCGGCCTGGAATCGGCTTATGGAAGTCTGTCCGGCTGCCAACCGTCGGCCGTCCATTCCAACTGCGTCGGTGGCTGGTGGCCGGTGTGGTGGCGCGGTGTAGACGTGTTAATGCTCACTCTTATTTTCTTTGAACCGCCTACCCTCGAAAGTCACCCGTCCGCACCGAGAGCAGCATTGGGAAGCCACATTCAGATGCTTTTTCTTTCAACTTTTTTTTTTTCGAAGGTATTTACAATTGGATTTCCCCCCTTCCCGCCTTCGCCAGGAATAGGTAGAAGGAAACAAGCGAGCGCCAGTCCAAAATTGTATGATCCGCGGTGATCAGCGAGTGGGAAGGTAGGTACCAACCGAACGGAGCGAGTGCAAGCAAAGCAGATCATGAGGAAATTAATATTATTGTAATCACAAATAAAGGCATCAAAATAAATAGAGTGGTAATTATATTACTCTTGAAAGTCAATTAAAGTCAATCAAAAGTCCGTTCGGCCGGTTGACGCCTCTACGTGTGCCCGTGTGCGCACACCCGGCCAGGATCGTGGTTCTCGTATAGGATGGAAGGAAGGAACGGGCGAGGAAGCGGAGGGATGATTGATCTTCGGGGATGCAAAAGATCAAACCGGGCGCTCGTGAGGTCTTGGGGACCCTTCGACTCGGTAGATTGCGGGTGGAGCACGTGAGCTTGCGCGTTCGAAAAAAATGTGCCCTATTCATAGATCAGCCGTCGCACGAGCTTCCATTGCGGCACAGACGACGACGGCGTGATCTCTTTCCATGAGCTTCGCAATTGGAACTTTATTGATGGTTGGAAGCGATTTGTGGGTCTGCCGAGTAAATCGGGCGTTGAAACTGGAGCGCAGTGAAAGTTGCGTAATCTCCACCACACTGACTAGAGTGGAACTGCCGCCGCGAGCCTAGTCGTGCGTCAAATTGGCCTATCAAATTGCTCGGTGGATGGCTTCTACCGTTCACCACTTGGGAGGAAGAAGGAAAAAGTGGAACTAAAATTTGAGGTTTCGATTCGCTCGGAGGAATTAGAACATGAAAGCCGATCATGAGTCGTGGGCTATATGGACTGAGCAATTCTTGGTTTACTGAACACGGACCATTTCGGTATTACGGCCGCCTGCAGGTAATTCGGGTTTAATCTGATTTCACCATTTCAGGAGCCATCCAATTCGTTGACCTACCTTTAACCTTACGCGAGACACGTAGGATCACTCGATCTAACGTCCCTCGTCGAGACATTGAAACACAAAATCATCGATGGCTCTTCCCACCTACTTCTTCGCCGGGGCCATCGTTGAAGCAATCCAATCTTGATCCCTCAACTCCACCAACATAACCCCCTGAAGCAATGGCAATGGCGCACACACGTGCAAGATGTGGTCTGTCCGTCTGCCAAACTGCGGCAACAAATTCATTATTATTGATAAATTATTTATCATTTCAATTTTGACACGTAGATTTATGTTTGTCGAGTCTCGTGCGCTTTCCTTCGGTTTGGCCGAGTTGAGGTTACTTTATTTCGTCTACTGCTTCTTGAGGTGAGCATGGCATGAGCGTGTGCAGGCTTTCGGAGAGTGATGTTTCGATTAAGTCAACTATCTGTGCCTGCCACCGTCATCTCGAAGCTACCACTCAATGCATACGTCTAGGCTTCATGCTGCTGGCTCCTCCAGCGTCGATGGGCTTCTCCTGTTAGTAGTATCACTCTCTCAGTCGACATCTGCGTCTCTCCAGTCTAGATATATTGCACGGACATCGCGAGGGTGCGGATCTTTTTTCATCGGCCCTATTCCAGTCGAACGGCGATGATGGTGATGATGATGTAAGCCCGTATGGGTTTTTGAATGATTAGAAACTGCACACTCCTACTGGATTTGGATTCCTTGGTCATTTTACTTACGGAACGACGACGGTGCAGCTGCTGGCAAGCAGAACTCAATATGCCAACAATAAGGCGTGCGAAGAGGCCTTGAAGCGAAGATGACAATGGACGAGACGGTCCAAAAATAAATCACAGAGCAGTGTGGTGGCGCCTCGTGCGCGCTGCGACGACGACGACGACGACGACGGTGCTGCCTGCCAGGAAGAACCTATTGCAGCAACTGAAAACAAAAAAAAAATTGAAAGTGAGGAGGAATCAATGTCAGACCAAATCGGAAAGCAAAGGTGAGACTGATGATCGCCTAGTGTGGGTGGGTGGATGTTTTAGAATGGACTGTTGGGCTACGGAGATCAGCGATGTAGATGGCATTTTGGGCGTGTTGGCGGCGTATTGACGATGATGATGGTGATGTTTTGGATTATGAAGCGGAGGAGTTGCATGATTGATCAAATAAAGAATAATGCACTTTTTGTTGACTAAATTAATGGACGATGCAGGGGTATTTGATATTCTACCATCTGATGCAGAATATAAGTGTAGTATGGCTATGTTCTGATTATTTGACATCATTGGCGTAAATAAAGGGGGTTTGGGGCCTGGCCCCTCCATGCCAAGAGCTGGCTCACCCCAGAGAATTTTAGAAATAAATTCAAGAGTAAATCAATTTTTGCATTGCAGGGAAGAATTGCGATATTCATCCAGTTTACCTAAAACAATCTCTGCTGTGACTTTGAATTTCTTAATTAATTTCCTATTCACAGCTGAAGATTGGCCTTTACCTTGTATTCATTTTTTTGCTACACACAATCGTTTCATATAAAGGTTAAATCTCTTCATTCGTTTTGAAGATGACTTAATTTTTAAACCATCTAAAATTCTGTGAAAAAGTGTTTCTGATTTTCAGAATAATACTGAATAAGCCTTTTACTTTTTCAAAACATTGGAAAACATCCAAAGAACTTTATTTTCTTTTCCTTGATTTTTTTTCCGTATTGAATACTAATGCTACCGACAACGGAGATACAGCTACCACACCTGAACCGTACCTATCAACTCATGGACCAGGGACCAACGCAACTCTTGGTCGAAAACGCAAAAATCGATTTCTCGAAAAATATGCACTCTAGGGCACTGGTTCCCAACTTTTCCAGATCCGCGACCCCCTTTACGAAAAATTGAGAGTCCCGTGACCCCCTGGAATGTACGATGGATAAATTGTGCTGAGATGAAAAAAAAAAAAACATTAATTTGATTTGCTATCTAATGGATTTATTTCATCTCATGTTAACAACAGGCAAAAACTAATTCAGTGTGATTGTTGCGCTTGGATTTGAGATACTAGTTTAGGAATACGGGGCTGCGTTTGAGACAACGCCAATCTCATATCGTCCTCAACGATCAGTCTGTTCCTCGACTTTGTCTTGATCTGGAGGAGAGTTGAAAATCCGCTCTCACAGAGGTATGTAGATGCAAATGGGATTAGGACCTTTAATGCCTGCAAGGTGACGTTGGGGTACGGCTCGTA
Organism: Ochlerotatus camptorhynchus; assembly: GCF_037179485.1. NCBI lineage: Eukaryota > Metazoa > Arthropoda > Insecta > Diptera > Culicidae > Ochlerotatus > Ochlerotatus camptorhynchus. Next base: position 3,098,924 of record NW_027040531.1, on the reverse strand, counting down.
CATGGCACACCAGAACTGGTTCAAATCCTTTTCATGGAACAAATCACGAGAAGAGGAATCATTTCTCAGATCTAAGTATTCATCCTGTATCTCATCATGAAGACTAGCCACATCCAATGAAGAAGAAAACGGGTTGCAGACTAAAGCAACGTCTTCTTTTGTCAGCTCGGGGAAATACTTCTCAAATTGCTTATCCAGTGAATCAAGATGGGCAATTATTTCTAATTTAAGATCCGAATTCAGCTCGTCCGCTCCTTTGTCAGTCATACTGCACAGTCTCTCGAATATGGCAACATTTCCAATATTAACCTTTCGGCGCCAGTTTTTGATTTTTGCCATGAATGCTTAAAGATGGTCTTGGAAGTGAACAAGATTGATTTGTTTGCCCTGTAGCTTCAAGTTCAGTGAATGTAGATGCTCGAAAATATCTTCTAGGTAAGCGAAGCGCTTCTGCCAGCTTTCCTCATTAAAATTAGCAAGGAAATCGTTTTTCCCTTGAGCTTTCAAGAACATTTGGATTTCGTCCTTCAATTCGAAAACACGGTTGAGTACATTGCCTTTCGACAACCAGCGCACGGAAGTGTAGAAAAGAAGAACCTCATGATCTGAGTTCATTTCTTTGCAGAGTTTTTTGAATAAACGGGTATTCAGAGCTCCACATTTAATATATTTAACAATTTTTATGACTGAATCCAGTACTTTCAACAACGGTTCCGACAGAGTCTTGCTGGCAAGGGCATATCGATGAATCATGCAATGAACAGTAGTGGCGTGTGGAGCAAGCTCTTTATCCTTTTTCTGAAACCCTGATTTGCTACCAAGCATTGCTGGAGCGCCATCGGTACAAACTCCACCGAATTTTTCCCACTGTAAGCCACCCGATTCAAAAAATGTTTTGAGTTTGGCCATGATATCATCACTTTTGGTAGTAGTTTCCAGATCACAACAGAAAAAAAAACTCTTCCTTTAAATCGCCAGAGTAAACGTACTTCACAAATACCAACAGTTGCGCCCAGGAGTTGACATCCGTAGATTCGTCGAGTTGGATTCCAAATAGAGGGGATTGCTTGATTTCTTCCAAAATTTGCACTTTAACTTAATCGGACATATGGGTAATTCGTCTTTGCACGGTGTTGTTTGACAACGAGACTTACCGCATTTTACTCTCACTTGCTTCCCCAAGAACCAAATTCACCATTTTCAGCATGCTGGGCTTGATGAGAGTTTCTCCGATTGTATGTGGTTTTTAGTTTTTCGCGATTTCCAATGCTGCTTCATATGACGCCTGCACTACTGCAGTGTTCTGTTGTTGGATGCTGCCTGTAGCATCGAATCTTTGCCGTTTAAGGCCTGCTTCATGGCGTCGGAAAATTGCCACATCCTTTGTGCTATGCTCAAAATGTTTCGTGTCCAAATGCCGTTTC